>NC_082596.1:12517689-12821615 GCF_030936135.1 Gavia stellata
TCTGAACCAGACAAAGGCTATTTCTATCCCAAACATATGGTAAAACATGCCAATCTGAAAAAAAGGAGCTAAGCACCATTTCTGCTGAGCCATTCCTCCCTACTGCACACACTGAATCTGCCCCTCACCAGACCACGGTACTATTCATTGTGAAAGACAGTAAAAGAGCTTACTGAGAAAAAAATGGTCCACTTCATCGAATTGTTTACAGGTTCCAGAGTTTACAGAGACCTTGGAAATCCTACAGAATATATTTTATTTTGGGAGCCAAAGAAATAATAAATGTTCATGTAAAAATGGACTTTGCAGATATATGAAATGCTGCATAGCCAAGAAAACTTTACTTTCCTTTTAATCAAAGGAAAGCGATCCATAGAATTATTTCTTCAGAGAGTAAAGTCAGTTTGGCACATTTACTTTAGACAGATGCGAGTTGTGGCAAGAAGAAAAATAAGAAAAAAACATGCACTGCCAGGTGATAGCATGCAGTTTTCAAAGGCACCTGGTGATAAAAGATCGCCTACCACAACACCCAACTGTGAATGGGAAAGACTCAGGAATATCTTGGTACCAAAGGAGCACAGTGGCTATGAAAGACCAACAGCATGTCATCACAGGTGCTCAGACTGCTGCATAAAGCCAGGCAGTAGCCTGTAGTTCTTATCCTATGAAACCTGACAAAAGGAGCAAAGGAAAACAGAACATCCTGCGCCCGGGGCAATGGGTCAATCGTACGCACTCAAATGATGTGCCTGTGTCAGCATAACAGCAAACTGCTGCGAAAGAAGGCCCATCACAACCAAAACCAACTTCATTCAGTACTCAGCTGGAGAAGAAACTTGGCCATCAGGTGTATGCAATCACAAGAAAGCAGTTACTAAATCAAAATACAGTTAAAATCCAACACATTATAAAATAATTATTTGATTTGGACAACATGTAGTGCAAACACACTCCTTTCTGCAACAACTCCATCAGGCTGTTTTTACCGACATTCTCTCTTTAACCTAAAAATAACATATAAACACAGGACCACACTCACAAGCATAGCCCAAATAACAACCCATCACTAAGGCCTGCCCTCATCATGAATGAGAGCCCTATGGCCAGATACCACATAGAAGATCCAGCTGTGTATACTAAAAAAAAAACCAAGTTGCTGATACTCACACAAAGAGTAAAAGAAATTATGCGGACATTCATTACAGACATCTATCTGTAGCAAAGACAATGTCAATAATCTTTTCCTCTCCACAGGGACTATGTTACACATTGATATAGTTACATCAGGGTCTTTTTGTCTTTTGCTTGACTCATGGAAGACTTGAGTACAGAAATTCATCAACACAGCATCTTCAATCATACCCTCAGAGTGAGAGGTGAAGAGAAGGGCACAGCCAATGTGAGTTCAAACAGTGGTTCTTTCAACTCCAACTTCCAGAATTAAAGGACTTTACACATGTGAGCAGAAAAAGAGCAGGAACTGTAACTTACACTGTTATGTTAGCAAAAAGAACAGATGTTTGAGAAGCTGCATTATATGCACAGGAATAAGCTTTGCCCCTGCCACTGTGGAGCTACAAAAACTTGCATGTAGACATCTGTACTAACCTCAAGAGACCAATTATCCAAAACCCTCCCCTGGCTACATAACTATAATCCCATGGCTTGCTGCCATATATCTAACAAAGTAAGAGTTAGCATGCTATTTGCTAAAGGCAACATGAACAATTCCACCAGTTATCAAGAAAAAAAAAAGTCTTTCACAGCAGCTATTTTCCCCATAGAAACATTACGTTGTGAGGATAGTCCAGCAATGCAGCACATATGACACAGGCTCACACAACCATCTAATACAGAAACCTAAAGTCAGATGAGAGAGATGCTCAAAGAATGCTCTTTCCTGTAGTTTAACTTCTTTCACATTTACAATTTAAATTCAGTTTCTGTTCACCTCCAGATGATTGCTTTCATTAAAATGATTAGTAGAGACACCATCCCTGACCACACTCAATACTGTACCATCATGTATGCCATTACTGAAATGCCAGGTAGACCTTCTGGAAGGTCAACACGTCACAGGTGAATAATAAGGCATGTCCACCCACTATAATAACAAGTAAATACATGTGTTGTGCACAAGCAATTTCTCTTTGGTGCTGCATATCCTATTCCATGAAGAGGGCTGAGAACGGTCTAGCCCAACAACATGAATGAAAACAAATTAAAGAAAATGTGACATCAGTCCTAATTCCTCATGGTGGGACAGAATTGCAACATCTTACACAGCACAACACCCTTACAGGTACATTACAGTTTTCTTTAGTTCTCACCACCCACTCCTACTCTGCAGACTCATGATGGATGTAGTGATGATGAGATCAGCCTAACAAAATGTATGAGGACAATACAAACATAGGATATGGCTAAGGGACAAGGCAAAATTATCAATATTCAGGGCAACAAGTTGGGGTCATATTTCTTTTTAGTCTCAGCAGTGTGTCAGACAGATGCTTACTAGCAAACCTGAAGCCATTGGCATGTTCAATTTGTCAGTAAAAGTTACTTCACATGGGAACCATGAAAGACATGTTAAGCAAACAACTGTTCGTTTAGTAGCACTGTCAGCCAAAATCAGCATGCTAAGTAACACCTTGCAGTCATTAGTCAATCCATTGAGAGTTACATTGATTTTGAAATGGGGTGGAGGCATACACACCCTACAAAGCATCCTGGAAATGACATACAACTATGAACTGGGAGTGTTCAGGACATATGGTGAAAAGAAGTATCAGTCACAACAGCTTGTTTACAGCAATAGAAAAAGCAAAAGCATCTGCTGTGACAGTCCCATAGCAGCAAAGAACCACATGGGTATTTACATGGGAGTTCAGCAATAAGAGGGAGAACAGACATGTTATAGATGATAATTAATGATACTCCATACTTGATCTATCAGCAGTGCTGATAGGAAAACACACTTAGAAACACTAAAAAAATAATTGTTTAGAAAAACGTAGCTGTGGTTTACCTATCAAAAGATACATTTGCTCATGGCGACACACCACAGCACCTGGTCACAGCTGATATGTGCAAAGAGGTTATTGCCTTTGCTGGGCAATGCTTATGAAATGAACCAGTTCATGGCAGGTCTTTGACTTCTGCCAATATCATCTGTAAGGATGAGCCTTCCTTTTGTAGATTCTTTCACTGGTAGTGTGTCTATTGCATGCATAAACTGTTAGGCTATGCCTCCAAAAATCATGCTTTTTGAAAGACCAGCTTGCACAGCCTAAGATAACTGTAAACTCAGGGTATTCTGAGGGGCAGTCTGGGGAATTTTTATTTCATCAATTACTATAACCACCAAATGGGAAATAAATTGTTCTGTTACAGACCAATCCCAGAACCAGTGAGGTCAAAAGTGCCATAGACTAAAATTGGACCAGCTTGCGTTATTAGTCTACATACAGTAAGGGACCAGTGTCGAAAAAAGCACTAATTAGCATAACTCTGCATGCAGTGTTACAGCATTTAGTAATTTGTCCTTCCCAGTATTATGTCCCAAAATACTCTACAAACATTAAAGAATTTAGCCTCAAATACCCATTGCGACATAGGTACCATCAACTGTATGTTACAAATGGGGAGACTGTGGCATGAAGAGATGAATAATTTGGCCTAAGGTTGCACAAGGACACTGGGGCAAAACCAAGAATAAAAAAATCCTGGTTCTGTGCTTGGAGCACAAAGCCATCCTTTTACCTTCTCCTTTAGCTGAGGGAAAGTTCAAATTAACCCGTGCATTTGGTTCGCTCTCTACAAAGAGGCCTGAAACAGCTTGTGGCTGCTTGGCAAACTTTGTGATAAGAGAGTGGCATTCTGTGTACCACAAAAATGCTCCACTGGACTTTGCATTGCAGTGGTTCAGCATGTGACCCTCCACGGTTATTTTTTAGCCTTTTCTTTCTTCTCTCTCTAGCACAGTAGTCCTTTAGCTGGATTTTTTTAATCCTTTTAATAGTGTTCCTAGGTACCCTCTCTCAGGGCTATCATTTATGTCCCTTGGTTTTGGGGAGTTTGCCAGTGCCATCCATTTTATTTCTCAGAAATTTCTTGCCGCACCTGAACCATGTTGAGGTTTCCTCAAACCAGTAACACAAACTGCAAAAGAACGATCTTTCCAAAGAATTCAGAATTCTCACCTTAATCTTTCAAGTCACACATTATTTGTTCCCTGTAATTTAATCCCTACAAAACATGGACTTTCAAAATTTAATTTATGGATATTATTGATACTAGGTATTTGTGAGGCAAAGAAACATTGCTGCTTACTAATGACCTTTTTAACAACCAAGTCAGCTGACATGGCAGAATTTCTTCATTTTCCAGATTCTTTGTTGTTTCATTTATGAAAGGGAGGGTGATTAGTCACTCAGTGCTAAGAAGCTCAGAGGTATGTAGCTACCTAGCTATTTATATCCTTTTGGGACAACCCGAAAAAAGATACACCGACATCTCCAGCTAACTCTAAACTCATAGTAATTTAGACTGTATTTACACTACAGCCATGTGCCTGTGCATATGCTTATGGAACACTGATAGCAGCTACATCCTTTGAAGAAAAACTTAGTGTCTTATAGCTCCTGTTGGGACAGAATGTCTTATCTCTGTGAATTCAATATTGTAAAGGAAGATTTTTCAGACAGACAACTTCAGGTACTTCAGGACTTGGGGTGACTAGCCTAAGACACCCTACAAGGACCCAGTTTTCAGAACCTGGGTATCTCCCACTTTCTGAATTGACATCACTTTAAAATGCCTGACACAGGCATGGACATATCTAAAACTACTTCAGAAAACAAATGCCAAGAATTGGCTGGCTATAGCAATAAGTACAGACACTGTCAAAACAACCTCTCTGAGCATCTCCATCAGATAAAAATAATTATTCTTCCTTTATTTACATCTGCTATGCAACAAAACCAACCAAAAATGCATGTCACATTTCTTTCTTGTTTAACGATTCCAACGTCCTATTATTTCATCCTTACCTCACTAAATAATTTACTGTTACGAATATGCAGCCTTTCAACACGCACATTTATTTTACCTCAGGGTAAGTCAAAGTTTGCTGCGATTATTTATTATAACCAATTTTTTTCACTGAGAGGGAAAATAACATGGGAGCTAAGTAAATTTGTGGGTTGAGTCACCCATAGACTTTGTGAATCATGTGAGAACCAACTCTAAGTGAGTCACCACTGTAACTGAATCAGGCTGCAAAATTTCAGCTCAACCTAAACAGTCATGTATTATTCTTCAATGGCTGGATTCAAACCCTTAGTGAATATCAGATCATTTGTTGATGCACAAATAAAACACAGCTCTTGGAAACATCTGCAAGGGCAGTCAAAAAGGATATCATCGTTCAGCAGCAGGAGCTGCACTAGTCTGAACACAGCTCTGCTGCAGTCAGAATTGCCTCCGGGCCCACATCTGATTCAGGAGATTCAACACCTCTACACATCGTGGCTGCAGGGCTGGGACTCCGGTTGAGCAACACCTTCGCAGACAATTGTGAAATGCCAAGAGAGGCACATTTATGAGGGCTGACCAAAATTTATGACACGTACTGCCTATTAAACCGGGCCAGCAGAAGAGAAAACGACTGTCAGCACATTTCAAACACCCCCAAACACTGCCAGAGTAACAGTCTGCAGGTGAGGCAGGGTTGCTATGGTTCAAAAGCAGCATGTCAGTATGGTGGTTGTAGCTAAGGTGTCCCCCATAATTAAACTCTTAGTACCTTCCACAGTTTCCTTTCCCTACTTTGAACGCAGCTGGAGACGTTTAACCTTTATAAAGAAAGTAAGCACAGAGGGGCATACGCTGCTTCCATGTATACTGGGGTATATTCAACCTAACTCCTCACAAGTCGTGGCACAGGAGAGTCATTCGGAAAGGCTAGAAACGGACTTTGGCCCACCTTGTTTGCTTTCTTTCTCCTGTTTAGAAAGGAACCATATATACAGAGTGGGATTAAAGTAAATGAGCACCAGGTGAAGAAACAAAACCACCTGGGTGCAAATGCAAAGTTTATAGCCTGAACAGCATTTCTTTGGGTTCCCATCTGTTAGAAGTTTCACCTCAGCTAAAATGCTTTACTCCACACACCTTTTAACAGAAAAAATGTTCTTTGCATTTTCCCCAGTTACTCACTATTTAGAGACAAGACTCCGAGCATCTTTTTGTTTCTCTCCAAGACCCTTGTGCCCCGTTTTGCGAAGTGCAAAGGGGTAAAAAGAAGCATTGAAATGGGATCTTATTGAAATACCAGTCTTGAAACTACTTGGAACCAATAGTGTAAAACTGGCTCATAAAGACAGCAATAAATGTGAGCGTTAGAGGTGAAGTTTTCCCAAGATACCAAAGTGAAGAAAGTTAATGGATATTTAGCACTTTAATCCCTTCAGCATTTCTGAAAGCCCAACTTGCCTGTGGTTTGCCATGAGGGTTGGACTGAATTTTCTTAATGATTTCAACCAAACAGAAGTCTGCCTTCATCTTGTTTCTCTGTAGATTTTCAATATATGAAGTATGAATACGACAAAGCAAAAACTTCTACAGTATTTAGGAGACATTTACGAAAACACCTTAAATCGATGGTTCAAGACACAGTGGAGGAGCACGTGTATCAATATACTAATCCCTTCTTCTCTATGTACTTTAAAGTTCTCCCACAAACATAGTTTATGTGCAAGTCACCTTTGGTGCAGTAGAGATACGCAGCATCTTGTTCCAAGTAGTTTTGCCTGAGCACAGATTAAGGCCTATAACAGCAAAAATAACTATTCTTATAAAAACGTTGCTTTATTTTAACAGCACGTTGGAAACTGTGAGGCAGATGGTGCATCTGTTTTAGCAAGGTTGATTCAGCAAATACATCAGGCTGTTGAACCAGTTTACCAAGCTGCTGATTAATTCACATATTTAGAAAATACATTAACATGGATATTAGAGCATTTTTTTGTCTTTAATATCCTACTCAAACTGATGGGAATTTAGACATTGATTTCAGTGGGAGCAGAAGAAGGCCCTAAGGTGATTTCAGATTAACAACCTGTTTACTCTTGTATGGCTCTGCTTTGTTGACTGAGATCACTAAAACCCATGTCTTCCAAAGCATGGAAATGAAGGGCTAAATCCCAAAACAAGTACAATTCAGTGTTATCTTCACCAGCTCCTGCAAAACACTGTTACGCCAGCTGTGAAGCTGATGCCTGTTTAAGTACAAAGTGTGACTTATCCTTTGGAGAACTGCATACAGCATGTATTGTTAAAATCAGCTGATTTTCCAGAGGGATGTTTTCCATATTCCTTGGATACACCTCCAGTGACACTCAAGCAGACTTTCTAAATTTTTATCCCTCTCAATTTTTTTTCATTCATCTGATGAAATTCTTGTCCCCAAACAGTTCTTCAGCACTGACAGCATTTCTTCTTTATACTCTCCAAAACAGCAATGTGAGTCATGTTGTCATTTTTCATGAAGACTAAATGTAACCTCTAAACTTTTGGGAAACAGCAATAAGATTTCTAAGTACAAACTCATGCTTTATTTGAATTGACATTAGTTGAAAAACATATATCCTGGCTGACACTTACAGCCTAGACTCACCGAAATAATATATCTATCTGTATTAATGTATGGACAAAGATGGCAATACTTCCATCAGTGTCAGCTCCACCTTTCACACAGGACACTGAATTCAGTGATGGTGCAGAGCTGCACTAACCAAAAAACTGCAGTATGCCCCCCACATTTCCCTATAAGCAGGGAGGACCTACCCTACTTCCACTGCAGTGGGGGCAAAACACCTCACCTGTATGGCAGTCTGTGCCCTGTGGCAGAACTGCCTTTTCCTTTGCACTTTACTGCCAGTGCCTTAGAGACAAGTGTCTCCTTTGTGCCTTTCCACATATCACATTCTTCAATCATTAGCGATGTTTTCTTATCCAGCTTCCTATTGGGACAGGCCTCAATTCCCGGTCTTACTTCCATTCTTACCCTTCTTGATTTACCAGTTCTGGCTGACAGCTTGCACCTCTTCCCTTGTCTTGGCAAACACTATGTGCTTTCCTAGTACATGCACAAGTGATTCTTTTCTGTCAGGTTGCATAGGACACTCTGGAATGCTAACATACCCTTTTTGCTGTAAGTGTCCCAGGATATCTCAGTTCCCTAGTTTTTACAGGCTCCCTGCAGGGAGTATATCATCTGACAGAAAAGGATATTTTCAACTGCAATTCTTTTGCTCTTCTTTGCTTATAGGTCCCATCTTTTGTTATTAATGCAAATAACAGCAAAGCCTCAGAAACAGAACTGTACCAGAAAATTGCTCCCAGTATGCTAAATTAAACTGCTTATATGTTCCTCTATAGTCACCAAGTTTTGCAAAGACAACACGTGGCGTTTAACAGCCTGGATTAATCTTGTCTATACTACCACTCTACACATCCTTCCCACCAACTTTCCAAAATCCTTGGAGTCTATCCACACCTTGCCTGTTATCTATCAGAGCATCAAGAGGCTGGTTCTTGCCAGCAGATAACTCACGATGCCAGTTCCTGTCACTCTACCTGTTTGATTTTCAATACAAATGCATTCGCACCTTCTCCCTCCCGGTCCTCCTGCTGTGGAAAAGCTCCTCATAAACATTTGGGAATATATCTTTAAATAGTTCTTCAAAATCCCTGTTTAAAAAAATCTTCCTTTATTATGATGCCCACAAACCCCTCCACAACTGTCCGACTGTTTCCGTGCTATGACAGCTGTGTGTCCTGCACGACTGAGCCCAACTCCCTGATTCCAGAGCACCCCTTTTTATACAGAGCCTTGCAAAACTGGGTCCTGAGAATTTTGACGAAATCTCAACCAGTTTTTTATTATAGGTCATTACGTGGTCTTCCATATCTTCGCTCAAAACCAACTTGCTTCGTACTCTCCACTTTAAAGGAAACCTGAAAAATTGTGAACAATATAATACGCTGTAATTAAGACAATATTAGCAATTGCAATATCTAACTGTTAGGTAGATACTGGATGCAATCTGATAGCTGACTGTAGAATAGAAAGCACATAAGAAGAGTTTTTAAAAATTCAGAGACATTTGTTTTGCAACTCTCTTGCAATTTATATGCCTTTTTAAAAATCTAAATGTAAATTATCAATCCAACTTTAAAATTGTGACTAAAAATGAAATCATATTCCAACCCTCCAGCCAGTATAGATTCCTCCATTATACATACGCCCCTGATTTTTGTGTGTTGTTGGAACTAATTAAAATCCAACTTTAATTTAATACAGTTTTTAAATAGTTCATAGTTAAAATAACAATTTCTGTAAATGAGACTGGTGTGTGACAGCAGTATTAATTTACTCATGTCTGCAAAATGCGACAGCAGGGTGAGAAGAAACAAGGTAAAAATAAGAGTCCACAACTGCAGCTGTATGGCTGAAGGAGACAGTTCTACCTGAGAGTTTGTCTGCATGGCAACAGGAAAACAAGGAGTAATTCCTAAACAGGGGTACTCCTCACATATACTGATGAAATACTGCTTGTAAAAACAAAATAAATTAGTAAGCTTAGCCTCAAATTTAAATACACTTCTCTTAATATTGTCTCGGCTGACAAGAAAAAGTTATGGGGTAGAAATCTTGTTTGTCTCGGTAAGAACTTGCTCACACAGGAAGTCAAACCAGTATGAGTTTAGCCATAATACTGAAAAAACTTAGTACATAAAATTTTGATTATCAAAAGCATTCCCATTATGCCGGCTGACAATCCTAGAAATTTGATGTTGTCCATGACTAGAAACTGTCACTTTCTGTAAGATTTAAAAGCACAAAAAAGAAGTCATTGTCTTCTAAATTTATCGCTCTATGCATGCAAGTATTTCCTTTGTTTTTCAAACAGAATAGATTTCAAACTCAACAGATACAGTTTTTCCCTCGTTCCTCAGTTTCTGCAATGCTACCAAATTTGTCTCCCCAAATTCTTTCAGGCTGCTAGCATAAACCCTATGCCAGCCAACTCTCTTGATCACACTTCCCCTGCCATTTGAACTTCTCCCTCCATCTTCCTGAATTTACAGTCCCAGCTCTTATATTTAGTATTGGTTTTGAACTTGTCCTTCCTCTTTCTCATATTACTTTGCTTTCCCTTTTTTAGATTCGTTTGAAGCTCATCTCATCACCACTCATCAGAATTTTTCAGTCACTTTCCTTCTTATAACTCTATCGAACTTGCTTTTCCTTCACTTCTCTGACTCATTCACTGTATATCACATGCTAAACTGATTCCTCTCTTATTAGTAGCTCTAATTATGGGATGTCTCCATTATTCCTTTTATATATTACATTCTCACCAAACACCAGCTCCTGAGTCACTGGCAAAGCGTTTAGGGAGCAGACAGAGTGAGTGACTGTCTCCCCTCCATGCACGGGTCATCAGTCTCACAGGAATGGTAGGTTTCGCTGACCTTTTTGCAGGGTATTGTAGTACGTGCTCTCTCCCAAGTGCACCCCCTGGTACCCAGGAATATTTTGTCCCGAGAGTGCTACTGCTGCGCACTTCCCTCCACTGTCAGTGAGCTCTTTAAGTCACCTCACTACAAAGTGAAAATACAGCATCCAAAGTGGAACAGTGTAACTCACCATAAGTAACTAAACCTTATAATTGCATCTCATGCTTCGACAGGGATCTTCTCTATGACTACACATCACAGCAAATCATTTAAATTTGACTTGACGCTACTCTGTAGTTATTCACAATCAAATGAAATGTCAGCTACTTCTCAGCTGATCACTTGCTGTTTTGGCCTGTTCCTGTAGATTAATTATCACTACTCTCCACCATGATTGCTCCCTTTTGTTTTTACCTTCCGCCATGAAATATACAGTCACATGATAATATTTCTTGCTTCATAAGTTTCTCTTCTCCACTAACCTCACCAGCACACTCTCTTGTCCAGGGACTTTAGTTTGGACAGCAGACACAGCTCATTCCTACAAAATATAGGGCAGCTGATATCTGCCCTTGTTTCTCTAGTTCAAGACAGACTCCTGCGACGAGCAATGAGGAATCTCATCTTGTTATATAAAATACTACATGCAAAAGAACACAAGAACAGGACAAACAACTCCCTGAGGAAGTTATGGATTACAATCAGTAAATAGACGGATCATTAACTGGTCAAACATTTCATTGTTTGCATGACAGAGAGAATGAGACATGCCCACTGCAAAGCTGGGTAAAAAAACTGAAGAAAAGAACACCCAACTCACTGGCAGAAGAAAAAAACTCTTTTGCAGAGTCACCAACTCAAAATGGAATAATTAAAACTCCCGCTTCAGAAGCTACCGCTTTGAAGTGGAACTGCAGATCTCTATTTGCATATTAGGAACGCTTGTGTCGATTTCCATGCTCCAGCTGGGAAAGAGATTGCAGATGAGGATGACGAGGCTCTGAATTAGGACAAATCAAATGGATGCGGACTCATGAAATCCTGTAGAGATAATTATGAGTCTCTCAAGATGATGTAATTAGTATATTAGCATGCTTTCCTCCTTTAGCAGTAAATACATTTTAACAATAGGTAATGTCTTTATGTCTGCTATTTAGTATGTCAGCCCTGCTAAAAGTCCTTTGCACCCTTCTGTTTGGTGTGTCAGCATCATTATAAGCCCCTACTTTGTGGCAGACAACTAGCTGCACAAAAAGACTAAGTTGTAGCAAAGATGCAAATTGTAGCACTTACTTAAGATTTAGAGATCCTGCTACCTAATGCAATCCCCTCCCTAAATTAGGCAGTAGGCTCTTTATAAAATGGATGGAGAAAACTAAGTGTCAAAAAACAAGAATCACAAAAGCCAGCTATCTATCTAAGCAAAGATTGTCTGAGTGACAGGGAGTCCTATTCCTCTAATGGCAATGGGTGCCTCCACCACAAACCCTTTCCTTGAGTTAGTTGCTTAAGCCAGGCAAATCCTTCCTCATAAACAATGACGAGAGAAACCCACATACTATCAGATTTAATATCTCAGTGGTTAAAACAGTCATCAGTAAGGTGAGTGACCCATTTTCAAATCTCTGCTCATCCCATATTAGTTGTCGTAGCCCATAGGCTATTGGGTATTCAGGGGTAAGACATCTCGATCTCTCCTGTTTGAAGTTGTTCCACTTTGTATAACTAATTAAAAGATAATTGGAGCAAGTACTTGAACCTGACTCTCCCACATCCCAGGTTATTGCCTAACCATTCAGCTGTGGATTCAGTCTCTCATTTTGTTTCTGCAAGGTTCTTAAATCATGTAGGCACTTTTGAAAATCCTATTCTCTGTGTTTTACATGCAGAAACTCACAGAGCAGAAAAAGTCACATTCATTTCAGAATTACCAGTACAAATATGTCCCATTCTTCTCATATATAGTACCAGTTCTCTTGTTCAATGGTGAAAGCTGAAAGCTAGGTGTTTTATTTGTTTGCTGGCTTGTTGGGGGGGAGGGTGTTCTTTTTCAAACCCTTTGTCACAATACAACTCATTTGTGCAAGCACAAACCCAACTTTTCCTGTGGTTCTTAGTTTTGATTCCTTGCTTGGAGAAGGCAACAAGAAGCCTCAAACAGTGTTCATAGACAGCAGAGTAAAGGGATATTGGTCCTTCACAATGATTGATGACCGTTCTTTGGATTCCAAAAATACAGTATGGGCTTCAGAAAGCACATGATTTGATGAACAGCTCTCTGCCCTAAAGAGCTCGCTAAGTAAATGATGGACCTGGCACACACGCAAAGACACAACATAAACCACACATCGGGAGAACCACAGATTACAAATCCAGGATAATGAAGCACAAGTGAAAGCTTGTAAGGTATTTCAAAATAAGGACAGCCTGGTATAACAGGCATTTGTTCAAGGACTATAAGGGCATCGTGAGCTGATAAGAGAAAGATAGCAGACTAGGGAAGAAGTAGTTCAAGAAGTAGTACGCGTGACAAAGTAATTCAAGGAAGCCTGTTCAACTGGTCTACACAAGCAATAAATGTTTACATTTATTTTACAGTTATCCCACTATAAAACTTGCAGATCCTTTTATTTTGTTTCAGCTTACATGTCCTGTATGAGAGTTTAACACAATAAAACAAAAGAAAACCCCACCAAAAAAACCCACACGAAAAGCAAAAATAAACCCCACTCATCCCAGAGCAAGAATGCAGGGAACACTGATATAACTATTTTAGTTCTGTCATTGGCAAAACCTTCCCCATAAACAAAGCCTTAGTTTCAAAATGTGAAGTAACTAAAGGCTGAGAAGAGATGAAGGAAAATTTTAGAAATGCTGGGAGAACGGTGGCTTAGGAAAAATAAATAGTCCAGCAACAGTATTGTGAAATGTTAAATGCAACAACATTACACAGCAAGCAGGGGAAGATCTGATTCAAAAAACCAAAATTTTGGCTGTGCAAAACCACACTGGCTCATTTATGGTTTCCAGAAATGTTTTTGCAATACAGCATTCTGTTAGTCTTCAGCTTACAGGAGTTCTTCCCCATAGCAGAGGCCTGTGGTGACATAATACAGGCACAAACCAACCCCCAGAACAAAAGGTTAAAGTCTTTTACAATATTTAATTTCTGTAGAGATTTAAACATTTAAATATGTCATTACAAAACAAAATGACTCAGTATAGATATAATTCAGATGTACCAAAATGCATTAGTCATTCAATAAAACAGGCACTGATGATTTACTAAAAATAATTCACAGAAGAAAATAACAACATATATTTACTTTACTGAATGGTGGTTGTGGAAAACACATAGAAACAAATCCTGCGTAAATCACCTTAATTTGCCTACCCCGAAACTAGGACTGCTAGTCCTAGTCCTAAAGCAGCACGGCTAACCCACATCCAGTTTCCAGCCCTTGTTTTGAACGGCAGTGCAAGAGGAAGCAATGTGTGATGTGATCACAAGGCAAGCAAACAGGGCAGGGAACGAACGCACTAAGCGGCAGCACGAGGAGCTCCCTGCCAGGTGGGAGTCTCACTAGGGACAGAGTTAACTTGCATCAGCTTCCTACTCATCTGGAGATGAGACGGTGTTCCTTAGGGAACACCAGCAGCAAGGAGCCCTGTTATCAGGACACAAAACCAGAAGCAAAGCAGTTAATAGGGCAGTTGGATTGCAGGGAGCACAAAGAAGTCCCAGAGATGCCACCAACAGAAGCTGCTCCCAAAAGGTGATAGCACAGGACATGCCACTGGTGTACGCCGGTACAGTCTTTCTGGTCCTTTGGCAACCTCAGCCTCCATGGAAGTGCTGAGGGTACATTCTGCCATCCAGGGCCTGGACTGCTCAGACACCCAGTGCTCCTCCCCGGGGCAGGGAGCCGGGGAGGTGCATTCTGATCAAGTCACTGCTGTGCTCAGAGAGGAGCCGCCAAGAGAGGCCAGCGGGCTTCACTGCAACCAGCGGTGCTGCACAGGAGACCAGTAGGATCTTTGAAGACATTTCTCCGAGGCACAAGTTTAAACCCCCCTGGGGTAAGAAGAAAGGTATGACTGAAGGACCAGGAAGAGGATACAAACTTGCAGAAGGTGGAAGCTGGAAGCCTGTGACTTCAGGTAACAGGAATAAAGCTCTGTTTCCTCCTCCAGCTGTGCCTAGCTAACGGCTTCAGGAACAGTAGAGGCTGTTCTGGGAGAAAATTCTGTGTAGGTATCTCGAGTCTTTGGATTAGTACCAGCACTAAAGAAAGCATCAATGTTAGCGGCTGATGATGCTCCCCTGTGTGCAACCGAAGAATCCATCCCTATTATCCAGGCGGGTCTGTTGCTTGCCCAGAACCTAGATCACTGATGTTGCAGAGAAATTGCCAACACTCCCCCAGCCTTCCAAATTCTACCTCTAGCTGCTAATCCTTGTGGGACAGAAGTAACGCAGCCAAGGGCAGCAGCTCAAATGGAACAGAGAGCTCAGAGCAAACATGAGAAAGCAGACATCCCAGCGGTGCTCTCTTCAATCCTGCTAGTCAATGGAAAGGCCTGACTAGCATTCATAACCAGCAGACGGATGCCTGGTTGTACAGCTGCTGTCACCAGCAAGACTTTGGTTTCTTTGATGACAATGCCTCATTTGATGAAGAAGGACTGCTACGAAGATATGTAAGCCACCTGACAAAGAGAAAAACATCTCTGTGAAGAGACTTGCTAATCTAGTGAGGATGGCTTTAAACTAAATTCACTGGGGAATGGATACTTAGGCCCAGAGGTAAGGGAAGGGTGCATATGGAGGAGAAAGTGTGTGTGAGAAAAGGCCACAAGGAAAAGTTAGACATTTCTACTTGACGGGAGGGCATGCAGAGGCTTACCTCAGCTGTGTGGATACTAATGCACAGAGCCTGGCCAACAAACAGGAAGAACTGGAAGTTTATGCACAGTCAGAGAGTTCTGATGTGATCAGGATCACAAAGATTAAATGGGATAGCATCGATGACTGGAACAGCGTCGTGGAGGCTGTTCCAAGAAGAAGCAATGAAGAAGCAAGGCAACTGCACTTTCTTACAAAGCACCTTCTCCTCTATGCAGAGGTCCAGTGTGAAACCAGAGACGTACCTCACAGGAACCTTCTGGTCAAAAGCAGAGGCAAAAGCAACATTGGCCACACAGCAGTGGGTGCCTCTTACACACCACCTGCCCAAGGGGGTGAAGTGCATAAGGCTGTCTACAAACAGCTACCAAAAGCAACCCCATTACTGGCCTTGGTCCTCATTAGGGATTTCGACCATGTGGGCACCACGGCATTGTGCAAGCAATCCAGGGTACTTCTAGACTGCATTGGTGATAACTTTTTAATGCAAATGCTAGAGAGACCAAACAAAGGTAATACTCTACATGACCTCTGTGAGCAAACAGGGAAGAACAAGTGGCAAATGTGGTCACAGATAGTAGCTTGGGAGCAGTGCCCACAACCTGATTGCATTCAGGATCCAGAAGAAGATTGGGAAGGTAAGCAGAAGAATTAGGACTCAGGATTTTATGCAAGTGGACTTTGGGTTATTCAGGAAATGGCTCAGCAGAATCTCCTGGGAAGATGACACAAAAGGTGCCTAGGATAGCTGGTAAATTTTTATAGAAAACTTACTGAGAGCTCAGGAATAAATAATTCTGTTGTATAAAAAAATGGGAAATTTCAGTAGGAGACCCACTCGACTAAGCAAGAAACTGCTTAATGAACTGTAATGCAAGAAGACAGCACACAGGAAACAAGAACAGGCAACAAAAAAGGAGTACAAAAGCACTACTTTGGCACTTCGGAACAAAATCAGGAAAACCAAAGCACATTTAGAATTAAAACAAGTGAGGGATATAAAGAGCAGCAAGAGGGAACTGTGTAAGTTCAGAGGAAATGTGGGGATGTCACTGAATGGGGGAGACAACCTAGTGGTTGTGCAGATGGAATAGGCTGAAGTACTCCATACATTTTTGCCTCAGTCTTCACAGGCAAATATTACTCCTAGATTTCCAGGTGTACCAGGATGGTTTGGGAAGGAACAGGTTAGGGACGACAAGTTAGGAATGAGTTAGAGCAGCCGGATGTATTCAAATCCATGAGGACAGATGAGATTAATCTGAAAGCACTGAAAGAGTTGGCTGATGTGACTCCAAGAGTCCTGCCTGTCATCTCCAAAAAAGCATATCATTGGGGCAGGTCCCTGAAAACTGGAAAAAGGCTAGTGCTATGCCTGTCTTTAAAAAAGGCATGAGCAAAAGAACTCAGGCAACTACAGGCCAGTTAGCTTCACCTCAGCCCCTGGAAAGATTACATACCACATCCTTTTGGAATCCACCTCCAAACATGCAGAGAATAAAAAGGTAATCGGCAACAATCAACACGGACTTACAAAGGGCAGATCATGCTTGATCAAACTGATTGCTTTATGTGATTAAATGACCTGAAATGCAGATGTGGGGAGAGTGGTGGATGTAATCAAATGGTCTGGCAGGTAGATTGAAAATTACTGGGACAGCCGAGCTCAGAGAGTAAATATTAGTTTGACATCCAGTCGGTAGCCAGTACCAAGCTGAGTATTCTAGTGGTGAGCAGTGGGGCTGAAAATGTTCAATATCCTCACCAACGACCTGGATGATGAAACACAATGCACTCTCAGAAATCTTCTAGACAATACTAACCTAGTGGCATTTGACACATCAAGCAGTAGAGCTTTAACCAAGAAGGACCTTGAGAAAATTCAGGTGTGGATCAACAGAAAGGTCAAGTTCAACAAGAAGAAAAGTCCTGCAGCTTTTCTAAGGGTAGAATAACCCCATGCATCAGTGTACGCTAGGAACTGACTGGCTTTGTAGCAGCTCTGCTGAAAAGGACAGGGAGGTTATGGTAGATGCCAAGCAAAATGTGAGGAAACATTCTCACTGCTAATAAGGCAAACTGGATACTGGCTACATGAGGAGCAGCGTGGCCAGCAAGACAAAGGAAGTTACTCTCCTCCTATATGAAGCACTGATTAGGCAATAGCTGAAATACTGCATCCAGTATCAGACTCCCCAGTTCAAGAGGTACATGGAGAAACTGGAGTCTGGGGAGGGGCCATGGGCTCATGACTGATAGAAGTTGAAGCAGCTGGGCTTTTTTAGCCTGATACACAGGAGGCTAAGAGAGGCAAAAAATACTTGAAGAAGAGTTATAAAAATGGTGGAGCTAAGCTTTCCTCAAGTAAATGAAAGCACATGTAAAATCACCATTTTTTTCTGACAGTGCTATCAACTTAGTGCTTTCTTTTTTAAAAAATAGGACGTGCTTATTCAGTATCTCCTGTAGTAAGCAGCCCATAGTCACAACTTAGTTGACTGTATATACAATTCCAGTTGGAGCACCTTTCTAGTTTATAACACTGTTGATGGGGATATAAAAGGCATTTTTATGTTCACCGATCCAGGAATCTGAAGGACTGATCTTAACACTTTCAGATTCTGATCTACTAAAATAAGTAAAAAACCTACACTGTGTGGTTCCTAACCGTCTAGGAAAACATTTCATCCCATTTGCTGTGGTTGAGATCAGAGCAGGTACTTAAATTGGAATTTCATCAAATTTGTAAGAAGGGGTCTCAACAGATACCCAGAGCTGTAGTTCACCTCCTCCCGTCAATATGAGAAGCAAGATTTGTTATTTAGAACAAGTTATTAAGCTTTTCTTGGGCATTAAGGGAGAAAACTGGCTGCAAGACAAGGATCTAGCTGAAGATTCCTCCCTTCTTTGGTCCAAGTGGGTGTAGCTCTGCTAACTTCAAGCAGGATTTTATCTGCTGGTACCTAATTATTAAATGGTTTGTGTGGTTTTGTATGATACAGATTTGAAGTGAGCTTTGAGATTAAGAATTTTTCAATTATGTAACAATGCCCAGAGCAGGAGCTGTTCATTTACTTATTTTTTAAATCATCAAATGTAAGAGTAAGAACACAGAGATAGAATATTAGATACCCTGAAGACTTACCACATATGAAAATTATGGAGGCAAAAGGTAGTTTTTAGATAGAACTACATTCCAAAACAGGTTTGAAACAGAGTGTAAATGTTATTTGTCTAAAGCTACATAGTCAACAAAAATTTCAGGCTGCAGTAGTGCTTGTGTACTCTATATTTTCTATGATGTAGTTTGTTTTCTGCTGCATAAAGATGTGAGTATTGCATCAGACCAAAGATCCATCCAGCATATTCTTTTGCCTTTGACAGTGGCAGAAGCAAAAGGCTGGAGTAGGAGTGTAACAAGAGCATCAAACAGAAAGATCTTCCCCTGTTTCCCACCAGATACCTTCCCTACTTCCAGCAACTGGCAGTTTAGGGATTTCCCAAGACAATGACTGTATTTGAATCTTCACATCTAATAGCTGTCAATGAGTTCTTCTTCCATTAATTTGTCCAGTAGCTTTTTGAACCCATTAATGCTTCTGGTCTCCGTAACATCCTGTAGCAATTAATTCCAGAATTTAATTATTCACTGTGTAAAAAGTCACTTCCTTTTGTTGGTTTAAAACCTGCTGCTGGATAATTTTATTAAATGGCTCTTTGTTTTTACGTGACACATTGTGAACAAGCACTTCTGTACACACTGCTATTATAGTCACCTCTTATCTGAATTAACTGGCAGTTTCTCCTTGAACAGAAGTAAAGCCACACCTGCCATCCTCTATAGGTGCTTTTTGCTTTAGCAGGATTTTCTCCTTACCATAAAACACTGTCCTTCCATTAAAATTTTAACAGACAAGTAAGTACTGAAAAGAACTAGTATAATGAGGGACTAATATAAGGAGTTTGGGTTTGAGTTTTGCGGGGTTTTGAAATGGCTGAATGTAAACTCACTTTGAGCTGTAATACACATTACAACTATAGTTATCTATGCTGTGCGTATAAACCTGGTTGATGGGATTTGTCTGTACACATGTTTACAAGCCTGACTGATGAAGGAGGCCAGGCATATGCAAACCTAACTGGTAGATTAAGGAGGATGACTAGCTATACTCGGGCCTAATTAGCTCATAAAGGGTTAGCAGAGACATACATCATTATAATTGATGGGGCAGCTCTGTGCAAATCCAACTGATGGGCCAGATTCTCTTAAGAGACTGTTCAACAGGATCTCCACTGTGCTGTCAGATTTTGTCTGGTGAAAAATATAATGCACGGGTGCGGATGAGAGAAAAGGCAATGCTTCTGCAAGTCTTCTCCAAGTGCATGCCACCTCGTTTTGGTCCAAAGAGGATGATAAAGGGATTCTACATACGAGGGGAAGCAAGGGAAGAGGAAGAGGAGTTGCCCACCAAACTGAACATAATCAACGTGACTCCGGGGAGAAGAGGTGACGAGGGCTGTGGCCCCAGTAGTTAGTGGAATTTAGCAGACAGCAGTGGGGGAAGGTGGGGTTGTTTTGCGGGGAGTAAGGGCGTACAGTGGGGTTGTTAATAGCTAAGTCCAGAAACGCCCTGTTTCAATAGACAGTTTTTCTGAACTGGACCAAACTGCCTCTAGTGCAGCCCAGCCTTTACCTGTATCCCTTGATCACCTCCAACTAAGCATAAAAATATCCATGGAGAAACATTTCATCTACAGCCCACGCTTCACCATTACAACAATCATCACACACCACAAAACCACACCCCGTAAGTTTTCCCTACTGGAGTTGTCATCTTCTCAGCAACCCTTGTAAACTCACCATTGCATCCAAGCCCTTACTATCCTATCCTCTCCCCACACAACAGGCTGCTAGGGAAAAAATAGCATTGTAACAGCTTTGAACAGAGGATGAGTATCTATTTGAAAAAACACTGTGAATTGTTCATCCAGAAGCAGTGGCAATGCAGTAAGGCACAAACATTTGAAAAGAGCCAGAGGACTTAACAGCAGTAGTATCACTGAGCTTTTCATTTCTCTGTTTTTGTGGAATTTATCAGGCGTAGTATGTGTGAGTACCTGTTAATGTGGGAACTTTACATGGAAGTTTTGAGTGTATCCGATGTGCACACTTATTTTCTTAAGTCTTTTTTAAAATGTTTTTTGTTCACTGTCAGTGTTAACACACAAGTCTAAGGATAAAAGAAATACTTCAGCTGGTTAAATCAGCTTACTCAGGCTATGCACTTAGCTCTGTTAAATAAGATGAGAGCCCAGAAATTAGTCCAACTTGCCAACCCTTATTATCAAGCACAGTGTTTATAACTGACAGTAGGTTATCAACAATGGGGCCATGTTTGGGAGATACCGTGACATCTGGTATTGATTTCTGGCAGGATTTAGGTCTTTTTTGAAACCTCTACCTCAAGTTGGAAAGATAATAAAATGCATATGTACTATTAAGCAGATTTTTTTTTTTTTTATTTCAGTAGGCATTAAAATAGGCATAGTTACATACTGCAACAAATCACAAACACAAAGAAGTCATGCTGCTTCTTTTAAATCAAAGCACAACCTCCCACCAACAGGAGAAATGTGAAAGGTGAGAAAGAAAGACAATTCAACATTTGCAGAACAGGTTGAGTGCATGTGTTAAAAATCATGAGAAATCCATTATATAATTTAATGAAATAAACATCAAAAAGCTGCTCTTAAACTCCCAACATCAAAAAATAAAATAAAGAAATGCTCCACAAACCTTCAGTTCTTTCCATTTTAACAAAGGCCCTAAATATGCAGTTCTGTATAAGTTAAAACATCCAGAACTATCCCTATTATGAAGTCGCAAGAATTTGGTACATTCTAAACGACATGTAACATGTTGCATGCACACTCCTGCTTACGCCCGGTATTGCATAGCTGACCGAGAAAAAGTCCCAAATAATATAATTTATGAGGAAGCTAGGAGTGAGAGTAGCAACTTCTACTAACTCCTTCTTAACTGAAATTCTTTAACAAAAACAAATTCATGGTAGTAGCACCCATGAAAAAGTGTGATCTAGTTAATGCTGCAAGCAACATTTTATCTGTGATTCATTATAAAGCTGCTACAAATTTTGCAGCAGGAAAATCTGTGTAATTGAATATTTTTATTGATAAGGTCAGTTAAAAAGCATACTAAGAGAAAGAGTAAATGTTTTCAAATGAGTGACCTAACATTTAAACTTTTGGGGAAGGAATATTAAAATACCCAACATACACATATAATCTCTGGAAACAATTGCAGTAATTAAAACAACACTGAACATTTGGAGAGAGACATTTTATGGAAGGCATTACAGAACTGTCTCCCCAAAGACACTGATCAACTTGGGTGTGTTCAATTAACAGGAGAAATTAATTTCAAGTCAAAACCCCTGCTGCTGAGAATCATCCAGCCTTTAGTGCTCTCTCCCCACCCCCCAGCCCCAGCATTTAAATCCTTCGACTGTCAGCAGGATCCTTCTAGATGAGATAGTTAATTTGAAAGATTATTTTCACTACTGATCAACTGAACTACAACTCCAGTGTTTCCAGTAGTAAGTTTCATCAACAACAACAACAAATAAAAAATCTATTATTTGAGATGAAGATGGCCTTTTCATTTGCACCGGCTATCTACCTCAACACCTACCAATGTCATTACATTCCATAATTTTATCTTCTTCCTCTAGGCTAAGCTAAGCCAGACACAGTTAACTCATGTTGACTCCGAAATGCAGACATTGCCTAGAATAGCAGGGATCCAAACCACAGAGACTTTCAGTTGCTCTCCGTTCTGACCTTCTGGAATTCCAGAAACAGTTCAGACTGCCAATTACAATCCTTAGTATTAAAATCATTAAAAAACTGAATTCAAATTGCTTTCAAATCTTCAGGTAGGGAAAAAAAAAAAGTCTCTTTACAGACAGAGATGTTGGATGCTGTCCACATGACTGAGATCGTGGTTGAACTAGATGATAGTAAATTCAGTTTCAGTATGTCTAGTACAAGATCAAGAACACCACAGCTGCATGACGCACTGATTAAGTGCAACCCACTCTGCCAATTCTAATTTTGCACAGAGTTATGCTCCATCAGGTAGTGTCTGTCCTTCTGCAACCGGCATACAGCCAGTATAAACATGATACCATGTGATCTAGCTTATTTGATGAGAATGTGCTACCAGGTGATTTGGTACTGCACAGAAGTGGTATTAATGAACATGGGACCATAGCCCAAGGCACAGAGTGAAACAATTTGTCAAGGTCAACCACACAGGCTGCTAGTAGACCTGAAAATAGTATCCAGTCCTCCCTAATCCCAGGCTAGTTTACTACCTACTGGGCAGCGCTGCTGCCCAACATGACAAACACAGTTTTCAAATTACAATGGGGTTCTGAGGATTTCTTTGGCACCTTCATTCTAAATACTATCCCTGCTGCCACCCTGTCTACGGAGCTCCCAGTTCCATGTGATGGTCCTAGGTCCAGCACATTTCACCCAAATCCTCACTCTGCTAACCATCTGTGGCCCCTGCTGCCCCTGCCCTAGCCACACAAGCCAAGGGCCATTTCAGCAACTGCAGCATTGACACTGCAAATATTTAGGAAAATGTTTAGCTTGACAAATGTAAATAACCACAGTGAAGTCAAATAAACCCATGCTCGTGTGCAACGGTTTCCAGGGTTTAGTCTCCAAAACGCAGAACATGTTTTTATGCTTGCTGAGACACTCAGACACACTGCTGAGGATGTGCTATTTAATCCTCATAAAATCATACACTACTCCTACTTCTTTATACACTGCTCACTAAAAAAATATTTTTATTGCAGCTCATCAAATGTGGACTCTAACATATTATTGTAGTGAACTATATACATAGCTTACTAATTCTGGGAAAATAAAAAAGCGGCTTCCATCAAATGCTTAGCCCAACACATACAGAGACAGACAGGAAAAGTAAAGTAAATATTAGAAAGTAAATATTAGAAATGTGTTGAAATGCATCCTTGTCCCAGTTTCTGCAGGAAATGGAGTACATGTCTACAACAGTGCAATATTGTTTGAATTACTGTTTGGAGACAGCAGTACGACAGAGCAAGCATTGCACTATTGATTATAAATTGTATCAAAGAAATTGCACTGAAGAAACTTTAAAATGTTAAAGAACTCCATAGCTAATAAATGCCAGAATTAAGTTTGCCTGTAGAAGTTTTATTAAGCCCTATGGTATTATATATATGCAAAGGCATAACTATAGAGTCACATATTATCTTCCTCTACTATCCTGCCCGAGTCATGATAAGGATTTGATCCAATGTCCACATTTTGTTTATTCTGTAAGATGAATTATCAGTCTGAAGTGGCTTCATTAGCAGATAGCAAGTAAACAAGCAGTATAGAGCAATTCCAGTTAACATTCAAGATACAAAACCCAAGGAGACATCAATTGTTAACAAAAACTTTAAAGATGAAGCAAGTTCTCCATAAATCTATTTACTGTTTGATGGGAGAGAAGACACTGCACAGGTACAATGTGTTTCACCAGGGGATTGACTTCTTGCTGCTGATGGTGCACTTCAGTACGCTGTAAGTGAACTTCAAGATAGATTTACTAGCTTCTACAATTATAGAGTCAGAATAAATGCAGTGAAAGACTACAAGAGCACTTTTATTTTTCCTACCAACCCAAGAAAAGATATCTCCATCTCACTAAACCCATTTTCATGGTAGCATATTTCACAAACATCTTCCTGAGCCGTTACTGTGTAGCAGAGGACTTCTTTGATGAAAAGAAGGTCTCAAAATTTTCATGGCTAGCATACAAGATTTCAGAATCAAGAAACACTGATGCACAGCACATATCAGAGAAAATGCTCTGAACTCAGCTGGAACAGTAAAGGTCACAGCTGCAGATATGGATATCATCAGTGGATTTTGCCCTAAAACATGCTGTCATGACAGCGCAGCAAGAAGAAAAAAGACGAGCAAAGTGCTTATTAAGAAAGCATCAGGATCAAACAAGGCTATTTGTTCCATGAAACTAGGAAGTTCCATGTCAAAAATTGTTTCACTGACAACACTGTAATGGGTATCACAGTGCCAGTCACTGGCAGAAAGTCCTGAATCAATTAAAACACATGAATGCCATGGGATTCATAGTCTTCCCATTACTTAGCTCTACAGAAAACTAAGTGACAGCCCTGTCTCTAACAGGCAGCAGAGGTCATTGATGACAGTGTCAGTGCCTGCCACACAGACTGGACTTGGTCATCACATCAGTTCTGCTGCCATAGCTGTGCTACCAAGGCGGATGGGAGCTGGGTGGAATCACATCCCCTGGCTGACCTTGCTATTCCTTCAAAACCCACACTGCAGGTGGAGCTACCACTACAGAAAGTGTTTTGTTGGTTTAGTTTGCTTTGTCAAAAGAGATGACTTGGCTATATTGGCAGAACCTTCTCCAACAGGACCCACGGCCAACACAGCTATGCTGGCAGAGCCGGGTAACAAAGATGTTATCTTTAAGCCCCTTTTGTTTTTCTGAGACCAAAGAAGACCTTCCACGTCACTAGAGCATTATATTATGAGTTTTAAGTAAAGAAATTGGAACTCTTCTTATTTAGAAGAGTCAAACATAGCCCATGGACTTTCCTATACAGCAGTTTTAAATAGGATTCTTTCCTTTTCTGCAGATGCTCCTTAGATCACTCACAAGCTGCACACTTGGAATGAGTATGACCTACATCACTGAAGGGAATTATTTCTCTGCAGGATTAAAACCTACACACTTGGCCATGAAGACAACAGACCCCAATACTAAGTAATCTGCTCTAAATTACTGAGAAAGTGAACAAACGCCCCCTCCTATCCCCTGCCCCATGAACTTACTAGTCTAAAGGGAACTAGGGAAAAATACGAAACACATGCAAGAGTAGTTCCTGTATATTCTGTAGAGACAAAAACGCTCTTGTATAAGGAACATGGTGCACTCCTCATCTTTGCCAAAGGAAGACTGAACACTTGACAAGGTGTGAAGTCACACAGGCATGAACGACCAATGCACCCAGACTTCAACCCCTACGCAAGACATACACCTACGTCAGTTGTATGTAGTTTTACAGCTAAAACCCAACAAAGAACATGCTTAATTTCACTTCCTCTGTTCAAACTGTAATTACCTTTGATCTAATTTACAGTTATAATTGCTCAAATCAGTTTCTATGCAGGACAATCAGAAAACAAAAATGTCAGCAGCCACTGACATGGCGATAGAAATGACTCACCTAGAACAACATGGGAAAGCTGTAGCAGTAGTAGGGATAAAACCAAGCACCAACGCAACTTCTAATATTTCCATCTTTTTCTTCCAGCTCAACGCCACCTCCTTCCTAGCACTCTCTCAAGCAGTCTCTTCCCCATCTGTCTATATCACCTCATGACTTCCCAAGCCCATGTCCTTTACCCTTCTGGCTGCCTCTTCCCACTCTCAGTCCTTCCTTAACATGGCTCTTAAAACTTTTCTTAAACAATTCCCCTATGTTTTCTTCCACCTCACTCAGGTTTAGATTTTATCCTCCCTCAGAGTGCTCAGGCTTAGCAAAAGGCAGACACAATTCAAGCAAGCCAGACTGATGTTTGGCAAAGCAGTAATTTACAAGAGGAAGTACTAAGCAATCTTTGCCAGAGATGCCGCTACCACATTGAACACTTTGCTCTCACCTGCAAAAAAACCAAAATAGCCCAAGTTCTCTTTCCCTGCAGGAGAAGAAAAGAGAGGTGAGAATAACGCAACATTAGAAAGCTAGTTATGTCTTCCTTGTTCTCTAGAGAGACGTACAATACATTGCAATTCATTTTATCTAGAGAAGTCTGTGGACTTCAGAAAATTTACCCCAGCTTTTACAGTCCAAACAAGCCAAATGCTTGAAAAGCTGAGACAGTGATCACAGTCCACTGCCAACACCCCTGCTAATCTAGAGAGCAGAGTGAGTGGGAGAGAGCAGGCACAATATTCTGGCACTGGCCACTTGAGAGCTCTCCCAGAGCAGGGGACACTTGACCTGGCTAAGTCAGCGCAGGTCCCAATCACTTGGGTCCACTTCAAGAGTATAAAGAAGTCCGCAAGAGATACTCCAGCACCATTAGTCTTTTGTTGTTACACTAAAAATAAGAGTGCTGTCCGGACTTTGCATGGAAAGGACCAGAATATTGGCTAATTTATTTTAAAAATACCCACTAAAAATGAAAAAAGCAGCAGCAGTAGGAGTCCAGTCATTACACAGGTACAAGAAAATCCAGTGGCACAGGGAGTTTCCACAGACAAAGGGTTTCCCATAGCCTATTGTTGGAAACACTGTGATTCAGTTCCTCGTTTCTTGCTCAACAGGCTGCTGATTCAACCAGAAGAGGATGCTGATATGTTTCACCTTCTGTATTCCACCTACTGCAGCCTAAATCAAGAAAAAAACTTGGCTTTTCAAAACATGTGACTATATCTCATGCTAGTTCCTAGTTACTTACATTACATACTTTTGTTGTACAATATCATCTTTTTGTCAATGTCATTTAAAGGTAAACATAATAAAATAATAAATCTGGAATTTTAACTGTCGCTGTTTTCTTATCTTGCTAACTTCCAGTTGGACATTCACTACAAGCAGGTGGTTAGAAGGTGAAACCCAGAATATAACATACTTTCAGATTCACTGCTGTATGAAGAAACTACAGACCAGAAGAAATGACAACATACAAACTCACAAAATAATCAGATAAAATCTGTTTTGCAGCTTGAGACAAATACTGTTAATACTGTATATGAGAAACAGTCTGCTTGTGAAAATGAATGGCCTGCTGCAACTCCCCAGAGAAAGCCCTCAGGTAAGGAATTCAGATGGAACCAGGGAGCAAGCCAGCGGAGGCTATTTTAAACCCAAGCCTTTCTACAGCTACCTCCAGGTGCAGTCCTAAATTCAGCAACAGTATCTGTTTCCCAGAAGCAGATTTTAAGCTGTCTCTGATAGGCAACTGGAGATACGCTGGGCAGTTCTGGAGACATGGCATGTAGCTATCCTCCAAAACAAAGCACTGTTATTTTTTAGAGAATAGATTGTATCTCTGTTCTACTGCAGAAGCTTATATACATTTCTTTCTCTTACTCAGAAAGGTTTGTTCAGGATGCTGGCAGCGGAAAGTACAGAAAATTCCCTAGAGCGAGGTAGGAAACAGAGATAGGAGAAGTGTGGCTAGAGGCTAATAGATTAGCCATTACTGACTTTATAATCCATGTAGACTCTTAAATGTGTTAAATGTCTTGGAGCTGCATTTTAAAAACCTTAGGAATGAAAGAACGGGGAAGGAGCTTGTTTTAGCAAAACAAGGAGTCGTCTCTGACACAACATAAATAAGCTACATTTGGGAAAAAAAGTGGAAAAAATGAAAAACAACCTTCTGAGAACTTTATTTTTTTGCACACAAGCATAGATATGCACACAACAGATGCTGCTGAATCCAATCGTAAAAATCATGAATGTTATCATTGCCCTACCTAAACCCACAAAAATATCTTCACTTCAGTCAAGCAGTTAAACCTGTGCTTAACTTAAAGGATCATGAGTGAATGTAGCTGAAGTAAACAGGATTTGAGTGCTTTGCTGGTGAAGGCACAGGCTTACTCTTTATACTCCTAATGATGAAGAAAGTGTTTTGCTGATGCATAGGAACAATGAAAGAAGTTGCATTGTTGAAAATGACTTGAAATTCCTATTATAACAATAACACATAAATTAGTTAATAGCTTACAATCAAAATATAAACCTATGTTTCACTCAAGTCTGGATATACATCATTAATCTCTAATGACGTGAGGACTATGTTATGTTTTACTAGGAAAGCTTTAAAAATCATGACTATTCCAAATAAAAGGAGAAAGTTCTTGTCCATCCAATTTCTGACAAATATAAACTAAGAGGTCTGCAATTATGGTGACATCTGAGTTGAAATGTGTATTTAAAGACTGCATGGGGAACAGTGACTGTATCTAATGCTGTCCAACATTTGCTGACATAGGCATAGTTTTCAACTCCTTTTAAACATGTAATATTTAATTATTTGCATGAAGACTTTTTAAGTTAAGCATCTGACTCAGGATGATTTTTAAAAGTTATTAAAGGAAAACCTTTCTACAAAATAAAAACCACGTAGGCATTTCTCAGAATAGAACTAGTGGAAAATGCATTGCTTTGCTCTCCTGTTTTTGTTTTAAAAATAGCAAAAAACAATAGCAAGATAATAGCAAGATGGGTTGAATTGAAAAGCTCTACTACCTTCATGCTTTGAAACACCTATTTCACATCTTGAAGGTGAATCAGGGATGTGCTTTTTGCCTCGTGTAGAGAAATCCAAACAAAACTGACACCTAAAAGTCTATTTGCAGGCACTAAAACAGGTTACTTCGCAAGTTGAGTTCTCCAGGCACGGTGCGGCCCAAAAAATAAGTGATCCAGTACAGACTGCACTGAAATGGACTCTTTCAATGACTGGATCTGCTGTGGAGCCTACACGTCCAATACCTTGCTTGTCAATGGCCAGGCTGCGATGATCAGAAACCAGAAAACTAAGGAGCTGTTTCAAGAGAGTGGTCAGGGACAGCCTGGGAGAATGCAGAAAAAGCAGCCGCGCACTGGAATCGGGCAGCGAGGTTACAGAACTGAGTGGATTACGCAGCGTCCAAGACCCAGGGACAGAGACTGGAAGGGGGCTGACAGGACGACAGTCACGAGGAAACACGCGACAATGGCGGAGCGCGGACGGCCAGCAAAGCGGGGCGAGGCCGGCGGGCGGCGAGCAGAGGCGGGGCGCAGAGGCACTGCGCAGGCAGCGGCACCCGCGGCACCCCCGCGCCGCCCCGGCCGCCGCAGAGCGCGGCCAGCGGGGAACGCAGCCGCGGCGCCCCCTGGCGGCCAGCGCCGTTCCCCCAGCGCCGCGCTCCGGCCCTCGGGGCGCAGCGGGGACAGACAAGGGATTTTGTTCGACGTCGCCTTCTGTCCGCCAAAGGCGGAGAGGGAGAAGTCCTCCGAAAGCTGGTGCTCAGCTGCCTAACCCGCGGCGTCCTCCGTCGAGCCCGGTCAGCTCACGCAACCCGTGCTGCGTGCGTTACACCCGAATAGCCCCGGCACCTCTTCTGCAACTGCAGGCGCGCTCAACGCCGAGCTAGAAACCCCCTCAGCGCGCTGAAACGCGACAGCTCTTGCAAAAATGAGTGGTCAGGTAGCAAAGGAGACCCTAGTCATTGAGCAAACAATTAACAAGCTCACCCTTTATTAAAGCACCAGCAAACTCATGCGGCAGAAATACACTGGAAACCAGGCTTCATCAGTTTCTGGCTGCCACAAATGCTTGTTTATTCCTGAAATCAGCTGCCTCATTCATTATGCAGCTTCCATCTCCTGCAATACGTGAAGCAGGTATCATCTGAGACTAAGGTGTCTTAACTACGCAGTCCTCAGTCATTCCCAAAGCACTATTCATCCCATATTCCAACTGGTGCAAGAGTTTGGTGGGGAAGAATAACACATGAACACGTAACTAGAATCTGTATCACACTGCGTGCGAGCTAGGAAGAAAAATCAATAGTTGTACTGGCAACTTCAGTATTTTATACCTGTCAAAGATCTATCTTTCCAACTACGTGTCATTTTAATGTAACATTTGTATCTATTAAAAGACAATATTTAAATAAGGATATGTTTTCATAACCTTAATAGAAGTGAGTCTACCTGATTTACCGTTTCTTCAATTGCTCTCATATAATGATTAAGTTCTCTGTCCATTGCAGCATATTCTAACATGACATTTTCCATACTGTTAACATCCTCTGGATCATCTGCAAAACAAAATATTTTGTACATGGATGATCAGTTGTATTACTTTCAGGCAGCATTTTTTCTTTACAGATATGAAGACAAGTATTAATGCTGTGAATTTCTAAAGCATCTGTAAGGCACAGCAGGTGTTTTCAAGCTCCTCAAACATACACTTTTTTCCTATTTTGCAACTGTAAACCTTGACATTTCTTGGGTAACTTGAACAAACAGCTTACTCAGAAAGACACTTCCCTGGTTTCATGTGAACAAGAGAGAGTGTGTGTAATTTCATCTACCAACACCTAGTCATTAAGCAATCAGGATATTTTCTGCAAAAGTTATATTTCGTGACTCATCACATTGCCTCAGAAATAGTCAGAAGAAACTTAAATGCCCTCTCAGTACAGTATAGTTCACAGCTATAATTAGACCCCTTATCCCCAATAAACATAGCTACTGCAAAATCAAAACAGAGCCAGCATTTTATAAGACAGGAAATAATGGAAGATTGAATAGCATTGGTGAGTCAAACAGTAAAATTTAATTGCCAGTGAAAATCAATGAATACAGGACATGTGCTTAGTAATTCATATCCACTTTTATTCTCTTCTGCATTCCTCCTCATTTCACTCCTTTCATCTCTAACTACACCTCTGCTCTCCCATTCTAACATTGCTGTGGATCTGTTTAGCTGGATAAGGACTCTTTGTAGATGCTACAGGGCTGCACAGCCACAGCTGTATCTCCTGACGCAGGTGCATGTACCACACCAAATACTGCCAACTGCGGGAGGACAGCCAGCCACGAGCCCCTAACCCATTTAGGAAATAAAGAAATTAGGAAACGTAAGTTTCCACTTCTCCTACTCCTATTTATTTCTACCCTGCAGTTTCCAGGTATAGAGAAAATAGCTGGAGGCAGCTGGAAGCTGTAAAAGAGTCCCAAAGAATGCTGTGCAGCATGAGACGTTGTCATTTAATGGAGTATTCTTCTTTACAAGCAGTTTAAGTAGCCAATCTGTGCTGTTATTTTTAGGAAGAAAATCATGGTATAGCTTTTTAAATTACTTATTTGTGAAGAAAGGAAAATGTCTTCTGATCTGGCAAGCTACTGCACTTCCTAAGTTGCTAACTATATTAGTATGTTAGAGAACAAAACTTTGTCTCTGCAGAAAGCTAACATAAAGCATTGTATGCGGCCGTCTTAGCTTGAGAGCAAAACCTGAAACTGTTGCTGAAACACATCACTCAGGGATAGGAGCTTCATACCATATGAAACATTGACGGATCCAGGAGACAGAAGGAAAAGCGCTAAGCTATATTTACACAAAAAAGTTACATAAGCCATACTATTTTGTGAACATGGCAATTACAGTCATGATGTTTCCCTTAATTATATATAGGTCTGGTATGATCCATTTTTCATTAAGTAGATGAATGGATATTGCAGACAGAATCTTGGCATTCCTGCAATTTTCTTCTGAATAACCAGCATTTCCCTCTCCCCTTTCCCTTCCCTCCCACCCAATTTCCATATCCTATCCGGTAACTATCATCATGCTCTTTTTCCTTCCTGCTAGGAAGCATATGAAGTGCCTCCTTCAAGGCTGACACAAATGGCACTCCATGAATCACAGGAAAGGTTTGTGTAGCAAGTAACTGTCATTCTCCTCCCATGGCCAAAATGAATCATATCCACGGCATAAAGAAACTACAGTGGCCTAAATCTTTTTTTTTTTTTTTTTTTTTTTTTTAGGGTAAGAGAAGTGCATTGTTAAAACACCAAGAGATCTGTATTAATGCCATCTTTCCTATAAGTTAAAAAAAGCTTTAGATAAAGAATAATAATGTCACAACTTGAGAGATGCATTAAAATAAAGCTCAAACAAAGAGGTGGGACACAGCTCAGGCAAGAGGGACATTATCGGTAACTACATCCTGCCCTACATTCTTCATGTCCTGACTGTTCTATCCATCCACCGGCCTGTTTTAAGTCTCAGTGATGTTCACTGCTGTTTCCCTGTTGCCGTTCTTTCATGCATATGAAGTATGTTACATATACTGGAAAATCGCTGAATGTGTCACTGACGCATGATCATAGCCTGCCCTTGAAGGAATATTAAAATTGGCATAATGGACATAAAGATAGATCTGAAGGACTGTATACAGGTCAGTTGGTGTCCATTCCCTATTTCTGCTCTTTGACAGATACTAGAGTCCATCTGCTATCTGCAGTTCAATCCATAGTCCAAGGTGCTGAGAGCTAAGAGGAAAACTCCCATGTTGTTCCCAGCCACTCATCTCCCCATCTCCTGAACAAGATTTAAAAGGAAACATATTACAGGCTATTCTATTTGCCTTTGAAAAACTCCTGTCATCCCACATTACACACTGCAATAACCCGCTGTGCATGGCTCCTCTCCTCCCACCACAGTCTCCCTTCCCCTGATGAGCTACAAGCACTTCTGCCCCTCCCTGGTAAGGAGCAGATGCAGAGCAGAGCTTGGGTACACATGATGAGAAGCTGTGGGTGACTGTACGGGGATGTGAAGTTCTATAGCTCACCAAGGCAGGGATCCCAGCACCTTCAATGTTTCCTTACAACAGACTCCACCATAGACTCATCAGAACACACCAGTTGACCTGATCTTACTAGGGAACAAGGAATTAGAAAAGAAGGACTCACCACCATCCCACAACTCAGTCTCCCAAATCCCACCAGCCCGTTAGTTTAACAGTGCTATAATATGAGGAAGAATCAAAATTTAGTAATTGTATCAGTCTTTTGAGAGATTCAAAACACATTGTCCATTACCCACTCTGCAAGCACCGCTGCTACTTTTATTTCAGTTGTGAGGAAGGCAGTAGAGATTGATGGTAAAGGGATTCAAGGCACTGTCTCTCTTCCAGCCGACTGTCACCACATTATCTGCTGAATATCCTCCAGACAGACTCCAGCTACAAAGCCAGCTAACTCTCCAAAGTACTCAAACCTTTCACTCTGCAGGCCAACAACCTAGCTCAACACCAAAATCAAACACTTTGCAAATGCTGGATCAGTGCCTTTCTGTTATCTAATCAAAATTTATTCTAATCTTGTTTCTAATTTATATCTAAGGAATGCATTCCAAACTCTCTGCATATGCTTTTAGCTACTGCCACAAAATACCATCAAAGTTGCATACTGTAGTTAAGTCTCGTTGTTATCTAGGCTGCATACGTTGAGTTTACTAAGCATTTCTCCACAAGACCTTACCCTCACCACCCAGAGATTATACATTTTGCAATATTACATCTTTTACTCACAGAAAGCCCAGTTCAAGGCCATAACTTGCATTTTCAAAGGCCCTTGTGCATCATGTTAAAATTAGCTGGCTGAATATGCACAGTTCATGATTATGAATTACAGCTCGCATGACTTTATGAACTCTTTTTATAATGGAAACAAGAATACTATTCTGAAAAGTCTCCTTAAATACTAAAGTACAAAATTACATAAAGAGACTAGCAGGAGTTCAATTTCTCATTTCTAGTAAGAGACCAATCTGATCAAGCTCAGTTGCCCTACTGCTGATTCAAACTGTAATCAATCAGGGCTGGGTTACGTATCATGAACCCCACAGCGTTAAAACAGAAGTTGCAGTAATAGCAACTTGGATAGAGTCAAGTCAGCCCTGGTTTAATACTTCCTATATTAACGTTTGTCTGAAATGCCACCCATTTATCCAAAACTTGAATTTCCTTCTAACATCTGAGTTCATATTTACTTTAGTTCCCTGTATACATCCACAAGTTAGCAAAATTTCTAAAGGTTTTTCACAACTACCTCTTTTTCTGTGCAAAAGTTACAACATCAGTATTTGCTTATTGAGGGTGTTACAGCTGTCCTGCAGCCGATGCACAGCAATTCAAATAAGCATTCACTTCCACCACAGACTATCATCTCAAACACAAAATAGTCCGGAATACCATGAAATTACAGGAAGGCTCTAAGCCTACAAATATAACAGTACATGAAATGAATGCTTCAGCACAGACAACATGGATTAACATAAATATATATATATAGTCTCCTATCTTTATAGTATTGGCTAACAAAAGTCAAACTTCCAATTTAAGGAATTCTCAGTTCTACCTCTTGCATTACATGTTAGGTTGCTTCGCATTTCAAGGCTACACGCTGTTTTTTCTGTAGGCTCTCCCATCATTCAGGGCAGAAGAGGAATGGTATACCATTGCCCACAAATTTTGACAGTAGATTTCAGACTTTTAAAACACATGTAGCACAAACATCTGTCGCTTAAGCCAATAGCAACAGCAGTAGTAGGCAGTTGTCTTCATATCCACCAGCAATAGATAAAATACACACTTTGCCAGCAGGTTTCAAGTTATGGCTGACAGAAAAGGAATACAAGCTCCTCAACTCCTTGATTTAGTTCCATTTTCTGGAGGAGAATGTACATTCTCAATTCAGGATACAGCTAAGCATTTTGTTGTTGCTTTTAGCAAGTACTTCATCTTCAAAACCAAAAGTGCTAAGACACACACCTGCGCCCCCAATTTTGATCTACTCAAAACTGTTGGTATTTCAAGTGTGACAATACATCCTGAAAAAAACTATCAACCAATCCACACTCTTTAAAAATAGATTCACAAAACCCTTGGAGAAGACCGTAGCAAGATGTCCCTCTACTGTCTAGATGCTTGGTAGTGAGAAAATACAGACCTATGTAAAAGACCACTGTCTTTTTTCCCTCCTCTGTCTATATATACTTGAACGCTTCCATGGTCCTCCAGACTATACAGACCAACAGGAACTTAAACAGGATATCGATTGCTTCTGCAGCACTGAGGGTGCATCTTCACTTTTTCTCCTGCAGATACACGGACAGCTCCTCAGAAAACTCTGACCGAGGAGATTTCTTTCCAAATCTCATCTCCCTGACCTGTAACTTATTTTATCTATTAAGCTGCAAAAAGAGCAGAATGCTAATACAGAAAATTCTAAACTAGAAGAAATTAGAAGCAATACAAAGGAACAGCAAAAGACAGGAGAAAACCAATTTGATCTTCTGATTGCAGGTGTCTTCACATTAAAACCAGAGAAATGATTGAAAGTGGAATGCCCAAAAATCTCCACAGAGCCCTTTGGATAGGGAACTAACCACTGCAATTCATGCGAAGAAAAATTATTGCTGATTAGAGGGCCAAAAACCATACAGGGAATGGCAACTGGTGGAGTAAAGGGGAACTCAGGGCAGTCAGTAATTGCAAAATTTCCCTCGATGTAACAGTCAGAAGCTACTTACTGCTGAAGCTGGTCCTAAAGAAACCCCCAACTTCTCAGGAAATGCCTTAACTGGGCTGTAGAGTATTTCAAGCTGTATTTCCCTCACTGTCCCCTAATGAAGCCATTCTGCCTGCATAGAAAGCTTTCATATACACAGAGTTAGAGACAGAATGTACATGAGTGATTTTATAGACCAATACCTTCACCTAGATACCAGCACTCCAGCGAAAAGTAGATATGTCTTACAAAATGAAATGACATCTATGAGAGAAAGAGAAACCTACTCTACGTGGCCCTGCTTGAGCAGGAGGATTGGACAAGATGACTTCCAGAGGTCCCTTCCAACCTCAACCATTCTGTGATTCTATGACATTCCTCAATATCCAACAACCTCATCTCTAAACCATTCTTCTGGAAGATAGCCGAAAGTGAGTTCAAGTCCTCTCAAGCAAAGAAGGAAGTTGAATCTGAGTTTCCTATATTCTGTCAAAGAAAAAATCTGAGTAGAAGGAATAAAAGTGAGAGGAGTGTGGGAGACAGGACTACTAGAACTTGTAAAGGAAAGACCAGCATAGAAGAACACCGTCAGTTGACTGTGCCCACAGTTGCACCAGAACTATCGCTTGTGAATGATTTCTGAAGTTTCATCTTACTTTCTATTTGGCTTCTGCTAAGAAATTGCAAATCAAACTACAGTACTTGGATTCCGGTCAAGCATTTTGCTGTACCTGAGTAAAGTCTTCTGAGGTTTTATTCTGGGAAGGAAAGGGCAGTGCTTTTCAGTCTGGATTTAAACATATTTTTTTTATTCAGCAAGTAACTGATAAAAACTTCAATTATCCTTTTCTCCCTGCTTTTTTTTTTTTTTTTTTTAAGTAAGATGAGCCGAGAGTGTCTGTTAGATTACAGACTACTACTGACAAAAAACCCTCATCTTGTGTTACAAGCCATTTCGCTGTAGGCTATGACAGTTTGAAATGGAAAGAGACAGGATTCAGTGACCCAGGAGGCTCCTGCCAATCCCATGGAAATGAAACCCAAGTACATTATATTGTAGAGGGAGTCAGAATTTCAACCGAAACAGACCATGTAGGGTTTGAATGCCCACTTTGAAACATCTCAATTGCTGAATGCCCAGTTTGAAACCATCTCAAGGGGTCAGCATTTCCAGCGAGCGGGTGTTGCACACATTCTGAAAACAGAGTCATCTCAGAATGGGCACAGAGAAGCTGAGGCACCCAGTATTACTAACCACTTTTGAAAATAACTTACTATATTATTCTATAATAAAGTAATCACGAAACTTTTGCTCAACATGAAACTCCCTTCAACTCCATTGCCAGCAGAACTAGGCCAACAGTGCTTTTGAAAGCAACTTCCTTACAGTACTTTTTTTTTCTTCAAGACTACCAGGGGAAGGCTAAAAAGTCATACTGATCCCAGTTGAGACTTGAGAGCAGTAACAAAGATCTATCTTACCAGATACTTCTGCCACAGTATCCAAACAGACTGCAAGGTAAAGAAGGGCAATACCTCTGAACACCTATTGACACTGTGGTAATACCTAATGAAATAAACAGGGTTCTCACAGAGAGTTTGATTTAGCAAAACATTCCAACATGTGCTGACATGCTTTGCTGTACAAAATCCAAAGTAAAGTATTATTCAACACAAATAGAGATGGTTTAATTTAGGCTGAGGCACACAAATAATAAGACATCAACTAATCTCTCATACAAGTAAACAGTTTGCTATGGAACAGAAAGAGAAAAAAGTCTTTATATCATACCTACATATTTTTTGCTACTGTAACCTCTATGTTTGGTGCCACACATACAGCACCAAGGCATGAAGATGGGTAGTATGTACACACTTCCCCAAATAAAAATGGATGCTTGCTTGACTAAATATTAAGGCACATAAAATTCCCAGGCTACTTCCCTCCCTTCAGACAAAAGAGACCAGCACCTCTTTTCTCCTTACTAAATTCCAAGTTCATGCTGAAGTTAATCTTTATTTTGCCAATTAACACCTACTTAATTTTGCAGTAAGACCAATTTAAAGTTAACAAAGACAGTGTAACTAGTAAGCAGGAGCACTGAAAGGAGGATAAAGCACATAGAAGGTGCAACAGTTTTGAGAAGCAACTCAAGCTCTCCTCTGTCATAACTCTGTATCAGTTTCCTGGAATTATGGTGATATGCACCCAAGGCTACTGTGCTCTGTTCAACAAATGAGTAAATCAGCATTCCGCAACACTGTCTATCTACATCCACAGGCCCAAGAAGAACAGAAACACAAGTTACCTTGACAGACAAGCAGCAAGAAAACACCAAGGCTGAGGTTCCTATACCTTTTATTTGGCAACAAAGGGAGCTTCACAGGTCATTTCCCCAGGCACTCATCCCTGCTGTTCCTCTGTGTTCCTCCTCTGCTGCCCCTCAGCTAAGATAATATGATTTTTCACAGGGTTATACTATAAATTGGATTAATGAAACAATCCAAGCTAAAAATAGCATTCCACCCTCCTAAACCAAACCAAAACAAAAAAACCCCAAACCATGGTATTCCAGTAATTGAATCTGAAGTGCAGATATACAAACAGTTGTATCAGCAAAATTGAGGGGGTGGCAAACTGTAGCAGGCTGGAGTTGGGGGGGGAAATAACTTCCTAAGCCAACTTGTTTGCCAAGAAAAAGGTAGAGGAACCACACCTCTTATTTTCTAAGCAAGTACAAGGCATATGTTATCTTCACACAGAAATCTGACCAATCTCTCCTAAAACAAGTAACAAACCCCCCTCTATTTTCCCAACTCTCTCTCTCTCTATATATATATATATATATCCCTCTCTCAGTGGATTTCAACATATGATGAAATTCCAGCTGAAAACAACATTCACTAATAACTTCAATGGGACAGGATTTTCCTATGACTAACAAGCTTCTTGCCTGTGGAGGCGTGGGCATGTCTACACCAGACAATAAAGCATGGTTCAGAGCCCGGAGCTGCTGCTGACCTTGCCTTCCTCAGAACAAGAGATGGGAGGGATGGGAATATTTAAAAAGAAGGGGACTGCTGCTGTCCTCCTTCTACCCATTTTCTCCTCTCAGAACTTGATATGGTAACATTAGAATTTGGGCAAAAATTTTCTTGAAATATTTTCCCTCACAAGGAAGAGTGAAATATTTGTTAAGGTGTTGCAATTGCTGCTCTTTGATCCCTCAGAACACTTTCTAAAACTGCTATTTCAAATGAAGTATTTTCTTTCAAGACATTTAATGGGCATTTACAATTTCCATAAAAGGTTCACAGGCTGTTTTATCTATGATTTCCACTGGAAATGAATACCAGCAAAATATTTTTTTATTATTTTTTATGATTCCAACAAGTTCATTTCCATCTTGTTAGAATTTTTTTTAAGAAGCACAATTTCTTCTGTATTACACAAGATCTCTACTTGCACATTATGAATCCTACAGAGATAATCCACCCCTTCTTTGTTTACAGATCAACACTGTTAATGGTTTATGTTGTCAATAACCAATTCTTCTCTTAGTTTAAATTGCATTGACAGGTGGAAAATAAATATTTCAGTGCAAGTCTGTCTCTAATAAAAGGCATGGTTGTTATTATCCAGCAGTAAACAATACCATTGGGTTTTTCACAAAAAAAACTTTGCAAATCTTTAATGAACCTGTTATATTTCTCATCTCAGTGCACCTTCATTAAACTAAATGCAGTAGTTAGTTAGAATTTCCTCCATTTGGGGGAAAAAGGAAATGGGTTGGAAAGACATTTCAGTCAAAAAAATAAAAATCAGTAAAGACAGGAAAATAAGCCCTTTTCACCCAAGGCCTTCAAAATTCTCAGAAACATTACTTCTCTGTCCAGAATTGGAGGCAGCCCAGAGCTCAGAGACCAAGCTAACAAGCCTTCACCAGAGCTTAATTAATCAGGTAGAATGTTTCAGTAAATGCAACTATCTTGGTTCTGGGCTCAAGCTACCATACTATCTTAGTCTGGTCCAGATATATCCGATTCGAAATCTAATTGCACAGACTAGCCACGCTGCATGTGGCACCACAAGAAATAGCAGTCACATGGTGCATCATGAATGGCCTGGCCAGAAAATAGGGCCATGACACAGGACAGAAGCATGGGAGAGTCGCCTCGCAAAGAGACTGAGAGCGCAGTTTCAGTACAGAGGCAGTCTCACTCTCGGTGCCTCGTAGCATACTCCCTTCATACTTCACAGGCGTCAGTACTCGTGCTTGTGCATGAACTGCTCAACAAACTGGTCCCACTAAAATCGAGAGAGCTGTTCTTTCTAACGCCCAATGAGCAGACTGCAGTGCGCATGAGCTCTAGCACAAGTTAAAGCAGTAGAACACGTATCGAACATGAAGGTAAGACCAAGACAATCCTTCACTTCAAGACAATCCAGCACCAACTTATTTCGGCTCAGTTCAGTAGTCATAGTTATATTCCCAAACAAAAAGAAAGCAGAATCCAAACTAAGCTTCCATAACTGACAGCAACATGCAGACACAAATGAACGCACTTCCAGCACTGAAATTTTAATGTTATTCACCTAAAATGAAACAGCTGGGGGAGGAAAAAGCCCAAAATATGTCTGGTTTTCAAATGTCAAATATTTTGATTAGATACTTCCAAACATAACTTTTTTTTTTTTTTTCCTCTGAACCCACACAGTCTTCCATTCTAAGCTTTTATCCTTCTGCTCCTACAGCCCTTGGCACTACTGACTTCAGAATCTGGAGAAGTTAATCAGTAGCCCCAGACAGAGCGAGGCTGGACTTCAGCTAACTAGCCGGGGGACTAGCCGTACTGCAGCTGCAGCAGCAACCAGCTCAGGGTGGAAGAACAATCCAGTTTTATAGTCAGCTTTTTAGACAAATCTGGCTGGCAGGCAACTCCACGTTTACACCACTGTGGACAGAGCAGTGATGTGTCTTACAACAGAGCTGACACTGGTCCACATACATAAAGGAATAAACAAAAGATAAATCAGATTCATAATATCCAGCTAACAATGGAAGGGTTTGGGTTTTTAAATCAGAAACACTGATCTGTTAGATTATCAGAAACAGGAAGGTTAGTAGAAATAGATATGAGTAACATCTCCGAAGTTAATTGTTTGTTGAAAATGTAGATACTTCCATATGCTTTGGGCATTTTCCAGTTTCTGTTGAAGAGAGCTAACAGACAGAACACAACCAAGGTTAAACTGAAGGAGTCTAGAAAACCAATGTCTCATGCAAGCAAAGGCCAAGCAATGCTCCCCACACAAAATATCCAATTCAGCATAAATCACATATCGATATGGTACTTGAAGTGCTAATCATGCAGTAATACTAAAGCTAGGACTTTCAGAGCCCATAACTCCTCAATATGACCAAAAAAAAAAAAGAAAAACCCCCAACAACAACGTAATCCTCTTACACAGACAAGGCAAAGGCAAAGACTGCACACAAACTGCAAGCATAATGAAAACCAGCAATTCATTCTGCCTCTAGCAGGCCTCCTTTGCATAAAACCTCTTCTGTGAATTGGCAGATCTCCCCTTTTTGGCATGAATCGCTGGTATGTGGCATTCATTCTGTAGCTTGCATACTGGTAAGTGACAGAGCTAAATCTTTCCATTGCTGGAATTTAATTTCCCACAAACTTCATACAAAAATTTCTCCTACTATGAGGACCTGCTACTTTGTTATCATGTGGAAAATGCACATCTCTGTGCAAAAAAGGGCAATGCCATTCTGTATTGCCTGGGTCTTTCCCACATGCACAAATATTTATGATTTTGAGATGAAACAGGAATTTGTTTGATGGCTTACAGTACACCACAGATGATGCTCTCTCAGCATGTTTTTTAGATAATGCTGTTAATTTGTCCATAGTAGGAAAGAAGTAGCTTTGTGGCGGCCTCATGGCATTCAAATGGGCAGTTTTGAAAAAACAGGAATATAAATTGAAACCGAGTGTGGAAAAGTTCTGTAACTAGAGAGGAAGAAGTAGAAGGCTCCCTCTGCTCAGTACTTAAACAGAACTGGTAAACTATCACATAGCTGTCAGACATTGTGTTATTAAAATAAATTAAATTCAGAACCATATGACTATGCTTGAGATTTGTGTGGCTGACACGTACTAGCTGAGAGAATTTTCTCCCCTTTATACTGATATGGTTTTGAATTTTGTTCAACTTAAAACCTGGTTTTCTATAAAAGTGACCGGGCCAAATCTGTGTACTAAAGTAAGTATGTTCAGTGGAGAAGTCTTGATTCCTTGAGATTACCTTGAGACATCAGGACAGACTACATACCTCCAACAAAGCATGGATAAAAGATTAATCTAAAAATACTGAAGAAATACAGAATTTGAATGGGTGATGGCATACCTAATTCACTCAAGAAACAGTTGTGAATTCGATCCACACCCACAAGTAATAAACTTTAAAAAAAAAAAAGTCTTGTGAAAATGTCACATTAATCTACCCATACAGTAAAAAGTCTACTCACCCACTGCTTACTAAGATGATTAGTAAGGAAATCACAAGTTAAACTTTATTCATCTGCTTAAAAAAAATAGGAAAGAGTTTGCAAGGTTGATTTAACTCTGAAGATATTATTGTCACTTGACATTTACATGCAATGTATAATTCCATTCCCACTTACAGTCTGGGGAAAGCCTGTTAAAATACTTCCTTAATGTGTGAACGCTTCTTTGAATTGTGTTCTTTTCATCTGACACCTTCTCCTTAAGCCAGCTGGCTCCTTTTGTTAAGTCTTTTTTAATAAGAAAAGTTCATTATATGTAATTTACAGAGCAGTTTGAGATTGTCACCTTATATAGAGTGCTACAGCACATACATATTTCACAGCATTCTATAGCATTTGTTGATAATGTCAAAAAGTAAGGAGGTTCACACACAAGTATCCTGAAAAACTCTAGAGTGAGACTAATCAAAAAGACCACATCTCTCTTCTCATTTTCAGCCACATGAACCAGTCCTCCTTCGATTTATATGCCAGACTACTCTTCCCATTTGCAAAATCTAACACCTTTGTGGAAACTACAGAAGGTGCTTACATTGGAAACATCATTAGGAAGGCATTTAAATAGCTTTCGTCATCTAGAGCACGATCAGCATACTGTCCTGCTTAATCCTTTTGCTATGGCTTCCTTATTTCTTACCTCTCCTTCTCCTTCATTACACGTTTCTTTACCACTTTCTTCTCTCCCCTTCTTTTCCTCCTCAACCAGTTCCCCCATTCCTGCTCTTTTTTTCCCTGAGCACTTGCTAGCCTGGTTTTTGATTCTTTCTCTATTAGCAAGTGATATCTTCCTGGTGATCACAATCTTTGGGGGTCACCTCCTACTTTCTCCCATCCTTTTCTATAACAGCAGCTCTAACAGACTTATGGCTGTTGATTTATTGACATAAAGGTCCACTAACACACAAAAAACCACAAACTGAAACAACAATAACAAAAATGACATAAGCTCACCAGTCATTAATAGTAACTGATATGTAGTGCACAGTTTGGGAACTAGTCTAATGCAAAAAATGCCTGAAAGGGTGGCTGGGGCAGCAATGTGAGCAATGGCAGGTTACCTGGCTATTACTGTATGCCCCACACACAAGGTTGTGCTGTGTGATGCTCATGATGAATGCCAGACCCTTGTTGAAACATGTAAAGAGGGGTACAGGGATTGTTCTAATTTTTATTTTTTTTTTTAAAAAAGGGACTGATTGTATGCTGAGAATTTTGCAGATGCATCCCTATCTTTATATGACACATAGTGTGTAATTTGGGCAAAGGCTCTTTCTAGACCAACAAGCATGAGACTAAATGCTGCTAATGGCATTTTCCTCCAACATGCTCTTTCAGTATTTCAAAGAAAGAGCAACACAAACTACTCAATGCCTGGAAAGTGTGACTTACATCAAGACTGACTAAGGCAGCTCAACTTGCAAAGTTTAAGTAAGAGATGCTAAAGGTGACTTGGCTCATATTCTACCACTACCATCCTGAAGATTTCTGAACATATTGGTCTTGTTGATTATCAGACAGAAACGTAAGATCCAGCACCTGAAAAACTGAAACAAACCTAATGAAGAAAGAAACTACGAGGTTCTCTGTCAAACAGAGTTGAACTGTTTATTCAGAGATGGGGTGGATTCCCTATCACTTCAGTTGACTGTTTGCTGGACTGTGGCTTTCACTGGTAAATTTTCTTTCTATAAGCAGTTTTAGTAGCACATTTTTTGAATCAGTGTAATATTTTCTCTCTTCACATAGTACTATTTCTTGACCCACTAATAAACATCAGACTATCCTCCTGTAGACATGTCTGAAGGAGTGCAAATCTTCACTTAGTGTCCTGTGTATATTTTAGTAGTTCAAACCATTTCATATCACCTATAATGGTTCTTGGAGATGTGATACTACCTATTTGTTAATTCACAAAAGGTAAAGATGACATCTTTGCTGGGGCGTTGTTTTCTGCTGCCTTTTATTTCCCCTGCACACACATTTTTCCTGGCTACCTATCTCCTACCTTTTCTAATCACCTACTGCCATTACAGACAACTCAAATTATTTCTAGACTCTTGCAACATGATTTCCACAAGCACAGAAGACACAAGTAACAACAGAAGTGAGTATCTACACAGGAGTTTGAGATATTCAGATGTTCATACATCCTCTCAAAACACTCCTGACACCTCTTTTTATAGAAGGGAAACTGATGCCTAGTGAACTTTAATGACTTGCCCAAGGCCACAAAGTGGCAATGCCAGTTTGAAAGCACAGTTGTTCCTAGCCTCAAGGCCTCAGCAAAATCGGATTTGGAGCATCTCAGTTGTTTTATCTCTTTCATGTAATGCAATTATGAGTTCCTTGTTCTTCTTGAGAGAAAATGGGGAAGAAAATGAGACAGGAAGCATAAAAAAATCTATGAAAATTATAATAAAAAATATTCTAAATCTACAGTTCGGACAACCAACCTCTCTGCCTGTCCTCCAAAGGATGGAATTTTTCATAGGTCTCAGTGTCAGCAATCTTAAGGAAAACACAAGTGTTACATGTGATTCTGACTGATAAAGCAAGCACTCCCATTTAAATTCTTGAATTTATTCAGTACATATTTTAATCTTCATTCTTCACTAGAGCATCAGCATGCAACATAAATGGAAACATGTCATAAAACCTGGATTTGAGTCAGAATGCAATTTTTTTCTTTTTTAAATTATTTTTAGCTGAAAGTATTAAAAACCTCTCATAATTAATTCTACATGCACTGACAAAGAAGTTATGTGAGTATCAAAAAAAAGAAAGGTAAAAAACCAGTCGCAAGTTCTTGAATTCTTGAAGAGAAGAACAAAAAAGAGAAACGAAAAAAAGGAAAAATCAAAAAAAAGAGATGAGTGTCCTGTGTTTATTGGTGGGGGATCAGGATGAAGGTTTCAGAATGATCATGTCCACATAAGAGCTTCTTTCATGTTTTGACCAAACACTGAGAACATATCAGCACAATGCTTACTTTTAACCCAGATAAATCTTTCCCTAACGGAAAGAATCAAGAAAAGAAATACAATTACTTTATATTCTTAATCTTTCTGAATGCTGCCAACCCCGGAATTTTTTCTACTTTTGTGGGCTCCTCCCCCCCCCCCCCCCCCCCCGTTATTTAGGCACACAATTAGATGACTGAAAACTAAATACTGATCTAGTCAAATTGATAAAAATTAAAGCCTTCAGAGTGGGTTCTTCAAAGCCCACACTACTTTCTATATATACTGTATGCCTCTACATTTAAACAGGAGTTAGCAGTATTTTCTTATTGCCACATTTCTGTGGCAGAAATACGACGATAAGAAAATGACAGATTAATATACTACAGAGAATATTTTCATACAGTAAATTATTCAGATAAAATACTCCTTTCTGGCTTTTGTTCAAAGAGGTTGATTTATCTTTGTGCTAAAGAGCCCACACAAGACCTCTGCAGTACTTCATAGTATTTTGAAGCTGGAACAGACCATAAGGATCATCTATTCTGATCTCATGCATAGCAGAGGCCAAAGAACCTCACCCAGCAATTTCAAGCCTATAACTTACAGCTGTAAGCTCACTCATTCTCTCAAGGTTAACATCACTAGTGTGCAGAGGGTCTGCAAAAAGGTCTATGCAGCGTTTAAATCCCACTTATGATCTATTTTGAAGACTGCTGAGAATTTATGAGGTCTAAGACACAGAGAAATTTATAGTGACTATGGGTACATGAGGTAACCCGCCAGGTGACTGCAAACCTCCCTAACTCATCATGACCTTTGGGGTAGAAAATTACCCACTTCCTTAGGAAAATACATAAGAAAAAAGTAAAAATATACACACATAGATATGTACGTATGCATTTGAAATCAGACATTATGTGAATACCACCTACTGAAACCTGAGATAAAAATTGTGCAGTTTTCATCTGAGCACTCACAAGAGTTCTTACAAAAACTGAGACTATCCGGAGTACGACCTTCTGTTCAGGTGCAAGCTGTCAGTACATTTCCATGAGAATGCACTAAAGACAGTTATTCAGCAAGCCAGCTTTAAATCAAGACTGGATTTCACTCTGAATGATACTCTCTAGTTCAACCACAACATACCAGCTTCATGCAAGAATAATTGTCTGAAACGCAATGCTCTGTATTGTGCAGGAAGTCAAAGCAGTAGATCATGCTGGTCCCAAACAGCCTTAAAAATCTATGATCTGATAATAAAAATCCTCTTTCTCCACTATTAATCTTAATCCTGCATTTATATTTGAGCATTACTAAATGCAAGAGTACGGTGATAGGGCACCAACACCTCTCACTCCATTCTAGGAGTGAGTTGGTGCAGTGCCAGGGCAGCAGTGCACAGCAGGGGCAGGAGCAGCGGCACCCGTGGCAGGAACGCCTTTGCTGCCCACCCACGGGGTTCTCCTTCCTTCGGGAACTGCGACGGTTGAGGAACAAAGGCGCTCGGAGGCGCGCAGCTTACCGAGCACCCGAAAGGAAAAAGAGAATGGAAGCCTGCTGCTTAATATAGCTACTTTCCCCTCGCTGCACCGTGTTCTTTTTACACCCGGAATTCCAGCTAGGAAGTAATAACAACCCCATGTATTTGTTTCTTCCCACTTTGTAAGATTACAGACTATGGTCAGGGTGGTTTTTGGATAAATATAAAAGAACACAAATCTTTCATTACAAGTCCTATTTTTTTCAGATTTTGAAACAAGGCACATTTCCACATTCTCATTTTTCAGACAGCTTCTTTGAAGAAGAGCCTTCAGAACCAACCACTGTATTCCAGCAAGGGGCTCATCAGTGCTGGCTATAAATGTTGTAATTAATTTTTACATGGTAATTACTGAAGCACAAAGGTAGGACAAAAAATGAATCCAACACTCTTCTCAAAATTTTGGCATTGACTGAAGAGCATAATGCAAAAAATGTGATTTTTTTGTCTTCAGAAAAGCATTTCACAAGAATCCAACCAGTCCTTTTTATTTAAAAATATAAAATTAGTTGAAGAAGAAATACTTAAAGCGTGACACCATTTACCTACCTACTTCAAGAAAACATACGTATCTTCTTCACTGTTAGTTTAAAGGTTACATACCTATAAAACAATCCAAGAAGCACAACACAATAAAGGACAAGCATAAGTTAAGATAAAAAAGAACATCTTTCCTAAAAGGATGAGACTTAAGCAAGGGATTTGAAGGAAAGCAACATTAGTATTTTTGACAAAGGGAATCTAACATTTTATCTCACATACCCCAAAATACAAATTTACTTTAAAATAACAGGAAAAGAACCTTCCCAAGAAGAAAGACGTAATTTTGGTGCCTACACTGAGTTTGTGCATGCCACCAATTAGTACCACAGACACTGGTGTAGCAACAAAGCTGACTAGTTAATAAACAGCTTCTGGCAGATAAATGCCTGAGGTTAGAAAGAAACTTCCTCTGTGAACAGCTTGGTAGCGTGATGGAATTCTTGCAGCTTCACAGGAAGCATGTGGCAGCGGCTAACACAGAAGGGTTACTGACCTTCACGGATCACTGGTCTCTCTTGGTTTTCTACAGTACCTTCTCTCATAGCTGGAAAACATTTTTGTATAGCAAGTGTCAGTGAAAAGCCATTTATCTCCAGGATGGACCTTGGCATTCTACACTTACATTATCCACCAAGAAAAAAGGAAAAAAAAAATCCTGCAACCCTTACTTGGAAAGACAAAGTAAATTCTGAGAGACTGAGGCACACTCTTGGGGATTTCCAAGCTAGGTGAGATTGTTCCCTCATGTCCATAAAGAAGTAATGGATTGCTCAATTATAATGCTATTCCTACACTGCATATAAAATTGTTTGCTTCCCATGAGCATCTTCACAGGTATTTGGGCTCGCAAGGGAAAAACAAGGTCTGATTCCTCATGCAGGGTCCCTACAACACAGGCCACAGCTTTGTCCGTTATGAGGCCACTATGAGGTGGAGAGCGACCTAACAAAACCACAATTCCTATGTGAAGGAAGGTAGTATGCAAAAGAAAACATCTTGATACAGCTTATCTTCCCTGGACAAGAACAGGATAGCAAGTCAAAGTTTAGTCCTGCTCATTTCCTCAGTCAGTGGACCTTCATGCTACCTCTTACTCAAGCAGGTTGCAAAGTGTCATTCTAGCCTATACACTACAGCCCATTCTCAGGACAAGTACCTTATGTTTTGATTATTTTTATGAAGCACAATGATCTCTAACACCATGGAAACTAACACAGCATGAGAATTTTAGAAGCACAGGTGTTGGCAGGTTCATTTCTGGATCCCAAAACAATCACATCATGGTCATTTCATGCACCAGAACTTTGCCAATGTTAAGATTCATGTTATGTTGTGCTACTGCAGGAATGTGGATTTGAATTTTCAATGGAAAAAAAAAGAACAAAGGAAAGAAATGAACCAAACCTTTTACATTCAAACACAGCTACAGAGTCCATCCTTATACGGATTTTGCACTTTTCCAAGTAGGAGAAGTTTTAGGTCAATGACAGGGAAACTTCCATGGAAAGGTCTCCTGCTCTCAATGATGAACAAACTTATGATCTTCAAGTCTGACTTGAAGACTGTTTGTTATAGGTTGCTGTAATGTGTTTAGAAAGCCACTGCATGTAAGTATAGTGGATATTCCATAGAAACTCATGAACCAACTGTCTTTTAGAAGGCTGCCACTAATTTCATAAAACTAGGCTGACTGCTGTATCTATATTCTCTACACTCCTTCCTACGTCAACAAGGGTCCGCAACGTTTAGAGGGATTCCTGTTTAACGCCATTTTAAGAGACCAGTGAGAGAAATCAAAGTGATGTGGGTAATCTCAGAGAGCTAAATCCACACTGAAAAAGAATCCTACATTACCAACTACTGTTTAGCTAGTATTTAACAGGCATCATGACACAGGTGGATCTCAAGCAATCTGGAGAATAGAAAGCAGTCAGTAAAGGCAGGACATTGCACATGTGAGATGCAGTGCAGCACACATGAAGAAAAGTGCAGAAACAGCTCTAGGGCAAGGGGAACAGACAAATGGAATAAGCAGCCGGAACTGAGGTAAGCCCTGCTGGCAGAGGGAGCAGGTTATGCAATAGGAAACGAGCAGACAAGCAGGAAAAGCCAGAGCTGTAAAGGGCTAACTTAATCTGGGGCACATGCCAAAGAATCGTATCACTAACACTCTGTAAGACCCATAGGCCTGCCCTGTACATAATAGTGAGCAGAAAATCCTCCAAAGTGTGGAGAAAGAGAGGAGGAATTCTCAAGCAGGCTCTGCTATTGCTATAAGAAGATCACTACTATGTAATACAGATGGCAAGCAGCCACAGGTAGCAACTGACCATGACATTTTAGGGCATGTTTTTTAAGAAAAAGAACAGCAGCTCATTTTTTTCTCCAAATAAGTTCTGAGTTCAGGTGCAATAACTGCTTCCCACCCAGCTATTTTACACTCCAGGGCCTCTACACCTTACAGTGGGAAAAAGAAAAGAAAGTCCCAGGCATCAAGGAAGCGTCTTGCTCTCTATTTGAAAACCTGTTCAGCTAATCAGACAAAATCCTGTCTGTTAATGCTTTAAAATGCTTTTCAGAAGTTCTACGCTAAGAAATTCCTATCATCTTGTCTGTAGTTAGCATACTCGCCAGCCCTCCCAATTATTTCCCATTTGTACTGGACATTCCTCCTAGTCCCCCACAGCTTTGGCTCCAGCCCAAACAAAAGCAACAGCCCCTCTAAAGAGCACGCTGCTGGGCTGGAAGCTTGCTTCATTCTGGTATCTACAGCTCTCTGTACTTCACAGTCCCGTATTCTTGAGAAAGTTCTGCTGCTTTCTCCTGAGGAGTCAGATAAAACTGCCATCCTCAGCAAGTTGACAGAATTCACGTCCGATAACTTTGAGCAGAGCTGGGAATGTATGTCTGTCTTGGATATGGCAGACCTATACTGGGACAGCATACTCACATCATTATCAGCACATCAGTCAACACACATAGCAGGTTACACTAATTCCAAAAACGGAGAATAAGACTTATCCTTCAAGTATTTCACATGGATGTCCAGCAGTGCTTTTTAACTCTATAGAACTACTTTAAGTAGTTTAAGTAAAGACAGTTCAGCAACTAAGAGAAGTTAAATTAGCAGCGCAAACAGCTGTTCCTCAGTGTGCAGAAGTGTCAATAGGGGGCTTAAAGTTCAATATAGGAGCATTACAATTGAGAGACATTGCCAAACATGTACTGACTTAGTGAATTCTTTTTCCAATCACACTACTAAAGCTCAAACAACAGACTGAGGCTAAATTTAGGAAGATGCAAATTATAATACAACTTAGAAGATTTTACTTGCATTATAACTAATTTTGAACAGCGTCACCTTCCAATTCACATATTTATTAGGACTCCAATCCAGCAAAGGATATAAGCATGTGCTTAAGCTTTAAAATATACAGACCACTCTGAAAGTTGGTGGACCACTCAAGAATTTCAATGTATCCTTTCTTTCAGCATTTTGCCAGGTTGGGCCACAGAACATCCGAGAGCGTTTTGAGCACAGAGAGGACATACTGAAACCAACTGTGCACAGCCTGTTTTTCTGCTTAGGTGGTTTTTTATATAGCAACATTTTAAAATCTTTTTATACCACAATGGCGTTCTTGAAAGAAGAGAAAAAGACGACCTTTAGACTATGTCAGTATCTAAAGATAATCAGCAGAAAGACCGAGATGGACATAAAGCTTATCTTTCTTTTTAACTGATTAAATAAAATAAGCTTTTAAATTGGCTGTTTCCCTTTGAAATTCAGTTTGGTGAAACTAGTTTTCACCTCTAGATACAGATCCTTAATCCCTTACAGGAGCTTTTTAAATATTGTCTCTTTGCCAGCACATGCTCACAACACACCACCACAAACATGCTCAACGCTAGAAGTCTGCAGATTCTCAATCGTCAGGAAGGGCATAATCTACAATTTAACTTCATGGACATCAACAAAAATTTTGTTATTTGAAATATAAAAGGTTTTCAGGATCAGATGTATTAAAATTATTCTTCACCCAAATTAACAGCAGTTAACAGAAACTCTGCCTTACTTTGCTAGAGATCATACATGTTCATAAATGGGCAATACCTGACCTGAATATTTAACACTAGTAATTTCTATTCATAAATCTATACAGGACTAGAACAAAAGGGACGTAAATATATTAGTGGACTAAGCAATAGAATCACCGATGAAATTGAGACTTGGTTAAGTGCAATTTTGGCAATGAACCTTACAGTAGTCTAAGTATCTCATCCTTACGGCACACTGTGAACAGTGGATTCCTTAGAGGAAAGAGACTTGGGAATCACTGTGGTTAGAGCTAACTTAAGATCTATCTCCAGAGTGCAGCAGCAGTGAACAAGATGCTAGAAGGCACAAAAGAAAGGGGAGGTAGTACAAAGTGGGAACAGATTCTGAGTGTTTATATCATTAGAGGCCTCACAGACATTTCAGACTGTTTTAATTCTGCTGTGAAATATTTTCCTTTTGACTTCTTCATGTGAGGTCTGTTATTATTTACAATTCCATAGTAAAAAATCCATACTTCCATATTATCTCTCGCTAGGATTCCCAAAACATCTCACAGCATTAAATAAAGCTTAAATGGACAGGAATAATTTTAAATTTACTATTGTGGACTGCAAACAGATGTCAAGAGAACTATATGCATAAGTAGAGATGAATGTGAATCTGCCTAGAAATATTGGTTATTAAATCTTTCCATTATTTATATGAAATGGGAAAGCAGTGTTTTTATTAGTATTACTATTTTGCAGAAAGTAGTAAAACGACTCATTCAAGGTCATGGAGAATTAGATTAATTGGTACATTCTGTCCTACATTTCAAAATGTGGAATGATGTGAAGAGAGGCTATAAATCTTTAGATCTTCAGAGTCATCTGAATTGCAATTTATATCCGTGAAACTGATTCCCTCACTTTTCTAGATTTCTCTGACCACTACTTATTGCAGAGCTACAATGTTTAGTTATTTAATTGAACCCTTCCTCCCCCATCAATTTCTGTAACAGTTGCTCCTCAGAATACCTGTGTCCAGTGAGATTACTTTATCTTTGCAGAAGAGAAAGTCAAAAGCTATAGGGGGAAAATACCAACTGAATAGGAAGTTCTGAGCACAATTAATACGTAGGAGAAAAAAAAGAAAAGCAAAGAACCCCAAACCTGAGAACTGTATCCAAACTAAAAGGCTCTGTTGTTACTGACAGAAAGTAATGGCATCACGTAAGTTAACTATGGAGAGAAAAAGGGTTCATTTTTAAGAATAAAATACATAAGGCTCTTAAGATAGTATAAATTTAACTACAGCAGCACGGTAATGAACAGTAGGCACAGTAATCAATAGTAGCATCAGTACGTGCACTGGCTTGCAGCCATGCCACCTTTACCCAGAAACAGATCAATTCCATTTAAGCAGGACTGAAGTGAGTCAGTAGGTAGCCAGCAGCTTCCTAAAAGGAACTGTGGTGCTGAGAGAAAGCATAGTCTTAATTCAACAGGAGGCATTCTCCATATGAAATTACTGTTTAAATGAAAACCCAGTGTTTGATTTAGTTCTACAATTTTCAAACATTATGTAAAAATGAAGGTGTGAAAGATCTATTGTAATATTTATTCACGAGTAAGCAATTTAATCTGATGTCCCTGCTGTCCAACCCAAAACCTCTTTCTGCCTTCTCTAGTAAAGTTTTCTTAGTTGTTTCAGTTGGAGGAAATTTTATTTTTCTCTTTTGGATTATGATACAGTTACAATGTTTCTATATAGCAGCCATTATTCACCCAAAAGAGTTTCATTTCAGTGGTGGTGACATAAGTAATCCCTGTAACCATTATTTACCTCCCGGAGAGTTGAGAGGCTTAGCCAGTGTTTGCAAAGCATCTGAGATGTCTGAAGAAAGGTTACTATAGGTTACGAGGTAACTATAAATCATGGAATACCCTGAGCCAATTCCTGCCCACAAGTCTGGCACCTCTTCCTATCGGCAGCCCTCTTGTTTCACAGTCAAACAAGTAGTTTTATTCCCTCTTTATTCTATGTAACACTACCACCATCTGTTTACAAAGCCTAAATTCAAAATCATTCTGAGAGGATTTTATAGCTTCTATAAGCAGTGTAAGAATTCCTTGTTCTCTGGATGGTTTAACTGGAGAGGACTTTAGGCTACTCAAGGGTCATGGCCAGATCAACAGACAGGTAAAGAGGCCAGTTTCTTTTCAATGCTTTTTGTAACTGAAATGGAAGTAAGTACTGTGTACTTCTTATCGTCTTCTGCCCCCTAGTGAGCGCTGATTTTCACTCCACCTAAACAATCGCATGGCTGCTTTATAACTTACATGCATACAAAAGTGCTGAAAGGCCAAACTCTTTTCTTTTTACATCCTTTAGAAGCCTTCTTCGTATCATTCTCCACTAAACACATCAGAAAACAAAGAGCATTTTCTAGCCCTATAGTGCTAATATGCAGGAAGTCATTTTTAATGAACGGGGAAACACTCACAAAATTGGCATACCATAAAATCCCTTTAAACATGTCAAAGAAAACTTAAATTTGTCAATTTATATTTCTCTACTTTACTAGAGCTCCGCAGTTCGAAAAATTACACACAGGTTCTTTCACAAATCACTGTTTAATTGTTAAAAAAAAAAAAAAAAACCAAAAACACAAACAAAAAAAGCTGGTGTTTGCTGCCTCAAAAGCATCTCAAATACAGCACCACCAGAGCAAACCCACTACCATACCTAAGAAAGTAGGGAAAGGTGATCCAGTTAGATCTTTTGATCTAACTTAGCATCAGGTACGTTTACAGGAAGTCCCTCCATGATACCACATTAAACAGTAGCCAGGCCAGCAAACGTTACTGTGTACTATTTAATAAATATGCGTACCAGTAAATGTTTTCAGGATTGGGCTTGTGGAGAATAGCAATTAATAGAAGAAGCAGACATCACTTACTGCACTAACTTTGCCTGCCTTTTCAGTTATTTATCTTCAGATGTAAATGTAACTTCTCTCATGTACTTGCTATGAAAATCTTTGGTACTACTCCCAAAAAACAGAGTTGTCCAATATGAAAGTCCAAAGGAACAAAAGACCTTCACAGAAATAGTGCTTGTAAAATAAAGTAACAGTCACAATAGGATTCTTTGCTACTACAAAGCCTGGCAATGAAACCTGTCAAAAGTTGGACAAAGTTACATTTTTGTAAAGGAAATTAAAACAAATTGCAAATGGGACAGGAACAAGAACGCAGAAACATTACTATCTAAGGCTAGCTCAAAATTAAATTAATATTTTGCCTCAGAACGTGAAGGCAAAGTAAAATAAATAAGTAACCATTCTAGAAACAGAAATCGCCACCTATGAGTTGGAGGTAAGAGCTGAACAGTCAAGTATGGCAGATCAGATGATACTAATTCTAAAACACCGAAAGTATTTGTTTACCAAAATTATGCCATGCCACAGAAACCCTGTATCTTTCCTGATGGCATTGTATAGGAACGTAAGAACTTGAAGTGGAATAGTCAGGGGAGTGAAAACCAAACCTTGTAAGAGTGAGGAGCTTCACTCATTTGTTTGCTCCATGTACACATGTACATGTATCTGCAAGGAAAAGCGTAGGAGCGAAGATAACAACTATTGTAAGTAAAGAGCTAACACTGTAACACCAGACCAAAGAGGTATAAACTACAAAGACTTTAAACTACAAATACAAGCCTGGAATAGCTTTTCTGTAGAGCAATGGGATGGACTATGTTAAAAGATCGTGCTTAATAATTCTGTAACTATGATTCTACAGGAAAGTTGCCCCTGCTAAAATAAAATGAGTGTTCTGGTCTAGGAGCTGTTTTCCAGTCATACGATATAATTTAACTGTAACAATGACCATAGGTATTTCATCAAGAGTAATCTCCTCCTCTCAGGACAGAATGATAAATATGGCCCTTTTGGTTACTGAATGAAATGGACAAAATAATTTCAAGATTGTAATTAAAGATTAATGTGTCAGAAGTAGGTGAGGAACATAATGATATTTCCTAGGAGTATCACGCACAGATCTCCAGCTGCAGACCTGCACAATGAAGCTTAAGTTGCCTTTCACCTCTCCAAATGGGAATGCAACAGAGGCTTCTACTGAAAGGTGAAATTAATCAAAGCTTTTAACTTTTGTACCAATGATTAATTTCTGTGGATCGTTCTGTGGTCTTGGGACTGAAAAAATTCAGTACAATCAGTGTACTTCCATATATTGCTTATGGCAAAGTAGGACAGATGGTGACTGCAAAAGCAGAGAGGAAACAGAACTGGTTATACCAGTTTTACCTCAAAGGGAATCCCCAGCTGACTGTTCAGACAAGCTTTCCATTTCCTCTACCCCACTAGAAATGGCATGTCAGTTGTCTCTGACAGCAGTGTGGATAAAAAGGTCAAAGGAGAAAGAACTATCATACTAGACAAAGAGAAAAGCATTTGTCTTGACTGTACGTAAACCTCGGCTTAGTTGAGTGCAAGACTTATAATGAACAGCAAAACCTTTGTTTCAGAGGATTCTAGCTCTCCACTCATAATTAAAACTATTAGGGTTTTGGAGCTTTAAAGTTTTTTATTTTTTCCTACTGAAAACATTATCATAAAACTAGGAAGACAGAAAAACAGGATGCCTAATACTTGTCTTAGAAAACTAGCTTTGCAGTGCAGCCGTTATTGTGAAATAGCAATGACGAGACTGTTAGAAGTGATTACAGATTTAAGGTACCCCACTTTGCAAGTGTCCAAATTCAATCACCCTAAAAGGGCCTGATTTTCAGCAGAGAAAGAGACAGCATTTAAAAAAAATTGCATCCCCTAACAGGTGTCTCAAGCTTTGTACTCAAAATCATTAGCATTATTTTAATATATTTTGCCCTAAACATCAAATAAAACACACACAAAGATGCAGTATTAGAACGAAAAGTCATTTTATTCACCCACTTAAGAGGCCTTCTCCATCTCATTCAGCAACGTTAAAGTTTTTACAAAGCTGTAGGGTAACAACCACTGGAACGCAATTAGTCTTGGATGTTACAAAAGCTGGGACAATGTTTGCCTGGTATTTACATTTTCTGAATTTATCATTTAAGACAGTGAAGTGATTGGAATGAAAACACCCTGGTCTAGAGAGAAGAGCTACAGTTCCTATAATGAAGATCGATATTGACAGTAACTAAGTCAAAATACGTAGGCCTAGGACTCATCTGGCAGATTCAGGATGCAATACAAGAGAGAATATACTTACTGAAACTTTCCACAAGGTCAAGGGCAACGTGAGTAGCAATATCCATTCCAGTATTTATGTAAGACTGGCAGTTTTTCAGAGATGAAAGAGAGGAATCCACACAGTTGAATGAGATTCTTGCACCACCTGGCATCTTGAAATCCTTACTCTAGAAATAACAGATACAACATTTTGAATGCAGTTTACACCCAAAGAGTTTGGGAGAGAAAACAGAAGTACAGATAGCTAACCATAAAACAGTGTCAACAGAACCACTGAAACATCAGGGAGCAGGGACAAAACCTTAGCTCCCAAGATGCCAGTAACTTCAGTGGAACTGCAATTCACCAGAGGTTTTCAATTCACCTTCTATTCAATATTAAGTAAAGCTACAGTACAAAAAGCAACTTGCAGTTTTCATCTGCTCATTCCTATTGCTAAACCACAACGAGGTTCAAACTCAATGATTATGTTCACTTGAAAATTACTGCTCTATTTCTGATCCAAAGAAGCCCACATGCTCAAAAACTTGTCTGTGTTTTCTAGGCACTTTATCAATTAGGCTAGAGAGAAATACGACTTCTCACATCCAATTCAGCCCCACCAACTACAAGCCTGCTACAAGAGCTAGCCCTTGGAAAAAATAATCTAACAAAGGGCAACTGTTCCAAGAATGTGTTTAACAGTAAATCATCTAGCAGGATTTTTAAATAAAAGCCCAGCTTACAAATGGTGCCTGCTTCTCCCAAAAATGTCACAAATTTTTAGTACCAAGGTTCCATTAGCACAGAATAGTGTCGCACAGGAATCATATTTATCTTCTTTACCACCATCTTCCTTTCCAATACAGATGCACACCTACAGCCTTGCGAGGTTTAACTGCTTCTTCTGTCATTAATACAGCCTTCAGGTGGGTTTGCTTACGCTGTGCCTAGGCACACTGTTCACATCAGTTGGTTTCTCCTCAAAAATTCCAACTTCTGCCTTTCCTTCTTTATGCTTTACCATAACTCGCCTGGACAACGTGTAGCTATTATAAGAAACATGAACTAGCGTGCAGAATTTTATACTTTAAAGTTGCCGGAGATAAGAAAAATTCTGCTCAACTTTAGATACACCGTTGTTCACCAAAAAACCCGACAGAAGTCTTGGACAGACAGAAATACTGCATTAGTCCGTGTACAGACTAACTGGTATGTTCAAGGACTATACTGAAATCATATTGGGGGAGGGAGAGAATGGAATCCACAACCAAATTTGGGGTATACCAGAAGTTTTATCTGAATCGTACACAAAATAACAAGGGGACAAATTGTTCTATCAACAATAGCCTTTGACAGGCTATAATCCAACAGAAATCTGGAAAATATCTAAATAGAAAGGACCAAGCTCTGACCAAGCTTTGCATACCTAAGGCTGTATCTCACTCTGCTACTTTCCCTGGGATTCCAGAACTACATCTTGCACTCATCCTAACCTGAACAACATTGCCACATTCGTCGCGAATATCATGCAGACTATGACACCTGAATACCTGCTGTCACGTTCTCTTCTCTCCTTATGTTTTCTTTCCTATCTTTTTCTATGTTTTTCTTTCTTTCCATTTAAAAAATGTGTTTGGCCACTCAAGACTATCTTTTATGACACCATTTTTAGGTCACGTGCTTCCAACAACATTTTAAAATTTCAAGTTCACCACCTGAACTTCTGAATTACATACAAATTGCCTTGCTCTCTATCCCCTTCTAAAGGTGCATCTTGCCACAGAGAAGCCAGTGGCCTTCAACAACACCTCCAATTATGTCAGCTCATGCTGTCCCCGCCAAAAGGCAGTGATTGCTATCTTCAGAGGCTGTCAAACTAACAACAGAAGACAAGGAAAAAGTTCCTTACGGAACTCCTTGAAAGTAAAGGGAAAGGATGCTCTTAAAGATTTAATAACCAATGCTTTCAGCTGTTACATTATCTAACTTTTTTTTAGAACACCTGTTTGCCATCTTAGGGAGACCGTTTCTATAGAACCTCTGTGATCCAAATACACACTATTAAATAGTCACATAAAATCATGTTAGCAGCTTTATCTTTCCAGGCTCATTTAGTGTATCAAAGTTAACAGCGAGAACCTAATTCCCTTCTTGAACTTGGTAAATCTCACTCACTGAGAAAGCCTGCTGTTCTTTTGGAAATTTCACAGATACACACTGTGAAAGGCAGGAATCTGAAAAAAACAACAGTGAAAAGTTAAAAAGGGTTCTTCATTCTCTTGACATGCATGGAAGCACTGAGCAAACTACACAGGAAGAGGAGTTATTGTTTACAGTATTAAATCATACCATTGTTTCATCTCCATTTGTCTTTTGGAAAGTAATTTAAGTACTCTTGGACAAATTTTCCTTTTTTTTTAAATAAACGATTACTTTTCTTAGAAACTTTCTATGATCCCAAGCAAAGATTTCACTCGTGAATTTTCTAAGTGAATTCTTGAACTTCAGCTTGCAGCTGTCCATTATGCCTTCAGAGGAAAAGCCACATTCCTCACTGGAATTGGTTTCACAGCAGTGTTTTTAAGGCAGTCTTTTTTGCCGGGAAGATCTTCAATGGGTGCATCAATGAAGCACTTAAAATTTGCAACTCGCACCCCCAACCCCTTGACTTCTGGAAAATACAACCAGCAAAATCAGAGTTGAAAAGGGGATCAAGTGAGACTAGCAAGGCAGTGTTTTTTTCTTTCAACAGTAAGTGATCGAATGGTCCAGACAGGATTACCAAGCAACAAACTTAAAATACACTTTCTATTCTGCCCCTTATTTTAAAGATTTGAGCAAATGACCTAATTTCTCTATGCTTCAACATCCCACACTATGAAGCAGAGATAAGAAAAAACCGAGTTATTTCTGTAACACAAGATCTATAGGTGGCAAGTGTTCACTGACTACCAGGACTAGTGTCTACTCCCTAGACTCACTCGGTGACCACCTACCAAAGGGAGACGTTACTTCCCCGCCACAAAGGTGGGGAGCAGAGCCCCCCAAGCAAGAAGCTCGGCTCTCCCAGCCCTCCACCTTTCTCCCCTAGCCCGCCCATGACAAGCCAGGGCAGCTGGCCCGGCCCTCCCTGCCCCCCGTCAGCCACGCACGGAGGGCAACGGCCCCGCACCCCCTCCGCGCTCCCTCGGCCGGGAGAGCGGGGCCGTGCCCTCCCCCAGCGCTGCCCTCACCCCGCCGGAGGCGAAGGGGGCGGCGAAGGCAGCCACCCTCCCCAGCGGCTGCTGCTCACCTAGTCCCAGCCGCCGAGGCCCGAAGGGGCTCCTGGCCCGGAGGTGGCCCCTGCACCGACCCCCTCGCCGGCAGGAGCAGGCGGGCGAGCTGGGCCCGGGGGAGGCGGTCCGGGCGGGCGGCGGAACCGCCTCATCAGCCGGCGCCTCTCCACATGACGGCGCTGTCATGTGATGGGAGGCCTCGGCCGCGCCGCACGGAGAGGAGCCGCCGCCGCCTTCGCTGCCTCCCGCTGCCTGCGCCTCAGCTGTCGCCGCAGCTCCCCTCAGGCGGCCGCCGTCCCTGCCCGCAGGCGCTGACGGAGCGGAGCACCCTCCTCGCTGCCGCCACGCACCGCACCGGCGGCGGGGGAGGGTGAGCGCCGCCGCGCGGGGGTGGCACCGGCGGGGAGGCCGCTGGGTGAGGGGAGGCGGAGGGGGGGGCTGCCGCCGCCGCCGCTCCGAGGCGATTGGCGGCCGGTCTCACGCCGCGGTGGTTGCCCTGAGGCCGTGTTCAAACCGTGAGGAAGAGCGTTGGCGGGAGGGAGGCGGAACCGTTCAGGCGGCCCGGTGACTCGCCTTGGCGGAGGGGGCTGGGGTGCAGTTTAAAGCCCGGTCCGTCTGCCGCGGGGTCTAGGGCCCGCTGCGGGCCCGGCGGAGGGGCGGGCTGGGCAGTGGTGCTGTTACTGCCCTGCGGCTCGCCTAACGGGAAGGCCGGACTCCCGGTTCTCATTTTGGGGCAGAAGAGGCACTGGCATCTCGAATTTATCTCAGTGGTTTGGAAGGTTATTGGTGAAAAGTAAAGTCGACTCCTAACGTCCCATGAATGTTTCTAAACATAAAAGCCTATTTTTAGCAGTGCTGTGCTCTGTATCTTGCGGGAAACACGTCAATAAATAAAAGTGTGACCAGGAAATGCAGCCACAGCACGGAAGCTAACCTTTCAGGAATAAACGAAGGAACGAAGCTGTATCGTTTCCATTTGCTATAAAAGTTTTCCTTCTTGCTAAAGCCTATTGCAATCACTTTGGTTGTATTTTTAAAGTGACTCTTATAAACACATCTCGTAACATGTTCTTGCTTTCCTTGCTGCCACCTCCTTGTGTGGTCTCAATTGCTTCAGTATTCATGATCGTTGAGTCAAACACAGTGTATGTGCTGAAGATTAATTCAGTGCATTTTTTTTCATTTTACAAAGCTGTGGATAATTTAGATTCCATAAATTGAAAGATTTGAGAGTATGCTTAAAAATCCGAATAGATTAAACTATCAAAAATACAAATATGAACCACTCTGAATGTGTGTGGTTTTGTTTTTACAGGTTATTAATGGAGCAGCTAGTTTTCTCATCAGACTTTCTTCTTCAAATAACCTAAAGACTAACAATCAGAATACGGCCGCAGGAATTCTGCTGCTCTGTCACATCCAGCTCCACAATGGTTGATTTTCTGGCTGAAAACAATCTCTGTGGTCAGGCAATTCTTCGGATTGTCTCCTGTGGAAATGCCATCATTGCAGAACTTCTGAGACTTTCAGAATTTATTCCTGGTGTTTTCAGACTAAAGGACAAGGCTGATCAACAGAAGTATGGGGATATCATATTTGATTTTAGTTATTTTAAGGTAAACCCTTTTGTTGTTAAACTTCTCCTTAAAGCATTGCTGTCCTGCATGAGGATACTTCAGGTTATGAAACAGCCTTTCCTGACTATGGTGTTTATTGTTAGCATTCTTCAGAGTTGATTATCATGACTTCCTACTTGCTTAGTTTTTACCAAAAATTCATCAAACTGAGATAGCAATTGTGATATGCTTGCATGCTAAAACAGTCTAGGGAAGGTTCTGTGGTTAGGCCCCTAGGCAGAATATAAGTATAACTGGTACCTGCACTGAGTATCAGGGCAAGAAGGAGGAGGCAATTTTAAGTGCATGCGTAGAGCAACAGTTCCAGCTACACATTTCAAAATGTTTGATGAGTCATCTGGCTATGAACTTGGATGGATACTGATTATATAAAACTTGAGTATGGGACTCTGGGGCTTTTTTTAAATCATTATTATTATATCCTGCAGAAACTTTAGATTATACTTTCACCAGCACATTCTGAGCCTGTGCAGTTGGTTGTTTTCCTTTGGAGCAGTACTGTGGGCAGTATGCCCATCTTCCTTTGGTTATCTACAGCTTATTCTTCGCAGCCATGAAAACTGCTTTCTGCTTTCCTGTTTGACAGTACTGTGATTGTTCATTCACTGGATTTGTCACATGTGCTGAATAAACAACTAAATCGAAGAGTAGTGTCCGTGAAAAGCCCTTGTTTCCCTTACAAAATTAAGCTGCTTGCAGTACCTATTTCCTTCTGTCATTCTCTAACATGATTAAGAAGGAACTACACAGACTGTCTGATCTGACTTTATCTGGATTGTGCAACTCAAGAAGTGTTAACAGTAAAGCAAGGGGCCGGGGGGGGGGGGTGTATTTATTTTTTTGTTGTTGTTGTTAGTAAGAGCTGTAAATTTCAAGCACTAATTGTGAGCCTTGGATACTGAAAACCCTGACCACAAATAATTTCTGAGACACCTTTAGATCTAAGTGTTTGTTAGAAGTCTTTTTTTTACACAAATTACTTGAAAATTTAAAAGCAGATAGGTATAATTGGTGAGAAATACAATTATCCTTGAAATTACAAGATTTTTGAATGTTAAGGAAGCACAACAGTGCTGCTGCTTTTCAGAGCACCAAAATCCATAAAAGACTTACTTATAAAGCAGAGATTAGTGAATTTACAGATATTTTCACTGTGAATGCACCATTCCTGCATTCATGGTTCTTAGAATTACCTAATGAGAAGAGATTAGAGATTTTGAAAACTCATGCTGTTTACTTCATGTATTTGAACTTCATAGGCAGTTTGCTTTTATACTTTGTTTTATGTAGGCATTTTGCTCAAAAAGAGAAACAGAAGAGCATTTATAAAACCACACAAAAATTGTCAGCTGGGTATTAAGCTTGCTATTTTATTTTAACTCTATTTTAAGTTATTTTTATGGCGTTCGTGTTGACTAAATCCTTTTAAGCAATGACGTCATGCTGTGGAAGTGGTCTGTGGAATGACATATTTTCAATTAAGTGTTAATAATATTTTCAATTAAACTACCAATGTTTTCATTTAGATGGTGGTGGTAAGACCAAATGATGGTTATGAGAAATGTTGACTGTGCTAAATGGTTAAAAAAGTTTGTACCATTGCTTTAAGGAAGTCAGGCTCTTCATCCCAACCCTTTTTCCCCCACAGTTGTTAATGACATAGTTTCTGCATTAGTTTGGGGGACTAGCACTGAGCTAGATCCAGAGTCTGGAAAAAAATTCTCATGTAGGTCTAATACTGTCAGACAGTTTAAATGTATGAGAAGGTACTAAGCTCACAACTGTTTCTGAGGCCTCAGTGTTATGGTCTCTAGCTGAGAAATCAATCAGATCAAATGTGTAAAGGAAAAAATTGCATCAGGGAGATAGATAGCTCTACAAAAAGCACACAGGGGCTTCAGATGCACTGGGGCTTTACCCAAAGCGTTAACTATTCTTTTCCATTGGGTACACAGGATAAATTGTATTTAAAATCATTGTAGATTGTAACAAAGTGTAAAACTTAATCTTTATGGAATTAATGTTCAATCATAAAGTAGCTTGAAAAACTACAGATCCTTGTTTTAGTAAGGAATGTTAATTCTGGTGTTGTGCACACAGTGGTGGTTGTACGTGTTCTGTGTCCTACTGAAGAGATGTCAAATAGAGGTCAAAGTCAAATACTGTGTCTAAAGATGAATTTCTTTTCTTAGGGGCCTGAGACCTGTGAAGGCAAACTGGAAGCCAAACCTGAGTTACTGGATTTAGATGAAGAATTCCGTGAAAACAACATTGAAATTTTGACGAGATTTTATCTAGCTTTTCAGAGTGTACATAAATACATTGTAGATTTAAACAGGTATGGTATCTTAAATACATGTGGATTTTATTAAAGACTAGATTACTGTTTAGTCTTAATAATGAGAAGCTTTTTCCTTAGAGACCCAGTACGCTCGCTGTTGAAGCATATTCATGTGCACCTGGAAACCTGGATTGCTTGAGCAAACACTAACTTCTACTCCTGCTGTTGCTTACCAGCTTAATACATGATTTGAAAACATTTAACCTCTCTACCTCATTTCCTCAGTTGTACAGTAGAGCTAATTTTTCTTCTTTATCTTGGAGATTGTCTTGAAGATCTTTTTAATAAAAGAAGACTCCGTATTATTAAACTAAGTTTTTTGTGGTCTTGTAAAACAGAATTATCAGGTAGGTTTTATTCTTTAACTTTCATTGGCATTATTTTCCTGAACTTAATTTTTCAGTGGAGTTGCCATATTCTCAAGTTTGCTACTCTTACCTGTAAAAAAACAATATGAAAGGTTCATGAAATACTTTAAGAAAAAGTTCCACAGAATCTTAAGCATAAGAATTGTTTTTGTTATTGATCTTACATGAAAAGATTAATTAAAGATTAAATGTTTAACGTTACTTATTAATAAACAGTGTTAGTGGAAGATCCTTTAATAGGAAGAAATCTTCTGTTAATTGAGATGAACGTACTCTATTTCTGTCTGTACCTTCCAAATTGCAATTGAAATAGTTTTATGGTATTTCCAGGAGATTTTTTTGAGGTAACTTGAAAATGACAGTTTTACTAAATTTTGGAGCAGAACCCTTCTCTGTACTCTCTTCTCAGGCTGTTGTCCATCCATAAGAAGATTATGAGGATGTTAGCTGTAAGTTACAGAGTATCCTCTAGTGTCTTTCACATACACCATCAGGATATGAAAGGAGGCTTTTGCTAACTGGCTGGCTCTAGCTAGGAGTTCCAGCCTCTCTTTTCATACTAGAACATCTCTTTTTTTGTCTGAAAAACTCCATGCTACTCGTACTAGGGAAATGTTCTGATGTGTCTGTTGACTTTCAGAGAAAATTGGCTAATTGAGTTCTGAGGACATATGATTTGAGAGCAAAATAGTCAATGACCAACTCTTTGTTATGATTCCTAGATACTTAGATGACCTCAATGAAGGAATTTACATTCAGCAAACATTAGAAACAGTCCTCCTTAATGAAGATGGAAAACAGCTTCTAGTGAGTATTAAACAGTTCTGTAATAGTAGAAAATGAACCAACTAGTTTAGTGCCAAACTAGACAAAGATTTAAGTTTACTGAATGCATGTAAATGCTATGACTCACTTTTAGGAGGACAAAGACCAAAAATATACAGCCCGCCATTTTCCATATTGTATTGACTACGTAGTTGACGTTGGGTTAGTTTGCCAGTACATGTTTGTCTTTACATGTTACTACAAAATTGTATTTATGTGATTTCTTCCCTTTGTTCTTCCTTTTTCTAAACAGTGTGAAGCGCTCTATTTATATGGAGTCATGCTACTGGTCATTGACCAGAAGATTGAAGGAGAAGTCAGAGAAAGAATGTTGGTTTCCTACTACAGATACAGGTAATGTATATTGGTTTTCAGAAGCACTCGAGGCTGAAAGGATGTAACATGCAGTATGTTCAGTTAACTAGGTTATTGAATTAAGATAAATGGAAATACCAGCAACTTCTTGACTGTCTGACCATACAGATAGACTGATAATTCTGTAGTGCTCTCTGCATGTCAATAGAACTCCTTGCATTAGCTAGTTTTGCAGGTCTAGCTGCAAAACTGGAGCAACAGATTTTTTATGCTGTCACAACAGAAATTTAAAGCCCACTGACAAACTTTCGGCTAAAGCTTTAACGTTGCAAGTGCCAGCTATGAAAGTATCACAGGTTCCCAAATGTGTGAGCAAATCTTGGTAAAAAGTCCTGAGTATCTAGACAATGAATGTATTGCGAGTGAGACTTCTTTTAGTTACAGTGCTTGATTAGTCACATCAGTAACGAGTTTCCAGGGTAGGCTGACAGCATCATTGTATGACAGTTAGGGTCTCAAATGGTATCAGTGCAAATCCTTTCACACATATAAAAAAGGAGGTATCCTGTTCCATGCTTCTTTGACTATGTTTATGCCTCTCAGTATATAATGAGAGAAGGTTCCTTAACTCTGGAATGCAGAAGTGGATCAACAAGGGGAATTCAGAAATGAGGAGCGAAAAAAAAAAACAAACCAGAACAAACCTGCTCCTCTAAATATAAAGCTGCTTATTTCTGTTCCTGAATAAAGTTAATTTTTCTGTTTTGTGCTTTGTGTGCTTATCTGGTATTCCAGTATGGACATTTATCGGTGTCCTCCTTTAATATGATGAACATTATATTCATGGAGTAAACAACCAAAAGTCTCCCAGACCTTAGTACCTGATCATTTTCTTGGAGAAAAGGCATGGTTACAAGGGGAGGGAGTGGAGGAAATGGTTAGGTCACACAGCTCAATTTTTGTTCATTACTTTTGTAAAACAGTGCAGCCCGATCCTCTGCTGATTCCAATTTAGATGATATCTGCAAATTGCTTCGAAGCACTGGATACTCAAGCCAACCTGGAGCTAAAAGACCTTCAAACTATCCTGAGAGTTACTTCAGCAGGGTACCCATAAGCGAAACATTCATTAGCATGGTTATTGGCCGCTTACGCTCAGATGACATTTATAACCAGGTAAGTTACTGTGAGATAAGAGGGATCTAAAACTAAAGATAAAATGGTTTCTCAGATCAGTTACTCAACCATGAAGCCCAGTAAAAAATAAATCACAGAATCACGGAGGTTGGAAGGGGCCTCTTGAGATCACCTAGTCAAAACCCCTTGGCTCAAGCAGGGTCAGCTAGAGCAGATTGCCCAGGGCTGCGTCCAGTTGGGTTCTGAGTATCTGCAGAACCTCTCTGAGAAGCCTCCTCCAGTATTTGGCCAATCTCACAGTAAAAAAAAACTTTTTTATTTAATGTCTTTAAATCATAAATGATTGGCCACTCTTAATAACTCTTAACTCCTTCGGAGATTCCCATTCTTTTAGTTACTGCAAAGATATTCATCATCTCTTAGTAGACAATGTGTTTCAAAAGAAACACTAATGCCACCCTTCTTAACTATGACAATTGTATTAATAAAGGAAAAGAATAAATATTGAAGCAAAGTGTGGGTAATGGCTACTATATTTACGGTCTCTTCTAATATGACTCTTTTGAGAGATCTTTAACAAAGCATTTGGTTTTGAGCAGGTTTCAGTCTATAGCATGGACAAGCAATCTTATTTCTGTAATTATTGGCATACTTTTAGTGAATCCTGGAAAACTGAAGCAGTTTATAAATGCTAGAAAATGAGCATTTGAAGATTAATGAATGATGGTAAGAAATAAACAAAGGCTTTAAGTCTTTAGGCAGCAATAACAATTTAAAAGTAGGGACCTTACCAGAAACACTTTCATACTATGGACAGACATACTAAACTTCAAAGGGGAGAAAATGCCTTTTCAGGTACTGTACGGTGAGAATTCCTTAGGTTGTGCAGAGTTCTAGAAACAAGAACTTAGCAAGTTGTGAAGAGAGCCTGTTTCATGACATAATCTGTGTCTCTGATAGGAAACTGAAGTGTTTGTGAGACTATGCTCTTGTAAAGTACTTAATGTAGAAATCTTATTAAATCAGCTGATACTTTGTATCAAAATTACTTTTCCTCTTTTTAATATAATATTGTTGGTTTACTGCCTTTGCATTAAAATCGTATTACAATTTATGATTTTTTTATTTTGTAGTGCTTACAGTTCATAATGAAGAACATTAATGTTTCCATACAAAGCATGATTATAATCTATGTACTTTTTCCAAATTTAGTACAAAAAGTAGGGTAAAAATCTTCAGCTCAACCCAAACTGTAAAATATATCTGGTAAATATGCTGCATGTGTACGCATGTCCAGCTTACCCATATCCTCCTTGCTTCCTAGTATCTATATACCGTACTCTTTAATGTGCCCCATAATGTTTGCAAGTGGTTTATGTTGCATTATATTATGTTCTGTTTTATTCTGTTCCCTTCTCCTAGGTTTCTGCATATCCATTACCAGAACACCGCAGCACTGCCCTGGCTACTCAGGCTGCTATGCTCTATGTGATACTGTATTTTGACCCTTCTATTCTTCACACTCAACAAGCAAAAATGAGAGAGATAGTGGATAAGTACTTTCCAGATAATTGGGTAAAAAATAGTTCTGTTTTAAAACTTTTCCCTGGATTTAATGTTGTAGGAACAATTTAACTTCTTTTACAGCATGCATTCTAGAAAATAATAATGTCCTAAAATGAGTATAGATTCTTCTCGGGAAATTTTACTTTGTTTGGAATTAAGTGGTCTGAGCCAAACCTTCTGGATAAGTGTGGAAAGCTATCCTTTAAAAGTATCAGTTATTGTCTGAAATACTTAAATCAACCACTCTTTTGTCATCATGGTAAAGTGAATCAGAGAAAAATGTAGGCTGGAAGGTAATACAGGCATCTTCTAGTCCAGCCTTTTCCTCAAAGCAGGGCTGTCTTCAAAGCTAAATAAGGTGGCTTGGGCTTTGTCCAGTTGCTTTGAAAATATCTACAGCCTCTGTGGGCACCTGTGACTGTGCTTAATCACTCTTGTGGTGAAAAATGTCTTCCTTCTGTACAACTGGAATTTCCTTTGTTGTAGCTTGTGACTGTTGCCTCTTGTCTTTTCACTGTGCACATCTGAGATGGGTCTGGCTCTGTCTTATTCATAACTTCCCTTTAGGTAGTGGAAGACCGCAGTCGGATCCCTTAGTCGTCTTTCTTCCAGCTTAAGCAAACCCAGCTCCCTCAGCCTCTACTTTCATAGTTGGTCCTCATAAGTGTCTTAATGGCCTTCTATTCGATTCATTCCAGTTTGTCCGTGTCTGTCTCATACTGAGGAGCGCAAATCTGGACACATTACTCTAAATGGGACCTCATAAGGGCTGACTTCCCTCAATCTGCTGGCTACAGCATGTTTAGTCTTTGTTGTCATAAGGCTGTATGTCTGATTCACGTTCAGTTTGTCCACCACGATGCTTGCGTCCTTTTCTGCAGAATTGTTACATAGGCCGTCAGTTCCCAGATTGTGCTGTTGCAAGGGTTTGGTTTTGTCCCAAGTGCAGGACTTTGTATTTATCATTACTGAACTTCCTGTGGTTTCTGCTGGTGAATTCTACCAGCTTGTCAAGGGCGCTCTGGGTGACAGTCTGGCTCTCCCAACAAATCCCCCCATTCTGATGTTATTTGAAAATTTGGTTAAGGATTCATTCTATGCCACTGTCCAAATAACTTAGAAGCAAAACCTGTCACTGCAATTCTATAGACATTTTCAGATGTGGTGATCAAAATGAAATTACTACGTGTCTCAGCGTTGAGATTTAGGATTTCCATCCAGAAGCCTTAGTCTGCAAAAAATGCTACTGAAATAGGCTAGCATGTAAGAATAGAGTCCCCAGGTAGTCTTTATCAGTGGGAATCAGACTTAACAAAGAAACTATAACTTAATTTGTGTATCTCTATTGGTTTCAAATTGTATTCTTCTGTACCATAAGTGGAACAGTGAAGAAAGGAGGGAAGAAACTGTAATAGCTGGCTATTTTAATAGGCATTGGAACCCATCAGTTTCTGAAAAACTGCAAGCTTATTTTAGAAATGAGAACCTGACATTGTGAATTTTTTATTACGCCGGAGTTTTTGTTCACTTGACTTTATAGTACAAGCTGTTGTTTTAAGACAACACCTATCTTCTTCTGATCAGGTGTGGATGAGTTATCTGCATCACAGAATATTTGACTCTTAGGCTGGTTTCAAATCACTGTTAGCAGTTGAAGTGTAGCCTTTTGAGGAACTGTCATTTACAGGAAATAATGAGCATCGCTTCAACAATGTGAGAGGCATCCTCATATCAGCAGACCAGTGTCCCATTTGCCTTTACTGGCTTCCTTTTTGATGCTGTCAGAAGAGCTCAAAGGCTGACAGTGTCCCCTGGATGTGATCACTCCAGGGTGGAGGAATAATGGAGCAATGGTATGACAAAGCTCATAATGCCACAGCTCTGTTTATCCTTCATCTGGCAGTAACCCAAGCCTTCCATTTTTAATCAAGTATCTTACAAACACTTGTAAATCATTCACAATTATGTATTTTTAATTACACTCAAACTTGGGCTACGGGTCTGAAATAATTTCCTCTTTGCTCCTTAAAAATCACAGCATGGAATCGTAGCTTCCTTCTGTTTGTGTTCACCGTAGAAGATGCATTACATTTCAGTTTTGTCCTGCGCTCCTGCATAGCATCATGGAAATGAAAAAGAAGTCATAAGTTCATGGGGGGGGGGAAAATAGAAGCCCAAGAATCATACATAGTGACTGAAAGACCTGTCAGCTTGTTTTCAGAACTAAGCCTCTAGTTAACTGTGTGCCTTTAATTTCAAAGTCTTGTTACTGCTTGATTTCCAAAGGTGATGGAGCAAAAGGTACAGCTACCAAAAAGTTCAGTTGTCTCATATTTATACCCACAGCACACCACTTTCTACTTATATTGCTAAATGAAAGGTATGTCTTTTTCTAATAAAAATGTAAATGCAGCTTCTTGTTTTCTGTTTCCAATCTTAGGTTATTAGCATTTACATGGGAATCACTGTAAATCTAGCAGAAGCATGGGAACCCTACAAAGCCGCTAAAACTGCCCTCAACTACACGCTGGATCTTTCAAACGTCAAAGAGCAGGTACATAAGCCAGAGTTAAGTATTTTTAGCAAGATTTAAGCTGTGTAGGCAACTCAAATATATTATATGTCATCAGTAATGCAGGGGTCTTTTTTTTCTTGCATACAATTACTTGTATTACATTCAAGTATAATACTTTGAGTACATAACTTTGAGTTGAAAATCCTTCAAAGTTTCAAAATCTGGTCTTCACAGCAGTGCTTGTCTCACTTCCTCTTGCAGTGTTTGTTTCCCCTAAAAGCTGCAGGGTTGTGACTTGACTGAAGAGATGCTAGCACCCGTTGCCATGTTGTTCAGTATTGGGATGTCTTAAGCTGACTATGCTGTCTGGTCTTCCAAAGATAACAGTTTTAGAAGTTACACATTTATATTGACGGTGTGTGGCACTCAGTTTTAAATGGGGCCTCACAAATTAAATAAACAATAATCTGGAAAAAGCATCTGATTTAAAAGAATGATACCGAAATGTTGTATGATGCAACGCAGTGAGTTCTTTTTATGTGAAACCATTTTTTCCATGCCTAAAAAGCAGTGAGTAATATTGAGTCGGTTGATTGTTTGCCCAATCAACAAATCAGTTGACTGATGATAGCTAAATGCCTCCTTAGAATCTGACCCCAGTGCTCAGGAGAGAGCACACAAAAGTGTCTAATTAGAAGAACTGTACTATATGTTGTCTAGTAAACTTAGGGAATATGAGCAGACATTTTTCCTTAGTCTTTAGGGAAGAAGTTCGCTAAGTAGAACTGACACTTAATTCATAATAAGTATTTACATTCTGGAATAGATTTTTGTTTTGTTGTTCTTTCGTATTAGGCAATAAAATATTAGTACCATTTTGTAGGAATGATTTCTAGAGAGTACATAAGTGAATATAGGAAGTTCACAAGTTTGCATTTTTGAAACATTACACTTCCTGTGTAGGCTCTTCGTTTTAAAATTTAGCTCGTGTCCTTTGTCATGCAGTTGCAATGTATGATATTGCCTGCTACTAATGATAATAATTTTTATAGCACTTTTTTGATCTGTGTGCCCTTTGAGTACTTTGGAAGCCACAGTCACGTTGTACATGATGTATTCCATTTGAGGCAAGGATTATATTGATGCAAGCTTTGTATATTCTAAGGCAAGCAGATACGCTGCAGTCACTGAGCGAGTGCACAGTCAGGTGCAGCAGTTTCTCAAAGAAGGCTGTCTAAGGGAAGAGCTGGTGCTGGACAATATTCCCAAGCTGCTGAATTGCCTGCGAGACTGCAATGTAGCAATCCGCTGGCTGATGCTTCACACTGCAGACACAGGTAAGACTTCACGCTAGACTTCTATTACAGAGCTGTCAATCCTGCTATATTGATGCTTTGTGTTATGTCCCGAGGGAAGTTCAGTGTGTGCTGCTGTTGAAGTCAGCAGAGCTTCATCTACTCTTTTCAGCAGATTTTTGAGCTGTTCTTTTGCTAACAGTCTCCTAAAGTCTTCAGCTGAAACAGCACGCGTGCATTCCTTAATTCTTGCGAGCTAGACATAGGTAGAAAAAGTAGTAGAATTCATGATCCTGTTGAATAATACTCTGCAGAAAAAGTCTGGGAACTGTATCTTTTTCTGCCTTGCCACTTAAAGCATCATTCTGAAAGTTTTATCTAGCACCAAAAGGAAAGCAGTAGCCAGCTTCTTAACATCTTTGTAATTAATAGTTTAAAACCAAGGTTTTTATTCTGTTGAACGGAAGTTCAACTGAAACTGATGAATAATGTCTCTGACATGAGTTTGGGTCTATAAACTTAGCTATTTAGACATTCTCTTGGTGCTGTCTTGGGGGCTTCTTGGTATGCGAGAGGGCTTCTGTTACACCTCCATACCTTTTCTGGGACCGTTTCAGAAATGTTGATCTCTGGGCTTCTCAGTCAGGTGTACTAAATTCACATTTAGTTTGCAGAAGCCAGCAGAAGAGTTTTAAGAAGACTGAAGCACCACAGAAACCTTAATTATTTCCTATTCTAAGGAAGGGTTGTACAAGGGTGATGAGACCTATGTAAATGGAGAACAAGTGGGGACTTACATATCGGAGCAATATGTTTTTGCTTTCAAGCTATTAAAAAAAGAGTCTATTTACAAAGATAGAAGAGCTCGACCAAATTCTGTAACAGTTTAGAAATGTTGTCTTTCCAATTTCAGCTTGTGATCCAAATAACAAACGTCTCCGCCAGATAAAGGATCAAATTCTCACAGACTCAAGGTACAATCCCAGGATCCTTTTCCAGCTTCTTCTGGATACAGCTCAATTTGAATTCATTTTGAAAGAGGTAATGTGCTGCTGCCTTCTTCAGCGTTTTCCCTGAATGGGAGAACAGAGCTGAAGACTTGAATAGTAGTGGTACATTTACTGCACAGTCCACTTACATAAAGAACAATTATTTTGATTTGTTAATTGTGAGTATTTCTTAATTGTGAGAATAGAAGATACAGTCCACAATTGCTTGGAAGTGACTCTTGCAGTCTTCTCAATAATTGGCAGTTTTCATTCTTACCCAACGTGTTTATATTTGCTCAGAATTTTGCATGAACATCCTGATAACAGGCATAATAAAATCTGTTGAGGAAGCTGCGTAAGTTTTTATCTTGCCATACTTCTCTTTTTCAGGCTTTCTTTTAAACAGAGACAAAAACCTATGTATGTTGAGGATAAGCTGCTAAGAAAACTCTTACGCCTATGTATGAAGTTCTGCCATTTCTAAAAGATGCCCCATTAATGCTCTGCTACTAACCTGGTAGAATATATAAGAGTATGCTTGACTTCAAGTACATGCTTTTTTGAATTGGATTGCTCTGCATAGGCTGAGATGACTATGTGAAGTAGAAGTCAACATTAGACCACAGTATTCTAGGATCTCTAAGCTAAAAAAGATACTGGATATTTTTATAAGTGACTAAAAATCAACAATATCTGCATCGTATTGGTTTTTTTAAATTCTGTTAATTTCTATCACTGTATGTCCATCACACTGGCTGTATCTTTTAATGTTTTTAATTTTGTATTTAGTATTCTGGCAAGATCTTGAAGTTATGTAGTAATCACTGTAAGTCAGTTCCATCTGTTTTCAGTACTTTATTTCATCTATTGTAGTATGCCTTCTTGCCAGTTTTGTAAACCAAATGCTTTGTTTTTCTACAGATGTTCAAGCAGATGCTGTCAGAAAAACAAATGAAATGGGAGAACTATAAAAAAGAGGGATCTGAAAGGATGACTGAGCTTGCTGATGTCTTCTCAGGAGTTAAACCTCTTACTAGGGTGGAGAAAAATGGTAATTACTAAGTGGGGAAAAAAAGTAATTTTATTTTTTATTTCTAAGCTGATACCAAAAGAAAATACAGAAGGCTAATACTGATAATAAGAAAACTTTTCAGTGTCACAGCTGCCACAGAGGTCTCTTACATGCTGTCTTGATTAGGCTTTCTGCATATGTTCCATATGTAAGCCATATTTAGGTACCTAATATTTTTTAAAATATTTTTTATCACTTTATTTAGATGTGCCAGATCAGACTATGAAATGCCAGTTCACTTTTCTATGCATAATGGAGTTCACATTACTGTGCTCTACTACAAAGGAGTGCGGAGATCATGCCTATTAAATATGGGGATGGTTTAACCTCTCCTCTCATTCTTTCCCTAGTTGCAACCTTTATTTCTGTTGTATGAGCATTTTTTCAAACCTGCTTTTACTTCTCATCTGCACTGACTGGTATTCTCCAAGGACTTAAAAGCATTGAATCTGTATTTCTTTCCAAATTCCTTGCTCTGTTTTTTGAAATACCTTTTTTTTTTTTCCTTGAACTGGTGTAAGAATAAGAATTGTAAATCACTCTCTCATGTGATCAGGAACACTGCATAAAGTGTCAATGTAATGGCAACATTTGTGATCAATCCAAAACAACAAAACTTAGAATACAGGCAATTTTCTCACTTGCTTCCACTTAAAAGCAGAATTACCTTACTGAAATATTTCCCTTTATCTTTTTGATGTAAGCAAACTTGTGGCTAAAACATAGAAATTGCAACTGCCAAGGAAATTAACATTGTAAAACAGTTCATAAAACACAAATTTATTATTTAAAGGGCTTTATCATCTTTGTATAGATTTTATTATGCCCATTTGTGTTGGTAGTTGTTCTTTTTAATGTTGAATGTGAAACTTACCTGAGCATTTGCCACTTCACAAGTCTACATGTTGAAAGACTAGAAATGTAAGAGTAAGATGAAAACTTTTAAAATAAACTCCTAGGTGTATAGCTGTTTGTTTGTTTTGACTAGCGAGTTCCCTGTGTCTTTATTGCTTATCGTACATGCAAAGATGTGATTAAATTTTCCGTGTTCTTACATAGAAAATCTTCAGGCTTGGTTCAGAGAAATCTCTAAGCAAATAATGTCTCTAAACTACGATGATTCCACTGCAGCAGGCAGAAAAACTGTGCAGCTAATACAGGCACTGGAGGAGGTATGGCAAAGAAATTTTGAGATAAATGACCTTATCCTTTTGAAAAATAGCATTTGATACACATGCACTGACTTCCGATAGATGAGTTACAGAACAGATCTGCATTTTAACAATTGTTTAAGTCTGCATATCTTTGCAGTTTTATATATACAGTCAGCAGGACTTGCTTGTAGACCTGGTGATTGTAAAATAAGGGATATAGCATGAAAAAATGGTGCCACCTGTAGCTGAGGGTCAGTAGGGTTTTTCAAAGAAATTAATTCAGTATTAAACATTATTTGGCAACATGACTCATTTTATTATTAAGGAGGTTGCAGAGAGGTGGGTGTTGGCCTCTTCTCCCAAGTGACGAGTGACAGGACAAGAGGAAATGGCCTCAAGTTTGCACCAGGGGAGGTTTAGACTGGATATTAGGAAGAATTTCTTTACTGAGAGAGTGGTGACACACTGGAATAAACTGCCCAGGGAAGTGGTGGAGTCACCATCCCTGGAGGTGTTCAAGGAACGTGTGGACGAGGCATTGTGGGACATGGTTTAATGAGCATTCTGGTGGTAGTTGGTTGATGGTTGGACTTGATGATCTTACAGGTCTTTTCCAACCTTAGTGATTCCGTGATTAGAAATTCTGAAAATAATTCATTTGAAGCTAGAGAGGGTAATTTGAAAGGCAAAATAAAAATATCCGTATTTGGATATTTTCTTCCAGGGTATAAAAGAACACTCAGCATGGTGTTTCACAGTACACCTCCTCGAGTAACTTTGTAAAATTTATTATTTAACAAATCCTGGCCTACTTTAGAGTGTGTTAAGAGTCTTACTGTTACAACATCCTGAAGAAATATGTCAGTTTACTGATTCTATTTGTATTGTTGTCCTTAAAAAGAAAAAATGAGGTTGTTTTATGGGGTTGGTTTGTTTGTTTGTTTTTTAAATATAGGTCCAAGAGTTTCACCAGCTGGAAACTAACCTGCAAGTTTGCCAGTTTCTGGCTGACACCCGCAAATTTCTCCATCAGATGATCCGAACTATCAACATTAAAGAAGAGGTCTTGATCTCCATGCAGATAGTTGGTGATCTTTCTTATGCTTGGCAATTAATTGACAGGTATCTTAGCAGGAGCTTTTTCTTCTAAATCCGTTGTCATTTGCGAAACTTGTGGGAAATAACATGCATGAATATTATTAATACTATAAACTTTCCAATTTAAAATCAATCTTGAAGCCTTGTTCTAGGAGTTGTTGAGTATATTTAACTCTCATCAACTTGAATAAGAATTAACAGCTGTTCTTGTCATGTTAGCTGCAGGTTAAGTCATACTGTAAATTTTTACTGTCTGTCCTGTTCTAACTGTAACAATTTTGTTAAGCTTCTGTCTCCAGCCTTTAGTGTAATTAAGTGTTCTCCAAAATACTGGAGTTAAAAACAAACAAGGAAAGACAAATGTTAGAGAACTCCTTTTCCATGGTGTGATTTTGCTGAGCTGCGACTTCATTACCTTGGCTGTTAACGGACCCTGATGCCCTGTTCTTTTGTCCCACATACCCCTTTATCTTAGGTTTTTCCTAGCCATTATCTCTTCAGGCCAAAATCCTCCTTTAGTGAAGTTCTTTAGTGATCTCCTGTGCCATTTCTAGATTACACTGGTGCTGGTGACATACGATTTAAGAGCTGAAAATAAGAGTTTCAGGGGAAGAAGCTGATTTGTTTTGTTTGTTTCCTATCCCAGCTTTACATCTATTATGCAGGAAAGCATAAGAGTCAGTCCGTCTATGGTAACTAAACTCAGAGCCACTTTCCTAAAGGTAAGTATGAACAACAGTGAATGTACTTGAACGCTGAAGGTCAACCAAAGCATCTGTTAAATAGGTCTTAAGGCTGTGAAGTCACAAAAGAGTCAAAACTTCCTTTTACCAACATCTTCTATATCCAGATTTTTTAGACTGTGTTAAATTAACTCAACGTTGGTTTTAAAGAAAACAAAACCAAGTTATGCATGGGGTTTTTATGCAATCATCCAGCCTCTACTCATTACAGTTATTTGCTGAAGACATCGGTGCATAGATGGGATCCTCTGCATGTGTGTCAGAGGAGGCTGAAGTAACTACAGAAGTTATGTTGGCTATGCCTTTTGTCTGTCATGATGAAGATCTGGCGTCAGATGAAAATATTTTCTGTAGAAGTAAGAGTGAGAAATAGCATGGGGGGGAGTGTAAAATTACAACAAAAAAAGTATCTCATGCAACTGGTAAGAATTTAAAAAAAATTAATAAAGGGAATGTAGAATTATAGACTGTTGAACTTCTTTGACTTTTAACAATTTTTTTTGTTTTTTTCTGTTTGCAAACCTGATGTTGTAACACTGCTCTTCAGGAAGAATCTACTTCTTTTGAGTTGTAGGTTAAGAGCCTGAGCAAGAGAGTTCAAGCATGCAATTTATATTAGAAAAACAGGCATGTGAAATTAAAATGTTAACCTTATTTCTAGCTTGCTTCTGCTCTTGACTTGCCACTTCTTCGCATCAATCAAGCAAATAGTCCCGATCTTCTCAGTGTATCACAGTACTATTCTGGCGAATTGGTTTCCTATGTTAGAAAGGTAGGCATTTGAAGAGACGTAATTGTTTTGTTCTCCAATTATTTTTCCTTAATTGAAGGTTTATTATTTTTAATGAGAATATACTGACTGTGTTTTGTTTCTTGTCTCGTTTACAAAGGTTCTACAGATAATTCCAGAAAGCATGTTCACATCTCTTCTCAAAATTATAAAGCTTCAGACGCATGATATTATTGAAGTGCCTACTCGCCTTGATAAGGACAAACTACGAGATTATGCTCAGCTTGGACCACGATACGAGGTGCAGTTAAAATAGGGAATTCTGAAAAAGCCTATCTTATAGGGGGCCTGCTTCAACCTAAGTTTATATAGGTAGAGCTCTGCAGAGTTATACGTTAACAGTGAAGTTGGATTTGTTGACTGAGTAAGAATTAAAATTTACTAGTGTTATCGTCGGTATACCTTAGATTTCCTGAGGACAGATGAGTAACTTTAGCTCTTCCATTTGTAAAAGTTTAAACTTTTGATCTTGTAGAAAAGGGGAGGAAAACTAAATGTGTTTATAAATGAGGGTAAAGATTTTTGGATTTATTTAGGTGGGGGGGTGGAAACCCTAAAAACCCAAGTCTGAAATTAAGCCCTCCACATTTGGAATGCTTGTTCCAGGAGAAGGTTAAAGACTGAATAAACCAGCAGGGTTAAGCTTTTTGCTGCTTTCAAATGTGAAGACAGGATGGAGGCATATCGGTTTGATCAGATAAAACTGCTATTGCTCATTGGCTTTTTGTCTGTGGGTTTTTTCCTGCACTGTTACCAGTCTGGAAGAGTAAGCAAACATTAAAATTACTTGGTTTTATTTTTAATAGAGGAATTTCCCTCAATGACAATATCTCTAATTATTAGTTAAGATGCTAGCTTTTTCCAGCAGTTTTTGCCAAGGTGCTCACTTGTTAGGTGTTTTATACAAACAGGCTGTGGTCTCTGATTAAGCTGATGTTCAGACCTGAACGCGAGGTTTAGAGTCCCCTATTAAACTTTGTAAAGTCAGTTTGGGTTTTTTTGTTGGGTTTTTTTTGGGGGGGGAGGGGAAGGGCAGGGGGCAGGGATGGAGGAAGTGGCAGTATTCAGTAATATTTCTTTTATTTTGTGGAGGTAGAGGGGAAACATCTTACACAAAAGCTTTTTGCTTTAGATTTCTGTAGAATTGTAAGTCTGAACTGTGTTGTCTCTATTCTATATTGTAAATGTCTTAAAGGCAAAAGACCTGCTTGTCTGAACTCTGAGCATAAGGATGCTCAACTAATCATTTAAAACTTAAGTAAATGTACTACTATATTAAATCAGTGGAAATATTAAGGTGGACTTATTGCTGGCAGCAGGCTTTATTATGGAATAACTACTTCAAGCTGTGCCCCTATCCTGCTCAAAGGGACCAACTTAGAGTTTTGTCCATGATGTTTTGTACACACGTGATATAGCTGGCTAGGTCTTTCCTCCCATAATCTCTGTGAATCCTCTGACAGGTACGTGTTCTTTCCTACTGGTAACACACCTATATTGATCTAATTAAAAGCAAGGTTATTATTGTACTATAAGTAAGTCTAGAACAAGATGTAAAGTTGAAAGTATATCAGTGCAAATTACTTTAATCTAAAATAGGAAGTTACCACTAGGAAAGATGTATATATTTTTAGAGTAATTATTTGAGTCTATTGAATCACTTCAATAAATTGTATTTTCTCTTTCTATTAAAGGTTGCCAAGCTAACCCATGCAATTTCAATCTTCACTGAAGGCATCCTCATGATGAAAACTACTTTAGTTGGTATCATCAAGGTAATCTGCCATTATTCCAGTAGGAAAAAGTCATTTGGTGGCAATTAGCACTTTAGCACAGATATTTTAGCACATTAAGCAAGACCTTGAGGAAAGTTAAAAAGACAAGAAAAAGTAAGTTCGCATACAAATTTTCAAACCATAATGCCTAACTTGGCATCCAGATAAGAACTGTATTATTTAAGGTTGTTAAGAACCCACAGTTCTCATTGTACATAGATTCATCAACCTTAATTGACACTTTTTTCCAGTAGAAATAATAATAAAAAATGACTGCAAGCTTTTCTGAAGATCTGTTTCTTCCATTGACAAAGACTGCTCTTCCTACATTAAGATACCTCTTCCAGGACTTCAGGAGCAAGCATTCTTAAAGAAATATACACTTCTTAATGCAGTCTGGCTTTTTATAACTGTATAACTTCTCAATGGATCGTTAACAAAGGTTGAATATGTGATCTGCAGACCTTTGCCATTCAACTTAAAGGAATCATTTATATCGGATAGAAGTATTTAAATATTTATTTTTTGGACAAGCGCTGCTGGGAAAGTGCATCTGTTAGCACTGCTTTCCTATTACATCATAAGTACTTAATATCTTTTTTGGTACAAATTAAACCCTTCGTATTTTTCTATACCTTTCTGGCTTTAAGAGAAAAATGTTTCTTCTACTTAGGTGGACCCAAAACAGTTACTAGAGGATGGAATAAGGAAGGAGCTAGTAAAACGGGTAGCTCTAGCTCTTCACAGGGGACTCATCTTTAATCCTAGAGCCAAGGTGTGTGACAGCTTGATTCGATTTTATTTTTTTATGTACCTTGGGATTGCTGGGACCTCTTCTATTATACTACCTTTTACAAAATAATTTGTACTTTTCTATACAGATTTCCTTTTTGTAAAAAAGTACACTTTTTGAACTTCCTAAACGTTATTTGGAATGCCTTATTTGATGTTAAAATGAGTTTATAAACTGCTAAGAGTACATAGAATTCAAAAACGTATTTTTATTCTATTGCCAAGTATCCTATCAATTCTGAGTTCACAGTTCTGTCTTTGTCTGTGACGACTGATGACAACACATGACGTGTATAAGCTGGGTAAACATGGAAAGGCAATGTTAGAATAAGGAGTGTGACTCCTTGTTTTGATCCTGACTAGATTCTTGAGTCTCTCTCCCGGATCAATCAGTAGTACCACTGAAGCCTAAAAGAAGCATTAAAAGCAGGAGGGAAAAACATTTAGTAAGAAGAATTACTTCAGATATCAAACAACCTTTGATAAATTTCTCGGTGGTTTTCAGTTCTGGCTGGAGCATAGTGAAATCCTCTAGAGGTTGCTGTGTAAAGGCATTTAGAAGCCTTTTAGATTTTCGTTGTATTCTACCTGTTCACAGTTTTGTTTTTATCTTCTCTTTTCCCCCCCCCCCCCTCTGTAGCCAAGTGAACTGATGCCCAAACTGAAAGAAATGGCAGCTACAATGGATGGGTTCCATCGATCATTTGAATATATCCAGGATTATGTCAACATATATGGTTTAAAAATTTGGCAAGAGGAGGTGTCTCGTATTATTAACTACAATGTGGAACAGGAGTGCAATAACTTCTTAAGAACAAAGGTCCTAGTCAAAAACAAGAACAAGTAAAAAGTTGATAAATATCTTTATATTTGGATGTTAAAGCTTGTGACTGATGGAGCATATGTACCCCATTGTGCACAGTCCATACTGTTGTGACTTCAATGACATGTGCTAAGTACTGCATACAACATCTGCTCCCAGCTTTTTCTGAATGATTCTGCATCCCCACTGCATTAGTTGTACATAAGAAGAGCAAAGTACCCCAAACAGAGTATTTTAATATCTCTTGCCAGTGAACAATATCCTTCCTCTTCCTCAAAGAAAACAGAAAATAACTACTGAATCACAGTAGTCCTCTCTGTATGTATTGTTAGCCATCAGAATGCAGACTTAGAAAGACTGCAGTAGTTACCAGCTCTTTTTGTGGTATTTCACAAGTGGTGGAGTGAATAGATCTCAAATTTAGCTAACAAAATGGTGGCTAGTCTTACTGCAGAGAGGAGCAGATGGAATTCTCACCAGGAGTGTAGGTAGTTCTCTCAACCACCACGCTTATCTTCTGCTTGATCTTTGTCATGAGACTCATTCTTCTCTTTGCTTTATTCTGTTTTTATAGTGTTCTGCATGTAATTTACAATATTGTGTGTAATTTACAATATTGTTTTACAGTGTACTACTTTCAAATCAAACAAAAGGAATAAAATTTCTAAGCAAATTAAAAATGTGCAATGATAAAACACTGCAAATTACTCCAAAACTTCTTTTTCAGATTCAAGACTGGCAAAGCATATACCAGTCTACTCATATTCCTATACCAAAATTCACACCTGTGGATGAATCTGTAACATTTATTGGTCGGCTTTGTAGAGAAATCCTGAGGATCACAGACCCAAAGTAAGTACAGTGTGTCACAAACTTGTATTATAGCACCATGCATTGGATTGCTCCAATTCCACCATATGCAAACAAAATATACAATAGTTTTTCCTTAGCTGTCATATCACCATCTTTATCCAAAATCAAATTTACCCAATTGGTCTTGTACATTTTAAATATTAGTCTAGAAAAGTTGTGATTTTAGTCTAAGAAGGAAAGCAGTGTGTTACATAAATGGAGGAGAGAAAAGCCAGGGAAGGGTGACAAAACCATCATGGAGAGAGGAGCAACTAGACATCACCTGAGATACTTAAGAGAGTCTTTCTAATCTCTGCCTGAGTAAGATAATTCATTACTCAGATTATCGCAGGAACTGTCTGCAGCTTATTCTGAAGTATTTGTTTGTTTAATTTTTCCTCAGAATCACGTGTTACATTGACCAAATGAACACCTGGTATGATATCAAAACTCATCAGGAAGTAACCAGTAGTCGTCTCTTCTCAGAGATCCAAGATACTTTAGGTACCTTTGGTCTCAATGGTTTAGACAGACTGCTGTGTTTCATGATTGTAAAGGAACTGCAGGTAACTTTTGAACTTTGGTTTCTCAAGGTCACGATGTTTTTATTATTTAATAACTTCTAGTGAAATAAAAAATCTGTTAATTTTTGAAATGCTAAACTGAAATAAAAAGATTTGAAAAAGTGTGTTCAAACCTAAAGGTAAGAATTACAGTTACAGATATAATTACGAAAGTTGGTACTCTTGAATAAGTGGTGCTGTGTAACATCAGGTTATGCGTTAGATTAAATGGCAGTTTGCAAGGAATGCCTTTTGAAGGTGTACACTTCATGTATACTTAAAAGTTGATCTCAGATCAACTTCTATTTTTCTGCCTAGATACCAACAAAGAATTAGACTGTTTGGGTCTACCATGATATAAATAAGGTGTCAATTCAATGTAATGACTTTTTCCCTAATACCTCTATGTGAAACCAAGCTTTTTGTTTTCTGAGAAGAATCCAGTCCTAGGCTGGTTAAAGATTTTAAGGAAAATAAGTACCGATGAAGACAGTTCTTCCTCAAAAATTGAATTAATAGTTGTCTACAGTGGGTATTACATACTGAGGGGGATCTGCTAATTGTCCTAACATTGATTAGCATAGCTCAGAAAAGCACAAAGTCTGACTACAGAATTCCTCAACTCTTTCTCTGTGGAAATATTCTTTCCCTACTGTTAAAAAAAGTGGCTCTTGTACCACCAAGATTAAGCATAAAGTACATGTGTGAGGATTTTACTTAATTATTTCTCTCTTTTATTTAGAATTTCCTCAGTATGTTTCAGAAAAATATATTGCGTGACAGGACAGTACAGGATACCTTAAAAGCACTTATGAATGCTGTCAGTCCTCTCAAAGGAATTATACGTAAGTGTTTACTGGTTAAGAAGGAAGAAGGTCATTGCCTTTGTACGCTTGCATTTTTTTCTCTTCTTTTCTTTCTTTAATGCCTCACCCTTCTTCTTTTCTCAGCAAATTCAAACAAGGTTTATTCCGCAGCAATTGCAAAAACTCAGAAGATTTGGACAGCGTATTTAGACTCCATAATGAAGGTAGGTTTACGTGACTTAGTGATACACAGAATTTGGTCTAGGCTCTTTGGTTATATACTTTAATCTGCTTATTTTACAATATTGTCTTATGTTGACCTGGAATTCTGTAACATCACAAGTGAAGCAGGCCTAGATTTGCGAGAGCTCCTGAGCTTCATTTGTATGGTCAGCTCACACTCCACAAAGTGCTTAGCACTGAGCTTCATATGTAATAGTTTGCCAAAATTGAAGTCTGGCACTAGAGATCTGATCTGGGAAGACTGAGGTGTAGTGCTCAGTATCAGGAGTTCTGAGACTCCCCACAGTGCCTTGTGAAGGTAATGCACTTAAGGCTAAAGTTTGGAGCAGTAGCATTTCCTGAACTTGCCTTGTTCACACAGAAAGCAGTCTACTGTGCTGAAGATTTAAACAAGCTATCCCATTAACATGTCTCTTTTATCTTGTCTCTGTAATGATATTTTGCGACCAGTGTTTTTCAGAGTGCTGTGAATGTTTGTGCATGTTAGTGAAGAGAAGAGGAAAGGTCAGGGAAAGAAGGGGAAGGTTGACTGCAACAAGCCTCTCTGGTTTTTATCCCTGCCATTGCCGACCTTAAGGTCTAGGGAGAGGTGGGGAAAAGAGTACAAGCATTTTCACTGACTAATGAAAAAAAAGAAAGTAACTGGGGCTTTATATCCATTACCTTTTCAGTGCCCTTTTCACACTGCCTGTATTTGCTACCATGAACTGTGTGTAAATCTTGAGTGCCATGACCGCTCCTCTCATTTGGCTGGCTCCACTGCGCAATTGCAGTCTGTCAGTTCTGACTGCAGGCAGCCTGAATTGGTGCCCTGTTACCAAAATGAGGAAGTAGCTCCAACCACTATGTATGTCCCTGCTTTGGGCAGCCCTACAAAGGCTGTTAGGTGTAATGAGGACTTTGTGTAATCTGTTTAACTGTAAATTGTTACTCATTTTTTCCCTAGTTTGACTTTACTCTTCCTTCATTGTGCTCAGTATAACACCCCACCCTTTTTTTGTTTGTTTGTTTCAACAGGTTGGTCAGATGCAGATTTTAAGACGACAGATTACCAATGAATTAAATTATTCCTGCAGGTTTGACTCCAAGCATTTGGCTGCTGCTTTGGAAAATCTCAATAAGTAAGAAGCAGAATGTGCTGAAGAGCTGCATGTATTGCTGTGATGTAATTGTTATCAACTCGGCAATCCTTAAAATCTAAATTACAGCAAAGTGTGGAGTCTAATTGTATTCAGGTTTTTATTGATGAGTATTTGAATTTGAACCCAACAAAAACATAAATAACTTGGCAAGTAATTTGTATGAAAATGCTAGTGGACAGCACAGCTTCTAATTTCATTTGGTTGTAGCTGGATTTGAGGTCATATTTGGATGAGAAATAAGAACAGTGGAACAGTGAAAATGTGTGGTGCTGATTTTGAAACAAATACAATGTTTGTAAAAAGATACTCCAGAAAAGGTGGTTTGCTCTTGCTTGTAACCATTTACAGGTTTTGTGTTTTTCAAGTTTTTAAATTAATACGACGTGGCATCATGTAAGATTTATTTAGGGATAATTTAAGTAAGTATTTAATATAATCAATTTGTTTTCCTTCTAGAGCAATACTGGCTGACATTGAAGCACATTATCAGAACCCATCACTACCTTATCCTAAAGAAGACAACACTCTCTTGTATGAAATTACAGCTTATCTGGAAGCAGCTGGCATTCACAATCCATTAAATAAGGTCAGGCTTACATGCTGGTGCTTGGTACAGTTTGGTTTTTTCTATTTTATTGATTATCAACTGAGAAAAAAATTAATAATGTGGAAGAACTGTTTTCCTCTCTTTTTTTTCCCCCTCAGATCTATATAACAACAAAACGTCTGCCATATTTTCCCACAGTCAACTTCCTATTTCTCATTTCCCAGTTTCCGAAACTTCAGTACAACAGAAATTTAGGTATTGTATAAGTTGTTGTTTGTCCAAATCTAATGAAAACCTATATGAAATTATCTGTAGAGAAGATAGTAAAATTATCTGCATAGAAAATACTTGGTTTCTGACTTTAGTCCATCATGTCCAGGCAGGTTTGTTATAATATTGAAGCCAAATACAATGGAGTAGGAAACAGACTCCAAATGCCTGACTTTCTCATTCCATCCTATGCCTTAATTAGTATCATTAAGCTATTTGCTATGGAAGAAATGCAGTTGTTACATTTGTTTTTAATTTTTTATGTGTGGGCAGGCAGAAGGGGAGGCATAGCAAAAAAAACCTCATGAGAGTATATTATGTAAGTTTGCCTCTGCTATAAAGAATATGTTCTGGTTTATAAATGTGTTGGTTTGGGGGTTTTTTTTCTGTGCAGGAGTGGTATGCAAACGGCCAGCTGATCAAATTGACTGGCTTCCTTTAGTTCTGGGACTCCTTACCCTGATGAAACAGTTTCACTCAAGATACACAGAACAATTTCTGGCTCTGATCGGTCAGTTTATTCGTTCAACGATGGAACAGTGCACAAGGTATCCAGGTTTTACTTTTTCCCTAAGTATCACCTCTGTGAAGAGGGCTTCAGTAGTATTATCACTGCTTTTCCAGTGTGTTTTTCTAGCAGACTATATTTGACATAGTAATAACAATATATGTGACTAAATATGAGATTAAAATACTGTTTCTTTTTGTAATGGAATCACATGGTACCTAGTGGAAATGGTGTTATTTGAAGGCTGGCATTTTCATGTAACTTTTCCAAATAACTGATCGGCTGCTAAGAGTATTATCTTCATGGTGGTTTAATTTTAGCCAGAAGATACCAGAAATGCCTGCTGATGTAGTGGGTGCCCTCATGTTCCTGGAAGATTACATTCGCTACACGAAGTTACCAAGAAAGGTAAGAAAGAATTCCATGTCTCCTGCATGTAGCACTGAGCAGGAGTCCTGTACAGAGGAGCTAAATCCTGGTTTATGCTGTGGTTACATACTAGCAGTTTGATGACACGTATCTACTCTGGAACATGGTATCATCTGTAAACAAATATTCAAAATAATGGACTTGTTAATGTTGTCCAAAAAGCAGTATTGATCCTTTTCAGATGTTCTGTGAAAGATTGCCAGAAGAAAATACAGATGAAAAAATCTGTTACCTGATAGAAATGGGTCATAATGAATTTTTTTACCCTGTATGAACTTCAAATTGTGTTACTTGTGTATTTTGTGTAACTATTCCTACACTAGTCATGGTATCCTTACAGAAAAATTATTTTCTAGAAAATACAGAGAGGATGCAAAATATAGAAAGGATTTCAACTTTTGCAGGTTTTAGAAGAGTCTGTTCCATTTAATCTTCAGAAAGCATGTACATTGCTATGGGGCTTTTGGGAAAGGAAGAAATAAAATAGAAGTTCTGAGATGTTGCAGAATTAAGTAGTAATAACCTTACCAGTATTCTAAATGCAGGGCAAAAAACTAATTAGCAAGTCTAAATTTTGGTGAAACACTATCTCCAGTCCTTGATTTCCTTCCCTTCCTTTCCTGCCAAAGCATGGCTTCCCAGGCAGCTTCTTTATTTCAGAACTTCACTTGCATGTGAAAGTCTGGGCTTGTAGATAGACTTTATTTTAGGGTTAAATGCAACTTAACTGCATTTGAAGATGATACATTATTTATACGTGGTATTAAAAATAAGTCATTATCCTATTCGCTATAGGCTGTACCACAGTGATTCTTGAATAAGCCATTTCCCAGCTAATACTCACAACTAGAAGAGAGAGATTCTTCCAGTTTCTCTCTTCTTCCCAGCCCACAGCACAATGTAGTAGAAGGCCACCCCGTCAGTCTTGCAGCTGATGTATCTGGTACCTGTGCCAGGTGCTGTGTGGAGAAACAGCAGAGAGGGTGTCAGCGTTCCTCCAGTCTTACCCACTCCTGTGGTCCCAGCAATTCCTCACAGCCCGGGGCTTGCCTTACCTGCCTGATGTCATGTTCCTTCTGTGCTTTGTGCACCAAGCAAGAACACATCCAGGAGCACATCCTAAAGCCAGGGTGCTTCAGGTCAATAGTGTTGTGTGCTTGATTTATAGATGAGATGTGCTTGTTAATGGATAAATAGGTGTGCTGGTTTTGGCTGGGATGGGGTTAACTTTCTTCATAGCAGCTAGTATGGGGCTGTGTTTTGGATTGTATGGGGCTGTGTTTTGGATTTGGGCTGAAAACAGTGTTGATAAAGCAGGGATGTTTTAGTTACTGCTGAGCAGGGCTCACACAGCACCAAGGCCTTTTCTGCTCCTCACCCCACCCCACCAGCGAGTGGGCTGGGGGTGCACGGGAAGTTGGGAGGGGACACAGCCGGGACAGCTGACCCCAACTGACCAAAGGGGTATTCCATACCATATGACATCATGCTCAGTATATAAAGCTGGGGGAGGAAGAAGGAAGGTGGGGACATTCGGAGTAATGGCGTTTGTCTTCCCAAGTAACCATTACGCGTGATAGAGCCCTGCTTCCCTGCAGATAGCTGAACACCTGCCTGCCGACGGGAAGTGGTGAATGAATTCCTTCTTTTGCTTTGCTTCTCCGCGCAGTGTTTTTTGCTCTACCTATTAAACTGTCTTTATCTCAGCCCACGAGTTTTCTCACTTTTACTCTTCTGATTCTCTCCCCCACCCCACCTGGGGGGAGTGAGTGAGCGGCTGTGTGGTGCTTAGTTGCCAGCTGGGCTTAAACCACGACAATAGGCATGAATAATGAAGAAAACACCTAACTGTGCCTTCCTGTTTACTTCAGGTTGTTGAAGCACATGTGCCTAGCTTCATTTTTGATGAATTCAGAACTGTTCTATGAATGTGGAGAAGGACCAAGTCTTTCCCCCAAACCTGAAATGGGGAGTTGGTGAGTGGAGATGAGATAAGTACAGCTTTTCAGAACTGTATCGTTTCTATCCTTTAAGGCAGTACCTACAACTGTCTCTGTGAAATGTAACCATCAGCACTAGTCTATATAATTAAGATTTGTTTAAATCTTGGCATGCCACGCAATTTGTTATCTCATCCAGACAGTGTACATTTTGTACTGCACATTATAAATGCTGTATGTAATTGTTTATGTATAAATCATTTAGTTTTTTGTTCTGAAGAACTACTGTGGAAGTTTGACTTTTGTATCACAAATGAACAATGAAATTGGAAATAAAGGTGTTGGATAGTTTGCCAGGACTGATGATTCCAAAGTGTCAATTTCCTGTTAAGAGAACCATTAGTGAGAATGAATATACAGTGAAAAGAGGGGTGGTGTCTGCCTCTGTACTACAAAAAGTTAAATTTCCTCTATAGAGGACAGAAGAATAATTAAATATCCATAGCTGAAAAGTCCTGTTATGCTATTTAAAGGCATAAATATTTCTTCCAGTGCAACTGTGACATGACTAATGTTGGGAGCAAGGTGTTTATTCACGTTTCAGTCTTGATATGGAACGTTTTGCACCTGGCATAATTTTCTTGCTAGGGGCTGCTGTGGGAAAGCTGGTGGGGGATGTTCATTCTATCACTGGGACAGCTTGGTGATTATCAGACTGGAAAAGAGGAGGGAAATGCAACAGCTGAAGGGAAAGGTTACTTGGAAAGAGGTGTTTATGGCACTAAGGCAGGCTGGAGTGGCTAGATGGCAAACTGACTCTTTGTTTAAGAAAGGAAAAGCAAAGCAGAAGGGGCACAGGGAAGTGCAGAGCCCCACGACATTGGTTCTGTATGCGTCACCTTCTGTCTGCAGTGAAGATGCGTCTTCTTCACCTGTCTCTACATACCCCAACCTTTTTCCCTGGAAACAAGAACAGGGACTGCGGGGTCCCCCTCCACTACGGCTGGTGAAGGGATCTGGCCAGGGAGACAGCTGTCCATGCCTTTCGTTTGTACTACGCTGGAGCCAGCATAATAAATAACAAGTTAGGGTCCTGCTGGTTACTGGTGCAGAAGCAGTCCTAATTCATAGCAATCAGTCCCGTTACCACCAGAATAAATAAATTTATATTAATGAATTTGCGAGGAGGGAAGGGTTGGATCAAGAAGATTTTGTAATCTTGTAACTAGCAGAATACCCACAGTTTTTGGATCAAGTGAGGATTACAAGAGTGCCTGAACATATCACAGGGCAGCATCTGTTAACAGATTGGCCCCCACAAGGGGGATATATTCCATTGATACCTGACCAGCTTGGACCCCGGAGCTTGTGGCAGGGAGGACTGTGGCTCCCACCATGCGAGGGCATGGTTGGGAGATTAGTACAAGGACCAGCACATGAAGTACAATTTTTAGGCATCATCTGGCAAGGAGCCTTCCGGATTACGGAAATAAACAAAGCTTAATAGAGCTAAGCCCCAAAACAAGGTTGATGTACAGCACTTTGGAGGATTACTGAGGTACCGGCATCAGTTTATCCTGCACTAAGCACAGGTTTTAAGGCCCCTGTATAATGCAGCGAGAAACAGGAACCAGTTTGTATGGGGGAAAGATGAAAAAAGAGCTTTTGAACAAGCCCAGCACGCTGTCTGCCCTGCATTTTGCTGGGACCTAAGCAGCCTTGTAAACCTTTTGAGATGGATGTCTTCAGTTCGGGAGATGATCTTGCACATTGGAGCTTGAGGCTAAAACATGAAGGAAGGCTGCTACCCCCTGCCTGGGCTCAGGCAGCCCTGCCACACGCACACATGCACGCACACACACACTCTCTCACCCCACACACCCCACCACCACCACCCCCCTTGCCCCCCAGCAAAATATGTCAAGGGATGAGGCTGTGGAAGGAGGCTGCCTGTCACCCTGCCAAGCAAAGCTTATTCAGCAAGGTGGGGGTAGCAGCTGGTGTGCAGAACTAACGGCCATGCTGTTGATAGTAGAAGACACCCGCACCACCACTCCTGAGTTATATACTGCCTTCTGGGTGGTATATAAAGCATTAACAGCACGCGTTAGTGGTAAGTGGACAGCTGCACAATACACGGGAAACCGTGGTGGGCGTCAGGATTTATGGAAGCCCTTAACCCAGAAATACGTGAATTTACACCTGTGGGTTTGACATGCTGATGCTCATGTCACCCGGGGCATCAGGGAAGCGAGAAGCACAATGCCTCAGCTGATCAATCAGGTCAAATTCATGGCACTGCTTCCTGATACCCCATCCCCTGATGCTCTGCTGCCCGATGACAGAGCTCTCACTAAGCAGGCCCACAAAAAATTTGGGCAGCTGGGTGCCAATGGCATCTACAAATGGATTCGAAGCCAGGGCATCCCACCTACCCAGATGCCACTCGGGAGCCAGTGCAGCAGGGTGACTGAAGGGACTGAAAGCTGAAGTTCCTTAGCTGCCTTACGGGCAGCTCCAACAAGGGCAGGCAAGCAGCCGGACGCTGAATGGCTGTGTGCAATGGTAGCAAGTCAAGCATGGACAACACTGTGCTCATACTCAGCTTCTTTCAGGTCCCTGGAATTAATTAACATTAAGTTTTTATTGGCTTTTTATTACATTTGTAAATTAAATTCTAGAATAATGGGAGCAGACTGGCACAGCCAGCACTCCTCCTGTTTCTCAGTGCTTTTGCATGTAAGAGATTGAAAGCCTCGGGAGAAAAACTGCTAGAAAAAGAAATGGGACTGAACTCTTTGATGGTCCCTGTTTAGCTGATCCCCATCTATTCTTTGCCGTGCTGGGCTGTACCCTTCTTGTCTCCATTGCTTTGAAATTAAGTCAGAAGTCCCCCACCAGGACTGTGCAGTCCACCCTCCTGCTCAGAGCAGGGCAGCCAGCACAGGGGGCTCAGGGCCATGGCCAGTCAGGTTTTGAGTATCTCCACAGATGGAGACTCCACCAGCTCTCTGGGTGATACACCCGGGTGTTTGACCACCTGAACAGTGAAAAATGTTTTTTCTTATGTTTAAACGGAATTTTCTGTGTCTCAGTTCATGACCATTGCCTCTTGTCCTGTTATTGGACACCACTCAGAAGACTCTGGCTCCATCTTCTTTACTCCCTCCATCCATCGGATGTTTAGCCACGTGAATAAGGTCCCCCTGAGCCTTCTATTCTCCAGGCTGAGCAGTCCCAGCTCTCTCAGCCTCCCCTTGTATGACAGATGCTCCAAACCAGCCGTTCAGCCAGTTGGTTAAGCTTGATTTTTCCCTTTGTAAATCTATGCTGACTACACCAGTCACCTGCTTGTCCTTTGTATGTTTGGGAATGGTTTCCAGGCCTATTTGCTCCATCACCTTCCCAGGGTTCACAGCAAGGATGGCCATCCTGCAGCTTCCCTCATCCTCCTCCTTGCTCTTCCTGAAGACAGGAGTGATGTTTGCTGTTGTCCAGGCCCCAGGATCACCACCACTGTTCACAGAGAATTGAAAGTGGCCTCACACTGACGCCTGCCAGCTCTCCCCTCAATCAGGGGGGCATCTCACCAGCTCCCATAGACTTCCGTACACCTACATTGTTTAAATATGCTCCCCAACCTGGTTCTCCTCTGCTGAGGGAGCGAGTACTGATCTGTGGGGTTCAGCGCTGTCAAGCATTGTTGTTTCACCTATTCCCAACTCAACCTTTGCAAAAGTTGAACTTGTGTCACAGTAACTTTCAGGGGGAAGGATTTTAACTCCTGCATTCTGCGTCAGCGGCTGGCTTCGTTAGGAGTACAGCCCTTCCCTCTCCAGCAGGCAGAGGCTTGCCCAACCCCCATCTTGCCCATGCAAGAGCTTTGGCGTGTTCATGCCAGCCAAGATACAGCGTAGGCTTCCCCACCGGCAGCCAGTGCCCTTCTGGCCTCCATGTCTCCCTCAGGTGCGAGCGAACAGTACTTGGGTTTAGGCATCACCGACAAGAAGGCCTGACTGAAATCAGCCAAATCTTGAGAATTGCGCTAGGACGCATCTTGCCAGGAACTAAGGAGTCTAGGCCACATCTTACCAGGAGCTAAGAGTACCAGCCCAAGCTGAGACTATTACAGAATCACAGAATCACTAAGGTTGGAAAAGACCTGTAAGATCATCAAGTCCAACCATCAACCAACACCACCATGCCCATTAAACCATATCCCACAATGCCTCGTCCACACGCTCCTTGAACATCTCTGGTGATGGTGACTCCACCACCTCCCTGGGCAGCCTGTTCCAGTGTTTCACCACTCTCTCAGTAAAGAAATTTTTCCTAATATCCAGTCAAAACCTCCCCTGGCACAACTTGAGGCCATTTCCTCTTGTCCTGTCTGACTAGACATAACTAGAACTGCTACAACTGCACTCCTGCGCATACACCAAAGGGGGGGGGGGGGCATTTGACTACGGATCAATCACTTTGCACTATAAAAATCTGTAGCCCTTCCGAGCCCACTGAGCTGTCCTGTACGGCAGTGGAATACACGGCCGTGATCTCCCCCTTGAGCAGGGACACCTCTCAAGATTACTCCTCGAGCTTGAGAGAGCTCTTACCCAGCATCTGGTATCTGTAACGAGGTAAGCAACATTTTACATTAGGCCTAAAGGTCTATTGTATGTTAGCGACATTTATATATCCAGCTATTATTAGAATTGTAATAAGTAGTAGAGTGTTTGACCACTGAATCATTGTCTAAATCATCATTTAAATCATCAAATCACTGTTTAACTAACATTCAATTATTGCTTAATCACCATTTGATTACCATTTGATTTTCATTGTCATCAATTAATTACCATTTGATCATTGTTTGATCATTAGTAAAACCCTTTTAGTTAACCTCATAACGATGACTTCTCTTAATACTTCACCTGTGACACCAGATAAGCAAATGGAGATGTACAGCAGGAGAAAGAGGGAACACAAGGGTAAGATTGCAGAAAAAAAAGAATAGGTAGGGTGAAATGGGGGAGGAGGGGCGTAGGTATCGCTCAGCTTTAATAACCTGAAGCCTTTAACGTTCAGCCCACGCTAGAACCGCATACTCCTATTTTAGTGGGTAGGAAAGCCAAGAGCAACAGCGGAAGAATACAAACTGGTGTCAAACTATTTTTTCCCTATTTTAATTTATTTTTAAGCTTTTCTTTTAGACAGCTCTAAACTTTCCCAAAACAAAGGCAAATACCCTGTCCCCACCACAGAAATACAGTTTCCTGAAGTTGGTTATATAAGTTAAAACACACAGAAAACTGTTAACCCATTAGGGCTTTTGTTTTTAATGCAATTATTTATGATTAAGCTTTAAGTTTTAGGTCCTGATTAAGAGTTACACTGAGTCCTGGGGGGAAAAGCAGATTACAAGGGGCAGTTCAAGGGCAGTGTAAATTACTGCTGTGACTGAGCAAGCAGAAAAGTCAATAATGATTTTATTGTTAAGGAAAACTAGTGGTCACAGACAGACTAGAAAAAAACTCTGGAAAAATACTTGTAATTAGTTTCTGCAGGTGAAGTAGCCCATAAACATCAGCAGGCACATTTCCTGTGCTCTAGTTCATCACAGTATGCCTCAGCAGGGAATAGATCCCTGCATTTCTTCTTTAAAATAGTATATTATGCCCAGAGTCTCAATAGTGCTTTATGAAGACCTGACTCTGAACTCATCTGCTTCGGGACATATCTGCGATGCCAGAGTTAACCGGCATTCCTCCCTGGAAATTACCATCTCATGCTTTATTTGCGTATAAACCATCAGTGCAGGGATTGCCTTTCACTTCAAGGAGGTAAAAACTGACCAGTACATAGCGTGCCACAGGAGTTAGAATGAAATTTTCCCCACTTTAAATTATGATGCTTTATTTTAATTCCTGGGGCTTTTCAGACAAAACCAGAAAAATTAATACTTAGAATAATTATAGAGGTATAATTCTAGCAGACATCTATTGGTTATACCCATGATATTTCCTCATCCTTCCGCATAATCAAAATAAGTAGAAATCCACAGAAAACAAGATTTTTGAAGCCTCAAGCATCTTCCTGGCTGAATCACAGAGGGCTTTTAAAGCTGATGTTATACACCAGGCTAATGCAGATACAATCTCATTTCTGCGTGCTTGTGTCTTTTAAACTTTCAAATGCTGTGTTCTTCTCTATCTTGCATTTGGCAAACAAGCACCTTCATTTACTTGTCCAAATATAATGGAATAAAATCAAGAGAATCCTTTCTACAGGTATGCAGGTCCTTAAAAATAGGTTATAAGGATATTTTTAAGGTGCACAGCTCTGCAGAGTATTGCTCCAGGGCACTGAAAGAGTCGTCTTAGCAGCATCAGGCAGTGATGACTGGTAATGCAGAAGTCTGAGAGGAGAAATGCCTTCCCATTACAGCCTTTAATTTATCTGATTATAAAGACAGTGTGTGACAAATACAGTAGCTGACAGGTACTGTGTAGGCACTATATGGAGTAGAATGATGCCGGGTGATGCTGATGTTATCAGACACATGAAAACAAGAAACCTCCGATTTACATGCCGCAAGCTGGGCTTGCAAATAACATCTACATGCACTCTCTGTTTCCAGATGTTGTTTGCAGGAGAAAATAGCTCTGGACAAGATAAAAACGCAGACAGCAAATACATTATTGAGAGACGGAGCAGCTCCGTGTATGCTCTACAGCAATTAGCAAGTGTACTGTGTACGAAGGAAACCATGGTAAGTTAACATCCAGTTTCCCCCACCGTGTAATTACCTGTGGTTACCCAGTTACCATATGGACAAACCTGAGCCACAGCAGTGCCACTTTACAGCTCACATCTGGCAGAGATAAAGGCAACTGGAGTTGAAAACTCGGTTCTTGGATCTGATTCTTGCCTGGTGATGGCTGGAGAGATGGAGACCTCGGAGAAAAATGCAATATAGGCAGAAAAGCTTTCTGGCATGGGGCAAGGCACCAGGGAGCACAAGTGACTCCCGGCGTCCCAAGGCAGCCCGTTGTCGTGTTAAAGGGCAAGGCAATTTGGCAGAAAATAAACCCCCTTGCGTTCCAGCTTGTCCTCAGATATCAGAGGGGCTGGGGGCGGTTGGGCTTAGATTCTGAGTGATGCCCAATTTTTCTGTGTTACAAGTCCGGTCGTGTTCAATGTATTGAACTCTCACGATTACGGATACACTCGTAACACCGCCAGGATGTTACAAGTCCGGTCGCGTTCAATGTATTGAACTCTCACGATTACGGATACACTCGTAACACTGCACACTTTCAGTCTAGTCGCGTTCCATGAACTAGCACGGCCACACTTAAGGGATTTGGTGGCGTTCAATGAGAACTCTCACGGCTAGATTAGTGAATAGTGCAGTTTATTGAAGCAGCAGATACACAAGTTCTTTTGGATTGCCGGTGATAAAATTACTGCCTGCAAAGCATGTGCAAATACCAAGAATGTGAGTAATATAGCCTGGCTACGAACGCGTTAAGTTATAAAGCAACTCTATAGAGATTTCTAAGTTTCCCGGGGAAGCACTCGGTATAACCAAGTGTTCGAATCTTACCCAAAGGCGTCCCTTTGGGGGGGAAGAGAGGCTCAGCCCGTCGACTGATCCCAGGTGTCAAAGGTGGTCTGCGATGGTATCTTCCCTGGCATCCTTCCTCTCTTAAGCCATTTTATATTATTTGTCCTTACAGGTGGAGCTTGAGTGACTCTAGTCATACATACCTCTATTGTAATTGGTGTAAAAGTTTCTCGTTTACTTTTAAAGGTATAGACTAAGAAAAATTCAGAGCGCAAGCTCAGTGAGGGGTGGTCGCACCTTGGAGGTGGGTAGCTTTGGGATGGAGGTGTGTTTTCTGGTATTATAATGAGATTATAATGAGCAAAGTTCACCCAAAGGATAGTATTTTGTCAAAAAATGACAGACTGTTGGCTCAGGGTGGTAAATATGCAGCTCAGGGTAGAAAATATGCAGCTTGTCAGTTCCATAGTACCTTCCAGTTCCCGTCTTATCACAGAGCCTGGCCGCGGTGTCTTCACTCCGCTCCACCCTCCGTGTAGTTTCTCTTAGAGTCAGCGCACCAAGCTCCCCTGGTGTTGCCAACATCTAAGGTTGCCTAGGGAACTTCTGTGGGATGGATTCCTTGCATATTTGCCACATTCCACCCTGAAGATTTCTTCAATGCTGTACCTTCAACGCTGTACCTTTAATATAAATGTAATTCCTAAATTACCTCCAGCAATTATTCCACACCCGTGGCAGAAGCTTCTCCCACCTCCTGTTGATTCTCAGTTGAAAGAGAAAACTCGCCTAAGAAAAAGCGGTATAAGGCTCAAGGTTAATGGAATCGCTTCAGACAGCTGGAGGCAGTAATAAGGACTCAAGAGAAGACGGAGGCAGGGATACCTGAGCCCATTTCCTGCACACGATGGTATTTATCTCAAATGCTTGAAGGGTTTATGTGCCTGCAACAGGATGTGCATCAAAACGTGATCATTGTCAACAAAATGCATTTCAATCCACATTTCACAAAGCAAAGCGAAAATTAGCCAAGGTCAAAGCACGTCCACCACATTCTCAAAATAGCAATCAATTTCTTGCTACCAGTGTCCTCTTCTGCAAGACTTTCCTCCAGCAGACACAAGGACAAAGCACTTGATAGAACGACCACTGTCCTGGCATGGAAAACGCAGATGTAGCAAATATATCCAGTCACAAGGAAGGTGGTACAGCTTCGTAACCTAAAACCTTAATAGCAGGTTTTTATTTATGTTGAAATATAGGCGAGGAGGATGTTTATGCCGTACTTCCCATACAAAAAGCAAACGAACCTGTTGTTGCTGAGCTCAGCACTGTGTCCAGGAAGCCCCACATGGACAATTGGGTCCAGGTTCTCAGTGTTCGCACCTTCATAACACGTATGAGGACCCATCCTGTGATGTAGGACCCACCTGGCACAGCATGGCTCACACCCAAAACAGGGCAACCTGATCCACCCAGTGTTGTAATGATCCCTCCTCCACATTAACCCCCTTCCCCTCCAAATCACTCCAGGGGGTGCTGGGGAGAGCACAAACTGGCCTGTGCCAAGACCATTACAGACCGAGCGCCACCAGTGAAGGGGGACAGCCAGCTGTGGCCCTGGTGTGTCTCCCAGTATAGATGAAGCCTTCAGGACAACAAGCCTCAGCTGGAACTATGGACTCTCACCACTCTGGTGCAAGTTTCCCCTTCCTGTCCTGCCCTTAGAGAATCCAGTCTTGTAGCCTAGAAGAACCCACAAAGTCAAGCCCACACCAACGGTACTGCCGTAAGTATACAGATAGTGGTTAGAAGAAGCTGGTATTTATATATAATTCTGTATACTTTTACTAGGCAACCTAAATTTTCAGGACCATATATATATCAGCCCCTGTACTAGGGCTATCAAAAACCCACACCTGGGAAGACAGCCTTAAGAGGCCTTTGCCTGAAGAGCATGAAACTGCATCTGAAGGAAACTAGCTGCATGACAGAAACCTGAAAAAGCAGCAGTTGCCTAAGAGTGACCCCCAGGTAAACAAGGTGTTGAGCTGAAGAAAACCCAAACGTTCCCATGGAAAAATACATTAGCCACATTCCCATGGAAAAATACATTAGCCACTGTAATGGCATAGATGGAACTGTTTAAAATCGTATGAGAATGCAACACACCCCACTAAGTCATCTGGGCACTTCTCGAGAATTGCTCACTATGTATGTGCCTATTGTCTTAACGCTAATGAGTACTTCAGTATTTGGCCTATGGTTCTGCTGTTTGTGTTTGGTCGGCCTGTTAACCTGTGCTTGAAGACCAGCTCTCAAACCTGGCTGTGGTACCAGAAGCCCCTTCTTCCATGGCTCTTCACTCCCTCTTTACCTTCAGAAACTGATACCAGCGAAGGCCTAAAGCTTCACTCTGCAGTTTCTCTTGACTCTGCCCAAAGCATTACTAGCTCCTGCTCTGCCACATAGCAGTTGGTGCAAAGGCTTGTTTCATGCAAAAGTGTGGGTTTTTTGCTTTAGCCCTTCAGTAACAATTTCCAACATCCTGTTTACCTTTTTGACTGCTGCTGCAAACTGAGTGGAAGCTTGGAGAGGACCAGTCATGGTGATTCCAGGACACTCACCGCTGGGTTCCACCATCAGCATTATTTTTCCTATTTATGTTACTTTGTTTATATTAACAGTGCATTTCAGTTACTATTTAAAATACCCCATCAGCTTTTATTTTCAGTACTTTGAATAACTTTATCTCAGCAAACTCTGTCATGCTGCTATTTGCTATGCACAGCACAGGAGCTTGCACAGCTCTTTGGAGCTCCACAGGGAACAATTTAGTGCTGACACTATTTTCCACATAGTAATGTCATGCTGAGCAAGCCAGAATTTCAGGATGCATAATTTATCAACTGCTCATATTTATTCTGGATTGAATGCATTTTGCTTTTGTCCAGAATACACAAGCTGGTTCCAGAGAGCAGTAGGTGCAAGCACCGTCAGCACACCATAAATTACTGCCCTACTGACACAAAACAACCAGTGTGCATCAACAGTATTGCAGTAAATACCAACATGTAAGCTTTAGCAGATGCGAGCAGCCTTGAAGTAGCACAGGTCACAGCTTCCACATGGGAAACCAGCACAGGCAAGACGCATCTTTCCTAACGAACCTTTCTGCAGTGCAGACACTGAGTCCTGTATCGCAGCATGCCTCCGGCTCTGAATGCAGAGCTAGGACCAGAAAACTGAGTGGTAGAAGGCAGAAATCAGGTGTATGACACAAGCACGAGGGAGAAAGACAACACAGAAATTGGCATTATCAGGGAAGGAGCAATCTGTTTTAATCATCCCCTTTTCAGATTTCCACAGGTGTTTGGAAACCCTCGTAACAGCACTGATGTTGCACGGACTTCGTAACAGCTTGATTACAACCAAACAAGTGTGGTTCTTCAAAACAAAATCATTGTTCAACTGAAACAGAGCTGGGGCAATACAGATGAGGAATAGCATGTGCTCCTTGTTATTGGTTGTTGTTTTTTCCAAGTGTACTGTAGATATCAGTGTGATAGGTTTAAGTGCAAAGTCCTCCAAGTGCTGTTCAGACATCATTAACAAATCATTTAAATCTACAGAAAATGATGCGCTCCTCTTTTCTTCAGTTGCAGAACAGACTATGTAAGCCCCTATTCATGCTCTTCCCCAGAGAGGCACTGTAATTATGCTTGAGATTCCTAACATCACATTATACTACCACTATCTCAGAAGCACAATCAAGTCATAAATTACAAAATCCATCAGCTGATCCAGGACTAATCAAGTATTTTCTCTTTGTTCCAGGTGATTAAAGTGAAGTTGGGAGGAAAACTGCCACCACTCTGCCTTTTACTTGCTTGCACTGGAGCTAAAAGGAGGTATTAAGCACGTGCACAGACCAAGCAAGTACCACCCCTCACACGAAATCCAAACACCGCATCCCTGCGCTAGCAGGCATTTTAAAGCTGTAATGAAAAACCCCCTTATCGCCCCATATATTTTCCAGTAAAGGGCTTGTTCAAAACAAAAGAAACCCCAAAAACCAGAAGACCAGGAACACTTAAGCTACATGATACAAATTTCTCAAACAAGCTCCAAGAAATGTGACACTTGCATGCATGAACCAGCTCCCCACCTATGAACAAGCCTCCAGACCACCAGACTGGCAGAAAAGGCAGCTACAGTTTCCTTTCTTCCCCGCCACTAGCAACTTTTCATACTCCTGCACCATGTCTCGAGCTACAATCTCATCACTACATATAACTGCTTTTCTTGTTCCTTCCGCTCTCTCAAGTTATCTGTAGCTGTTGCTGGTCCTGGAATATAGGGATAACCACATATGCACGATGCATGTCTTGTGCCCACAATGCTTATCAAAGCACACTGCTAAGGGTAAAGGATGGTATTAAATTTTGCAGTGTACAAATCGTATATATTTGATGCAACTTGTGAGTTGTCTGTGTGTGCACTGTGTTCCTCTCAGATTCCGAATCATGCCTGTGAGACGTCTTTCCCGGTGTATTGCGTCCCTCTGCTGCATAAAGATGGAGAAAATGAAAACCAGAACTCTTAGAGACCATCTGCTGCATACTCTGGCTAGCATTAGCTGTTGTTAGAGTCCATGTTTAGCCATTTCTCCTATAGACATTGCCCAGTCACTGCCAGCTTTACTCTTCTTACTCTCATTTGGCTCAAGAACCGCTTCTTTTGTGACTTCCCTGCTGCCCCACAACCTCCTTCTGTGTCCCTGAGAAAAACACTGCAGCCAGGGACTACAGAGCAGAGCTTGAAATTCTGCCCTGCAGCTTTTCTTCACCAGGGCACAGTGCTGCTGCATGCCACTGACCAGCTGGAGCAGAAGCCCAGCCAATGCTGTCAAACACTACCAACGACTAACTCATCAGTGATTTGTTAGAAGCCCACACCCTGTGCTGCCCCGTCTCCAAAACCATCATAGTTTGTTCGATACTTCAAAGTCAGTCCTTCACCTTGTCCTGAGGACAAGGCATGTAACCATTTCATGAGTCGTATCTTCAGGTTGCTCTTCCTTACACACACACACAGATTTTTCTCTCCCCCCAGGGTAATTTCCAACAAGTGATCATTATCCTGATCATGAAGACACTTAACCAGGCACTGGGTTCAAGAAGAAAAGAACAAAAGAAAAGAGCTTAAACATATGCAAATTTAAACACACTGGTACCTCCTGATAAATTGGGACCTAACAAAACTCATTAACCAGAGATACACAACCAAAAAAAAAAATCTACAAAGATCATAACTTTTTATTTAAGTTAGCTGAGGATGCGTATTTGGTTGTGGACTGTTTATCCCTGACTTTAAAAGAGATTGACTGCAAATAATATAAAAAAACCCAGAAAATGTAAAATTAATCAATATTTTCAAAATTGTCACAAATTTTGAAAACACTTGTATAAATCCTGAAAAGTTTGTATACCCTTAAAGGGGCATCATTTAGTTACCACATATAATGATATTTGAAAATATTAGTACTTTACCCTAAAGTGTAAACATAGACATACTCATGATGTGTGAAATTTCAAGAGGGTATCAAAAGTGATATGGTTAGAAAAATATACATACTTTCACTTCTGGAAAAGAACAGGTCATTTGAAATATCTGTCCAATAAAACACTAAAAAAGCCTCTCCACAGATTTTTTTCACAGTCCAACATAAAAATGTATGTTTATGTACAGCTTATGCAATCTGTCATTTTCCAAAGATATAGTCAAAGTTTCACCAGTACAGAAAAAGGTAATCTGTTACTGCTCTCTAAACTGTTGGCTACACTGATGTGTGATTGTTTAGGCAAGCCAAAATAGGAGAGCCATACAGCGATACACAAAGCAATCTTAAGAAAGGTAAGGAAAAATGAAAACACACAAGAACAAACGAAAGCATATTGATAAAGATAACACTGAGAGGAATAGTGACTGACAGTAAAAGACATGAACTCTTTAGTAGCATGCAGTAATTTCTACAGGGAAAAAAATCATACTCCAAGTATTAAAAGGACACTTTCGTGGTACTGGTCATGAATTTTAGGAAGTAACATTAAAGATTACTTTACTGTCTACTGGAAATAGCCTGGACTGAATTTGTTTCAGTGGATGTGGCTTGTTGCTGTGCTTCAGTGTGCTTCACACACACCAAGTAAACCAAAACAAACCCCCAAAGTTTTTAAAAGGAAGTGAGATAAGAAGAAAGTTTTGAAAACATGTGCTTTCAGTACCTGAGTGCAATGCAGTAGCCAACATAACTATGGTTTGATTATTACTTGTTTAAATTAATTCTGGTGTAAAGAATGATTTCAGAAGAGCAACATGGTACTTGCAACAGTGACTGAAGTTAAAGATATGGTGACCCTTCAAGATCTGAAATCCTTTACAGTGTCCTTTTAAGTGTCAGTAGACTAGTATCTTAGCTGCAACTGAAAAAGAAGAGGCAAATCCTAATGAAATAACCCAAATCAAGATGTTCTACAATATTTCACAGTAATGAAGAAACAGTCTATGGAACTACTGAACAGAAAAAAGCATGAAGGATAATAGCAGCATATGGTTTACAGTTGTCACTTTTCAGTTTATTAATATTAGTGGTGCACTCGGCAATGGATAAAGCACGGAATGAAATTCTGACAAAACTGGCAATTATCTATCACATGTCAACACTTAACTGTGGTCCTTGTAAACAGCTAACTCCTTTTTGAATTTTAATTGTAAAGAAATAAGTATTTACATACAATATATATGTAATATAACCACAAAACCAAAATGTAAGTAAAATCCTTATCAAGGAAATTGCATTTTGAAGAGAACATAATACAATATTAAATACTACATGTCCAAAGATTTTGAAGGCATCGTGATTTTCATGTTTTCTCCCTCCAGTCGTTTCCCCCTGGATTTTAATATACTAAATACTTCATTTCAGAGTAAATAAGTGGAAATATTATAGAGCAACTCCGGTAAAGAATAGCTCCACTACTGAAAAATGCTCGAGGCGTGGTGATCCATGACTCTGACTTAAAGCAAAAATAAACAGCGTATAATGCCACAGCAAAGAAGTGGCCAATCAGTACCATTGGTTTAGGAGATAACCTGTATTAAAAATAAATAGGTAAAACATGTAAATAAACAGAATCAGAAAGCACTGACAAATTTTAATTTTACAAATAGACATCTCCACCCAAGACTACACACAATCTTCTGATTTAGGCAGCTCTGGTCCTGCCGTCTCAACTGAAAATAGGAACTTGGTGGTCTTGGAGCTGCTACACACCCTGTATTTCTACAGTACAGCCAACATACACTGCTGCTTTCTCTTAATTTCCAGCAGTCTATGTCTGTCTTTACCAGCCCCCAGGGGATTATTCTTAACAGGCTCTATCAGTTTTAGCTTTCATTCTAAAAAGAGAGAAATATGAAAGCACACATTATCACATGTTCAAAGTAGTATGATTTATTGTGCATTCGCCAGTTTCAGAGGGGTCATTCAAAACACCTTGATAGTTACCAATTTCACTGTTCCTTATGCTCTTTTATGGGAGACCTCATCCTTCACTACTCTCAACTTGTCAAGCATGAAATGTCTCCATCAGCTCCTCTGCTAGTCTGGACCCCTTTTTTAGTGGCGTTTTTTACAAAGCAAAAAAAAGAGTCCGCATTTAAAGACATAGCTTCTAATAAAGCTCCAACCTTTAGTATAATCCTAAAAATATAGGCTCACATGGACCATTCTCCCTGTCCAGAGCTGACTGGGAGCAAAGCAGATCCTCACAGAGGCTCACAGTGCTCAACCCGGTTCACATTAACTATTACCAGGGCACTGAACTTACTTACACAGACAGCAATCCAACAGGACCCGAGACACATTCTCCACCAAGTCTGAAGTAATGGAAACAGGCTTTCTTTAGCTGATGCAAGGAATCTACAAAATGAATTAAAATGACTCAACAAACATATTCAACACATACTGAAAACTTTTTCAGCATACGCAACAGTGATATTAAATCCAGGACTTTAGTACTTTGGTAGCTGTTTTGTTAAATTCAGCTAGATTTTGAGCTAGTTTTATTTAAGTAAAAGATAGTCTTATAGAATACCTACATATTCTTTAATACTAACTGAATAAGTTTTCTGGTTGTTTTTTTCTTTGTTGGTGGGGTTTTTGTCTGGTTTTTTTAATACTAACTCCAGACTTGCCTTCACATTGCTGAAACTCAGTTCACATAACACTAGAGCTAAATAACTAAGCAGAGAACACAAGTTAACTCATTAAAATCCTTTGATATATTTTTAATATATATCAATATACATATGCATATATATAGATATATACACACAAACACATGGACATATGCTTATACACATACACATCCCCTCCCCAGGCATATCTGTTTACCAAATTGTAATTAGTCAGAAGTTATCTTTAAAATATATTTACCATCGGTTGCAGCAAAGAGCTCATAAAGTGCCTGGGCAAGAACGTTCACTACAAAAGAATGAGATTTTTTTCTTGACCAGTAAAATGTTCTTTTTGCCTGAAAAAGGATAAAAAAAATAATTTCTGTCAGTAAATACAGAAGAGCATTCAAAAGATTCCCAAAGAGGTGGTATGAGTCATACTCATGTGAAAATGTAGAGTGGATTTAGTGTTACACTAGATTGGTTCCAAGCTAGGTCATTAAGGAACTTTGGAAACTTGTTGAACCAGTTACCTAGGCTCCTCTTACACTAAATATAGAAAGGGGAAAAAAAAAAAAAAGTTGTTCCAGGGCGTGCTTCATCTCATCCTGTAGCAGGTGGCTGAGGTAGGTCAGAAACTTGAAGGATAACACTCACCTAGTTCTCTCTATTGACTGAGAATAAGTAGGAAATAACCGAAAGTCTGAGGTGACTAGCTGACATGTAAGTATCTGCATTTGGTCAGGTTAAGCCCTGTATTATCCTGACATCCAGGGTCCCTCTAAGTGCTTCTAAATTTTCAAATACACTTTTTGAATCATTTACGTGCAGTCTATAATTATTCTAGCTGTAACTTAGCCAAGACAATATGCCTAACCCGATTAAATACAGTAAATAAATAGATAAAAAATCTTATTATCTACTCATCAGAATTTTTGGTCTAAATCTCACTGAAAAAACAAACCCAGCATCAACACTGATGGTGCTGATTCCTGGAAGAGAACGACATCTTCTAACTTAGTACTGTGAGATTAATGCAGCAGTCAAGAGGCTAGTGGAGCACTGAGATGCGCCTTCAAAAACTTGGCACACATGCTCATTATTCTCTAAGTACCACTCACACAAGTGTAATGGTCCAAACCCACCCCATTTGAGATCAATCTACGTTACAAATACACTACTAATATGAGAATATCAGGTTATACTGGCAAAGCACGCTGACTAGGCACAGCACACCAGCCTCCTTAAGCAAAACACAACAGGTCAGTAAGCAGTTTTGAATCTGCCTTTTGGCACACAGCCATAGCACTCACACCTCACAGCTCCGCGTATTGGTGAATGCCTAATGTATGATTTATCTATCCAAATCTTTGAAAAGTGCTGTGCCTCACTAATAACTTACATGTCCCTGAGTTGCATAAAACTTGGGGACACAAAAAAGCATGTCATTAAATTGCAGCAAAAGCTGCCTAAAATAAGTCCACAATAAAGCTTCACCTTAAGAATGTCAGAGTCTTCATAAAGGTCTGGAATATCCTGGAGCAAACTTCTCCATATTTTAATATCGTTTAAAATAACGCTCATTCCTCCACCAGTTAGAGGGTGTCTTATATTATATGCGTCTCCTAAAAGAAGAACACCTAGGTAGAAGAGAAAAATTAATGGGTTACTGCATGACCATTACGTAATCTTAGAACTCAAACGCTTTTTTTAAAAATCAAACTTACTAAGAATTCATTCCCACCAGAAAATAAGACGAATAACAACTAGAAATTGAAGAAAGAAAAAAGAAAGGAAAAAAAAAAGGGTGTCTTGAAATTAAGAGGCTTTAAGATGATCAAGGTCAAAATATTTTTTTCCTATAGGTATGCACATGTGTATGTCAAAGAAAACACACAAACACACACACACACACAAACACTCTCTCACTTTCCAAGGTAAGTTCTTTCCTTTTTTAATGAAGTTTTCCTTAAAAAGGCCACACTTGTATGAGCTTGAGCAACTGAGTTATTTAAACTTAAAAATAAAGCAGGCACTGATTTGAAGTCTGGTGTCAATATAAACATTCCAGTTACATGTCGCTCAAGGTATACATTTTCAAAATAATACTTTTCAGAGAAGAATTATGAGACAGTTGTATTGAACAACAAACATACGTCTATGACAACAAAGCCTTAAGTCCCAGAAGAAGTTTATAATGCCTTTTGCCCTCTTTTTATTTCATAATACACACCTTTTTTGTTAACAGCTGAAGGCGGCAGGAAGCTGGCTGGCATAGTCCTTAAGCGATCATTGTGAACTGCTATTAAGAATGGTTCCTTTAAGTGATCTGCAATAACCAAATTTTTTAGTTACACTACTCAGATAGATTCTAAAATAATTTTCACACAAACCATTTTAACCTCTTCTTAGAGATATAATCCTTCTGAATTGCTAACCTCACAGATGTGAGCTGAACAAATTGTTATTTGCTGTGGAATCGAAGAAGGATGACTGGTTACTGAAACAGTAACTGTGCACATGGAAAAAGCCCACACAGTTCAATGGATTAAATGAAATGTGCTTTTTTTTGGCACATTTAATTGTGACAATTATGGACGGAAATCTTTCTAGACTTACCAGGTAGTTGTGGATGAATGTTCTCAATCATGTATTCTTTTAAATTTTTTGGCATTTCCCCTCGAATATCAACAAGGACCCGAGTCTCAGTTGAAGAAATCTGATAAATTAGCACTGGACTAGTTTTAGCTAAAACAAGTTCAGCATAATTAGCTTTAAACTGTGATGCACCCTTAAAAAGAAAAGGGGGAGAAAGATTGAGGCTCATTAATGAAAGGATATTAAACAGATATACAAAATCATTTTCTGAAATACTTTGAAATAAAAACCCATAGCATATTAAGTTTGTGTTATTTTTCTCTTTAAATGAACAAGAGAAGTGTTTTCAGAAAGAAAGGTCTGAACTGCAGTGTAGTTACAATTCTTTTGGCAATACATTTTAATATTTACTAGAATGTATGTTAAGTTATACATTTCATTTAAACACCTCACTAATATTTAATACATGCCATTGAAAACCTGTAATGTAATCAATGTAGTAGTTTTCCATAAGATAAAGAAGGTGGTGGGAGGGAAAGAAATATACTAGTCTGCATACTACCTGGAGATACCAGCTGAGGAAGAATCATAGGGTCCTATCTAACCAGGTCTTAAACAAGTTTCCAAAAGTAAAGAAACAGGAAGCACTTGGGCAGTGGTAACCACAAGGGTAGGGACCCAAGAATTGCTAAAGTTCCTCCAAGTCAGTGTTCCCAATCCAGTGAAAGTTCTGTGGTTTTGGTTCCTTCTCCCTTAATTATTTTTGTTGTTAATCCAATGGTTATTGCAGCAGCCATGAAGGGCATGACCCAGCCAGGATTCCTACCCGAGTTCTTCAACCACCCAGCTACCAACCTAGGCTCCCATTTTCTCACTTAAAAAGTTTATAGGTCCTGAAGGTATCTATGTACCTGGTTACAAAGTACCCCACCTTCAGGCAAGAGCACACCTTAGGTATTCCTCTGGAGTATAAAACATAGGTGGTTTGACCCACAGCTGCTAGGATGATCTAAAACTCAAGATTTCAGCTCCCTGAACAAGTGCCATAAGTATTGTGAAAAAATGAGCGTCACCATCTTAACTACCAATATCTTAACATAAACCAGTCAAAGCACCTATATCCAGGGAAATAATTTTACAAATTGGGTTCCAGCTTTACAATGGTGCCTACCTCTAATCCAGATACAGCACTAATAGCACACATAGCACTACATTATATGAGATGCCGAAACTTTTTTCCTTAAAAAAAAAAAAATAGTATTTTTTATGAACTAGTCTAGTGAGTCCAGTGCTCGGTTTAAACGAGCTGTGTCAAATCCTAATCCATTTTTTTTTAACCCTCCCTTGTTCAACTGTATACTCAACACTGTACTCTACTCTTAAAACCAGAAATCTAATTTTTAACAACAATATCCACTTTAAAAAACAAAACAAAACCCTAAACCAGCTCACAGTTACTTAAAAGTGGTTTAAGAGCTGAAAATTTGATCTGTAACTGTATCAAATATGTCAAGTCTGACATAGCAAGTTCAGCTATCCTAGCGCTGGGATGGAGTATGCATCAATAATTTAGGAGTTAAAAACATAGACCAAAATTTCCCAGCACTCCTCAAAGGGACACATAAATGGATAGAACAGCTGGATAAATATCTAAAAGCATAGTTCTAATTGATTCTGTTGGAAAAGATAATGAACACCACCATATTCAGTGAAATTCAGACCCACATTAAGAAGCAGTACCGTACTGGCTTATATAGTATTATACATAAAAGTTACCTTCAAAATGCAGCCAACAAAATGGGATGAAATGGTAACTTTGTTGGAGACCAAGTTTTTTCTGAACTTGGAGAAAAGTCCATCAGCTACAACAGTAAGTGGTGCATGTAGTTCCTTGCAGCATACAGAAAAAATAAAAAAAAAATTACATTTTCAATTTTGCTTAAGAACAGTGGGAAACAACTCCCAAGCTCTCATTTTCAATTGCAAATTAGATGGTCTACAAAACAATAAACATATTATAAAGATGTTCTGTGATCGCCTTACATATGTGTTAAGAAATACAGTAGTTTTTTCCTTCCTCATATTCATATTCAACTCTGTTTCCTCTAAAAGTTGATCTAACAATATAGTCCAGCTTTCTTAGACATGCCATGAGATAACATAGTTATGGGCACTGTGTGGGAACTTGGATAAAAAAAAAAAAAAGACAAGAAAGTAGAGTAATTGCTTCCTTCAGGCTATAATGCTCTTCAGGAGAAAAAAAGAAAACAAAGAAGAAATTTTAAAGAACGATGCATAAGCAACTAAACAAAAATAAACCGAAGTGTAACAAACTGAAATGCAGGAAGCATACCAAGATCTTCTCTAAAAGACCAAGCAGTGAACTCTGAGCAGTTCCTAGTATACTTAGGAACCATAAGAACAAATAGTGTATATAGACAAAATACAAAATAAAATCGGAGTGAACTGAGGTGGAGTCACCATCCCTGCAGGTGTTCAAGGAACGTGTGGATGAGGCATTGTGGGACATGGTTTAGTGGGCATGGTGGTGTTGGTTGATGGTTGGACTTGATGATCTTACAGGTCTTTTCCAACCTTAGCGATTCTGTGATTCTGTGATTAGGTTCAGCCTGAACGTATGCACAAATTCCTAATGTTTAGCACACACATTGTTCTCTAACATAAGCAAATTATTCTGATTATTAAAATATATTTTTAAGCATTTTACTGTTATGGTAATAATAATAATAATAACAACAACAAGAACATTATTATACTAGAAAGCATTTAGTGGTAGATGTTTCCTTCTACCTACAGCTTTCTCAATGTCAGTATATTCAGTGATTTAACTGCGAACAACTATAGGTTTATACTGAGCATTAGTCCTTGGCCTTCAATAATCTCACACATTTGGCACGAGCTGAAAAAACTTCTCATTTTAAGCTTTCAAGATTTAAGTAACAAGGCCAAAAAGCACGCTGTGTTTCATTAGTACTCCTGGAAAATATTTTACTATTGGATGGGAGGATCTGGTGAGCCAGTATGTGAATGGTAAACCCCTGCCTGGAATGGGTTCTTCTATGAGCACTTCTCTCCTGCATAGGAATGGGATTCAGTCACTTGTGACACACGATCCTTACATTGAAGAGAAGTCAGACAAAATCAGATGAGCGTAGACCTGAGTAAAATAATATACATTTCTGGTCTCCGAGCTTATAGAAGTGAGCTCAGAAACAGTTCAAGAGACAGTACAGCTAATGAAACCTCTTTTCTATGGATTCCTGTCTCAGATGATTGCAAGCTCTAATTATTTGTGCAATTAGAGCAAGGTCACCTCCCCATATGGGTTCCCTGGTGTCTAATTCATGCTACAGTTTTTCCAGTCAACATTCTAAGTCCTTTCCTCTACTCAGTTGCCTGGTTTTGATTAATTTTATAGCTTTTCTTTTAGTATACTGGCTAATTTCAACCTCATTGAAGAAAATAAAAATCCCAAAGGTAATGTGGTGGACAATTGGGATGGAGAGAACAGAAAAACATAGACACGCAACATAGATCAGCCTCCTTTCCTTATGAAAGCAGGCTAAGGAATGCAAACAGGCTTTGTTTTTGTTTGCTGGTTTGGGTTTTTTCCCCCTAAGTAAGTAGTTTCCCAGCTGTAAAAAGTCACAGGTAGGGAAACACAGAAGAAATGTTTAGCAGAAACTTCTTACGCTAGATTTCTACGATCAAAGGAGATCTAGGCCAACAAATAATACAGCTCTTTCTTGCCACCAAATTTCAGCATTCAAAGCAAAATATGAATTTGCTTATCCCCATTACACAGACAGGAAACTCAAAGCCTTAAGAATAAAATCCATGCTGTCAGGAAAAACGTAGACTAAAACACTGTTTACCTTACTGCTGGTCAAGTAAGTCATAGTTAACATTACAACAACAACAACAACATATCCATAAAAGTATGAAGCTTAAAAACAACTCTCAAAGCAAAATACGCACTAATGCCCTCCCCCACCAACAAAACTAAAAACGCCCCCTTCTATATTGCTTGATGATTAAGCCAATTGGATTTGGGGGAAAAACCCCAAACATCCCTTCTCCCCCAAAGCCTGTCCCCCTCCAAACATCCTATCTTTCCAGTACCCAGGTGTGATTCAATGGCTTATTCTACTAGAGTGGATTTCCTAATGTTGTTTTATTCATTTTATATGACATTAAAGATAGACCAAGGAACAGGACTTGAACTTCCACTTCCTCCAGCTACCTCAAGAGTGGCCAAGGATGCTGTTTCCACTCAGCTCTCTCACAGCTTCCTATTTACAGCACTCTGCCGTCAAGTGGGCTGAAATGCCTTTTGCCTGAGAAGGGTCTAAAACCAGCTCTCCTGCATCTTGGGCAAGTACTTTTAAAAGTCTCTTTTACATGTGGTTTTATACCACCATTTCCATTTCTAAATGACCTAAAGCTGAGGTATTTTCTTAGTAATGCTCAGAGCAGGATCGTCCAACTACTCAGGAACTTTCTCAGTCTTGTATGGAGGGCAGCAGAGAGTAGGCAGGAGATTCCCATCATCCCCATCAGAGCACATCTGAACACATGGGCTACATAACTTTAGGCAACAAAGGAATTTTAAAGTCAAAGGAAGAGATTACAAATTTGGCTTTTCTAGAGAATAGGCGGTATATCTAGAACTTCAGCACACACGTTCTACCTAGACTGGTCTTTTCTAAACTTTTCATTTCAAGTTCACAGTTTCATAGTATTTAGCCAGCAGTTTAGCATTAGTTGAGGCAAAGAACATTACTCAAATTAGTGAAGCAATTAAAATAGGCCAGAACTCTCTTTCTGTGATCCAAGAAATGACTCGACAGAGCCATCTCTATGAATAGGCACCTATCTTATTTTCAGACACCTCAGTCAATGGTGGAAGCGTATGTGGAAATGTAGACCATTACACAAAGGTAAAGCACAAATCTTAATATATTGTTTTTTCCACCAGCAAGTCTCAAAAGATTTTAAACTCCAGACATATGAATATTGAAATAGATAATGAACTGAATTCTCTGGAGACACTAAAAGCAGAAGCTGCACAACAAGTTATAACAAGAATTCACATATGCCAGGACTGTATCCACCAGAAAGTAATCTCCCTTTATTAAAGGTTTTGCTTTCTTGACAACTGCATTATTTCTGCACCAGTAGTTTTTTAAAATGATACATATATATGTATATATTTATATACATGTATAAAACACCCACTATTCTCTCAATAGCTTAACAAAGATCGTAATAGAAAACTGTCTCACCTTAGTATCTCCAGTTTCTTTGTCCTTGTACTGAACACCCACGACACAGTCGTCTTCCTCAAGCAACTGTAACACAGTTCCCTCAATGAATTTTGCACTGAAATAAAAGAGGGGTTAGAACAGAATGGAAGAGGATTAATGATGCCAACATTTCAAGGCACTAGGCACAGAAGGAAAACCAGATTTTCACTAATCTTGTCTCTGCTGACCCAAACACTTTAAATTTTACAAAGATGATGTGTTCTTTACCACTTTCAGAAGCCACATTAAATATCAAAACGTGCTTGTCATTAATTTCAGTTCAACACGACCATTTGATTTGATACTTGAGGATATTCTAAATGTGTAGCACTTATCTTAAACACCCTACCACTTTGCAGAATCCCCAGCTGTGCTTCAGGTGCTCCATCGCCATGTGAGAGATGCAGAGAGGAGTTTGACACCTAATAATGGTCAGAAATCAGGCAGCTGACTTGAGTCATCTCTGCTGAACAGTGGGAAATGCTGACAATGTGGGTGAGACCTAACTCTAAGCAGATCTCAGGAGCAAGATCCAAAGTAGCGCTTCAACACTTAACATGTACACTAGGTAAAAGTGAGGTACCCAATTCTCAGAGTAGTCCAAAATATTCTAACCTGTTTAGGACAGAGACATCTAGCTTTTCAGTTCAGAAATTCAGGATACTACCTGAGGAGCGGAAGAAGAGAGGAAAGTGCTGATCTCTTCTCCCTGGTATCCAGTGATAGGGCACATGGGAATGGTTCAAAGCTGTGCCAGAGGAAGTTTAGACTGGACATTAAGAAGCATTTCTTTACTGAGAGGGTGGTCAAACACTGGAACAGGCTTCCTAGAGACGTGGTCAATGCCCCAAGCCTGTCAGTGTTTAAGAAGCATTTGGACAAGGCCCATAACAACTTGCTTTAACTTTTGGTCAGCCCTGAAGTGGTCAGGCAGTTAGACTAGATGACCATTGTAGGTCCCTTCCAAATGAAATAGTCTATTCTATACACTTTTTTTTTTTTGGCTATGTATGCTTTTAAAGTTCTGCTAATGCTTATGTTTGGAGTTTGAACTGAGCATCCCTTACTTCTACCTCCCAACCAGAGCTATTCGGCGTTCACAATTTAAATCCCCATAAACTCATATCCGTTCTTGGATCTGAGCTTTTAGACCTGATCCCAGCAGTTCAGACTTAGCAGCTCAAAATGGACACTCTTTTTGCCTCACAAATATTTTCATATCCAGATGGAATTCCACAACTTAGAGAAATGAGGTAAAGGTCCACGTGAGAATAAACCATCTTGATATTTTAGGCTCTCAGAGGGAACACGAGCAATTGAATTCATGTCTTTTCTACACGTCAGCCAGCACAGAAATTTCAGAGCAGATCGTGACTGGCTTAATCTGCCAGGCAACAGGCAGGCTGGCTGTATCAAAATATGAATTGTTATGTGTAAGCACACCAACAGAAACTTCAACAGCAAGGGAGTTCAGCAACCTGTCAGGTTAACAGGAGGTGAATCAGAGCTCTGTGGATCCTATCAGCTTTTAAATTTCTTCTATAGGTAGATAACTGAAATGACAACTAAGTGCTCACTTCCTTTTCTGGTTCTCACTCACTATAAAAATAATTAACTAATGATGCGTTAACTCTTTCCTCTGCAAAATTAATTTTACTCATCTGAAATAAGTTAATATTGCCTAGTACTTATAAAGAGGATAAATTAATCAGTAATAATTATCCCCTATATTTTCACAAGTTACGAGATGGAAAAACAAAGCCTCATGGCACTATTAAGAGTTCTTGGTCTCTCCCACAGCTTAATTTAACATGCAGTTTTCTGTGCTACAATTAAAATGGAAAGCAAACATACACAAAATAAACATTAAAGACAGTGTGGAAAAAGGGGAAAGACTTGAATCCAAGTCACAAAGATAGCTTTTGCAAGTTTCTCCTTCAAAGACTGTGTACAGCTACTGGAGTTTTCCCCAAAATGAACAAGCAGGTGCGCAAATTTCACTGAACTTGAAGCCTCAACAAGAAAGCTTTAGCTTTTATAGCTAGTAAATGCTGCGGTTGTCATTAAATTTTAACTGTACTACAGATCTGCTATCTTTTAGTGGTAATTTTAATAATTCATATGATATGATAGGAGAAAGCAATTTTCCAGTCCATAATAAAGACATGTAAGGCAAAAAGATAATAAAGCCATGTGTGTTTCCTTTGTAATAATTATTTAGGGAGGGGAAAAAAAAGACAAAACAAAACAACACTCCACAGAAAACAGCACCTAGATTCTGTTCTGTTTCAATAAAAGTTTCCTTCTCATCTCTTGTATAAAAGAAAGCAATCAGTTAAAGAAGAAATGCCAAACACTAATTTTTATTTCATTAGGGAGAGAAGGTGTCTTCAATATTCTGAAAAACAGAAGTTAATAACTAGAAAGAGCTACTTCCATTTAGTGCTCCTTTCTAGTTATTTTGCTTGACTTCTTGTTATCAGAAAAAGACAGAACAACATGCAAAAGTAAAAGAAGCTTGATTTCTGGCATCGCAGATACCATCAGTGGAAAAAATAAACATCCCTGCTCATTGCAGGAGGGTTGGACTAGATGACCTTTAAAGGTCCCTTCCAACCCAAGCCATTCTATGAGTCTAAGAAATTATACCACATTTGCCACTCATTTCTTGACCAAAGAAGTTCTACGCATTGCTCACTGAGAAGAGGTCACTTCTGGTAAAATGCCAAACCCTAGAATCAGTAGAAGAGAATCAACTCTTTACCCTTGAACTGTTCTCTCACACAGATGGGCCAGTACCTTGCCTAATATTTAAAGCCTATATTCCCGTAGTTTAAAGATTAACTTGTCTCAAAGGCTAACATATGATGTACACGCAACTCATGAACATGTCTACAGAAATCAGTAACTATAGCTGTTACTTTCAGTCTTGTTTATTGCAGCCTTCTGTGTTGGGACAGAGTGAAATGGTTAAGGAATCTCACAGATGCTGGGAACAGCACTTCTGAATCTCTGGATCCCAACTGTGATGTTCACAAGGTGACTCACTTGGGCTCTGCCATAGCTGCCCTTCGGAGACCCATGATGAACTGTCCATGATGAAAAGATCTTCCACTCGCCACACAGCCATCCTCAGATGTTGGGTAAGGAATTTCAACCTCTGTCTTGCTCTCTATGTCATGAATTATGTAACCATTTACTATTTGTGAATCAATACCTTCTACTGTATCTGCAAAATAAAAGACAATAGATGAGTTTAAAAAAAAGTCTTTAAGAAAGCTTGATTATGTATTAAAAGTATTTCTTCACACAGAGTCCAATTTTCTTAATCAAAACACATGCTGAAGGACGAATATTTTCAAATGGCAGACCGGAACATGAAAGCAATTTTAATTCAAATATTTAAGTGTAGATAATGTATTTCTTCATTTTACCTATAGGCATGCTTTTTCTAAAAACATAATTGAGTGTTGTAACTGTTGCGTTATAGATATATTTACATTTTGAAATGCACTCACCTTCAAGACCCAAGTCTTTAAGTGCATTAAAACCTCCAGGTTGTAACAATTCTCCAACTATCCTGTCAGGTTCTTTCAGATCCCTCTCTATCACAGTCACCTTTCTTCCATCCCTCGAAAGCACCGTGGCCAAGGAAGAACCAAGGACGCCTGATCCCACAATGATAATTTCCGGATCGTATTGGGGAGATAATGGTGTATTTGGAGGAGTCTCCGTCAGATATACATCTGAGAAGTTTACCTCTCTTTTACCCTTTAGAAAAGAAAGCCAACAAAGTTACATGTGCCAATGTATCTGTACCATAACATTGTCAGAGGCCTGACTTTGGACTAGTTCTACTTTGACCCAGGGGACTGAGAACACATCGGTAGTTGGAAAGCATCTTCCAGTTTAGCTTTGTCCAAAATGAAATCAGTGGTACTCTACAATGCAACAAAAACATGACAAGCAGAGAAAAGAAAAAAAACAACACCCCCCTGCAAAACAAAAATCAAGATACTTGCTTAAAACTGCCCCGGTGATCAAAGACAAACCACTAACACGGTGTCAGAGAGACTGAAAGTCAAGTTCCTGTAACAGGTAGTAAGCCAAGGCTGTCCCATATTCTTGGTCTATAAAGTAACACACCAATGCCTTCATAGCAATGAGCCACTACTACATGGAGGCCTTAGCATTTTGCAATGAAAAAGGTTATCAGATTCACTGGAAAATGTATTTCTCTTGAATTTTACTGTAACTGAACCTACCTACCAAAAAAACAGGTTATGATAATACTCAGCATGGAAAAATATCAGCAGAAGCAGCTATCTGGGAAATGTTATAAAGACGTGGTCCTGAAATGAAAACTCATCAGAGAGTCAAAAGTATAGGCAAAATTACCATTCTCCTACATTTAAAACTGTTAAGAATTGACATACATCAGATTACGTATTAGTTAACATATAAACTGGTACCTGAAGACCAGCTATGTCACATTACCTTCCCAACAGCATCTAATCACATACACTTCAAAGCGAAAAAAAGTTGTAAGGGCAATTCCAGTGCAAACCTGCAAGTCATTTCTCCAGCTGGTAGAATAGAGTCCAATTCACTCTTTCACAAATGCCTCAGCACTACAGTGCTAACAGTGGTAAAAATGCGATTGCATCAGTGAAAAAAATGCCCAGAACAACACTGACACCAGGATTTCTAGTGGCATAGTATCGTGTTTATATCTACAACACAGCAAGGGTGTGCAAAACTAACTATCTGAATTCAGATAATACAAGAAATTGGGGTAAAGGCAGGTTTTACCAGAAAAACAAAATAAAAATCCAGAACCTTTTACTTGCAGCCAAAATTAGTTTCAAGTTCTTTTGTGCAAGGGGTCAGCGCGCAGCTGAAAATACCCAGAAGCACACAGGAAAGTAGCCAACGAGTGCCGACCCACAGATGTACTGAATATGCATGTCCAGCCAGTAGTCTTAGATGGCAGGACTCCAGCTAAGCTCCAGCCACGAACTACAGCTCTCTCCACTGTCTCACAGCAACTCTCATGCTGGGCTCAGTGGAATAGACTATCTGAGCTCAGGTCCTGTAGCTATTGTACAAGCAATAATTTAGCAATAATTTTCAAATAACTGTATCTGCAGTTGTCCAGACAAATGTGTTTTATACAGAAATATTATGAAGCTGATCACAGAATAGCTGAGGTTGGAAGGGACCGCTGGAGGTCATCTGGTCCAAAGCACCCCTGCTCAAGCAGGGTCAGTTAGAGCAGATTGCACAGAACCACAACCAGTTGGATTTTGAGTATCTCCAAGGATGCAGACTCCACCACCTCTCTGGGCAATCTGTTCCAGTGCTTGGTCACCCTCACAGTGAAAAACTGCCTCCTGATGTTCAGCAGGAACCTCCTGTGTTTCAGTCTGTGCCCACAGCCTCTTGTCCCGTCACTGGGCATCCCCAAAAAGAGCCTGGAACTGTCCTCTTTGCACCCCCCTTTCACATATTGACATACATTGATGAGATCCCCCCTGAGCCTGCTCTTCTCCAGGCTGAGCAGTACCAGCTCTTTCAGCCTCTCCTCATAGTTGCTCTCCTCATAGAGTTGCTCCAGTCCTTCATGTCTACAACAGACTGGCAATTGTAGATATTTTTCTGCTAGTATAATAATCCTTTACTACAAATCTTTCTTCAAACACTTACATTTGTCTCTACAAAACCCCTGCTCTATCACTTCACTGTTTCTTTTGTCATCCGAAGCTAACACAAAACATGCCAAATCAGACATCCAGCATCTAAAGACAAACCCTCTCCAACCCTTTCTTAGCACCTTTCCCTCACCAGGGCAGGGGATCAGTGGCCAGAGGGAACAGCAGGAGGACATTGTACCCCACATGCCACATCTGAACTGAACCTACCTTTCTGGATTTGGGTTGTTCAACTTGTTGAGATCCTGGGGTGGGTTTTGCCCAGAAGAAGCCAACAAGAGGTAAAGCTGAGAGCACATCAGAGAGCATCCCCAGGTGGGTCTTCTGCTGCTGCTGCTTGGGCCCCCTGAAGTGGTACCTGTACGACAGCAGCAAGCCAAGGGAGAAAAACACTAACACGGAGAGCAGCACCTCCTTATTAGCGTAAGTCAGGAGGTCTCCACACTTTTTATACACGTAGATGAAGGAGGCGATACCCAGAAAGGTCCACATTGTGAGGAAAGACTGGTCACTGTTCCTGGTTGCTTCCCCCAAAGTTTTCACGCTGACTGATGCTCCCCAAAACGGGTTTTTACACAAGGCATGAAAAATGTATGTATAGAAACGCAAAGACTTCTTTCGCAATGGAAGGGAGGAAGATCTCAATGAAAAAACAAGGAGCTGCACAAAACCCTGTAGAGGAGAAGCCCCAGAGGAAGGTTCCAAAAACGCCAAAAAAATCAATATAAAACGTCTTCTTAAAAATCACCGAGCTCCGCACAGCACCGTAAGGAAATCCACGACGACGCCCGCCACACGCGATGCTCGCGGAGCTGGAGCTCGTCCGCGCCGCGGCCCGGGGGCGTCCTTCCCCACCGCCTCCCGGGGCCACCCCTCCGCGTGCCCCGGGACGGATCCGCAGCCGTTGGCGGCGATGCGGCCGGAGCCTCCACGCCCGGTGGGTGAGGCGACGGCGCTGCGAGGGGACCGCCCCGGCCGCCCGTGACGCACCCACGCGGGCAGCTCGGGCGGAGGAAGGCTCACGCCCCGGGGGGGCGCGGCTGATGCTCTACCTGCTCGCGTCAGGGACCCCGCAGCCGCCTCACGGAGGGAGGATGCGGCGCTGCCGCCTCCTCCTCCTCCTCCCCCCCCCGCCCCGGCCCAGCTTCCCGCCCAGCCGCCAGGCAAACCCCCGCCGGGTACCCCGGACCCCGGCGGCGCCTCACAGCGAGGACCCCTCGAGCGCAGGGGCGGGGCGGGGCGGGAGGGAGCGGTGCGGCCGCCGGGGGGAGAGGCTATGCTAATGAGTAACTGCCTTCGCCTCCTTCGAGACACCGCGCGTCCCGTGCCTCAGCGGCACCTGGCCAATCGGCGGTGCTATGCCGAGATGGCGCTATGGCCAGGCGCCCAATCCGAGCGGGAGGAAGGCGGGGCTTGCGTCCGCCGGGCTGCTAGGGCGATGTGACGACGGGGAGAGCGGGGCGGGAGCGCTGAGGTTGCCATGGTCACGGGATGAGGCGTTGCCTCTTGCCGCGGCGGGCCGGCGGCGGAGCGGTCGCTCCCGCTCACCCCCTTCCCGCGCCGTTGCCTCACGGGTGCCGCGCATGCGTCCTGCGGGGGGCGTGAGGCCCTGCGGGGCCGGCGGGGAGGCTGAGGGCAGCAGGCGGGAGCTGGCGGGCAGCCTGGGCGGCCGCGGTGGCTGGCGGTGGCATCCAGGCGGCGGCACCGCGGCCTCGCGTGCTCGGTTCGGTGCCTGCCGGGCTGCGGGGACAGAAGGCTGAGGGCGAACAGCGCAAAGAACGAGGGGGCGACAGCGTTGGTCCCCGCGCTGGTCAGTCCTGAGGGACGGCACCGTCCTGCAGCCTGAGGAGATCTAAAAACATTTTCCAAAGGAAAGGCGTAAAGGTGCGGCTGCAGGACAGCCAGAGGGCAGGGGTAGGCTGGCAGCCGCTCAGCCACAGACTGGGCCCAGAAATGCAAAACCATGGGAGAAACGGGGGGGAATGATAAGAAAGAGCCTGCTGTGCCCCAGCCTTACCGATGGGAAGGAGAATTTGGAGATTTGCTCCTGGGATGATTTGTATGGCTGGACAAAACCAACGAAACACAAATAATCCTTTTTTAGCATTGAGGCACACACCTGTAGTCCTCCCTTTTCTCAGAGGGAGAGACCTTTCTTGGGCTATGTACTTGTCACAGCCCAACAATATTGAATGTGTCTCTCTCTCTCGCAGTATAATAATACTTAGAAGTGATGATGGTATGTAACACATCAGGACCCCACTCCAGGCAGAATTGGTAAAAGAATGAGCAAAACCATTCGCATGCAAATGGAGTGGCATGCTCCAGCTTGAGAAAGGAGAGGGATCCCTGCTGTGGCAAAATGGAGTGGATTTTGAAGAGGGGAAAACCTAGTAGTTTCTCATGCAGTAAAAAGGAGTTTGAAGACAAACAGGTAGCCTTGAATGAATACAGGCAAAAACAGGAGCTGGGAAGAGATGGGGGTTTGGTTCATTCATCAAATCAGTTTAGGCTGAAAGTAAAGAGCTGTGAGCTAAAGGGGTCAAGCACAGTTTTTTTTCTATGTGGTAAAGACAGTCTCATCCAATGATGATGGTTATTCCCTCAACGATGAAAGGAACTCTGGTGCAGCAGAGGCTTTCATAATCATAGGTATCTACCTGTAAAAACATGTTCACAGCATGAGCTGCTTTTCCCCAGTTTGAACTAGGGTTATTACAGGTGTCAGCAAGTTTTATATTTAAACCACTTGAGACTGAACCTCTTAAATACATCTGCACTTGATTCCCTATGTTCAATTTAGTAATGTTCCCTGTGCCTGCTAAAAATGCCCTTTTTCATGGACTGAGCGCCACAGTCACTCAGTGTGTTGTAAGACCAAATTAAACCCTGTGTAACCCTTCAGAGCATTTCATGGTAGAGACTAAACATAAGAAGAACCATAGCCTTTAGGTTACTGGAACCAACACAAACCTTCTGAAGACAAAGAAATGTCAATTGACATACATGAACCAACAACTACTGAAAATAATACCAGAGTAATGCAAATGCATAGTCAGAACTGTACCAAGGACTTAAGTGGCTAATGGAAAGAAGAATGGTGTTTAAGAAAACAGACTGAAGCAGAATTATGTGAATGAAGATAACAGCATGATCATTTTAAGATTAGAGTAAAATTTCATCTTCTGCTTTACTGCAAACTACTGAAAACCCCTCTTCACCCGCTGTGCATCCTGCTTTATGCAGCTGTAGGGTTATTCACATTGACTCGGTGACAACATGTAAATGTAACCCACTACAGAACATCAACTTTCTGTTTTGTCCAAGTCACCGTGTAGCCACTGTGTCTGAGCCAGAGGAGAGAGAGCAATAATACATGGCTGGTACGGAAGGAGTGAGTGTGGATATCACTTTGGCTGCAGGCTGTAATTAGATCTTACTAGGTGACAAATGAAACTGCACACTTGTTCTCCTTCCATCTCAAGAAATCACCTTCTGTTGATGAAATACTCATGCAAAATGTCTTTCAGGATTATGTCATTTGTGAGTCATTTTTCTTGATACTTATATTCAGAGTGGTTAGCGCTGGGAATTGAAGCAATTACAGAATTCTGATTTTGAATGCAACACTCCCAGAGGCATCTGTGTGAGACTCAGATGTCATCAGAACATTTCTGTATTTCCAGCCAAGACTTCGAAAGTGGGTGGCTCCCCGCTACCTCTTCATACTCATTTATTCATTTACTCTCACTGTCCTGGGTATGGTGAAGAGCTTGACATACTTGCATTTCTTTGTTCACAGTAAGAGTGATCTTTTGTTGCTTATGTTATTGTAAATAAGAAGGTATTTCTGCAGATAGGTAGGTAGAGCTACTGATTTTTTGCTTTGGCCTTATTTTCCAAGTTTACAAAACAGCCTGTTCTTTCTGTTTTGTATTTATGTGCATTCTTGAACTTTGTTAAGAATTTTTTTTTCTAGAATAAGAAACTTCTTGCTTCACTTGTGAAGCACCGTCAAGATGACTACTGTGAAACATTTAATGATTTAAATCTCACAGTGGCAAATATGAAGAGGCTGAAACAAGAATTGCTAAAATTCCATAACAACTTCATAACCAGGAAATAAAGGCACCCAAGAAGAGGTTGGAGTTGAGCAGATTTTTCTCTTAGCCCTTCTCCAGAAGCAGCCTCACTCAGTGAAATGCTGTTTCCGGGCTCAGACAGCCAGCAGTTGGCAGGGCAGCAATGCGAAATTGGAATAACCAGAAATGGTTGGCTGAACTCCAGGGTATAAAAAATAAATCACTTGATGAAGACTTTGCCAGTTGTGCAGAAGCAGGTGTCATATGTATGCCATCCTAAGATGCAGACCCATAAAACACAAGACAGACCCCTAGTTTGCAGTCACAACTACCAGTATCTGAGGTATCAGACTTATTCCTCATATGCTGCACAACTGACCAGCATGTGCTGTATGAGACTGAGCCTTGCTGTCCATGGGCATGCTACACATGATGTAGAGCCTGGTGTCACTGCGCATCCAATTAATGGTCATCTACCCACACTGGTAGATAGATGGAGAAAGTCTCATGTGTAGACTAAAAGATGAAAGAAAAATATCTATCCTTATGTTTCACTAACCATCATCAGAAGAAGCAGAGCCTGGTGAATGTATGGAGAAGGAAGGTGGTAGGTTTCCTGAAAAATGAGAAAGGTGAGTATATGAAACTGCAGTTATTCAGAATTTGAGATGCTTTGAGCTTTGAAGCAAGAGGCCACTTGCATAAAAAGCTGTAATCGTTGTGTATATATCAGTGGGTGTGTGAAGGAATACAAAACTGTTACGCTTCATGTGGGGATTTTATTATGTTGAGAAGTTGGGTGGTTTGATTAATTTTTCTAACAAAAAGTAGTGCAGTGCAGTTGGATATTTTCAAGACTGATCACAATGAAGAACTCTGCAGATGCTTTCAGTATGTTTTTAAGAGATGTCAAAAAAACAGCTTAATGTCTGAGCAACAGCAAGAACATTATCAAATATATATGTAATGCATGAATTGGACATCCACTAAGAAGTTTTAAGTATTATGCAGCACATCATGCAAGTTCATCCTGATGACATACTGTATTTATAAAGTGTTCAAAGGGTTGCTCAGCAATATTTTCTCTCTATCCCAGCAGGAAGATTGTAAAATAATTTGTCTCTTACTAATGCATAATTAGGGAATTAAAGCCAATAGCTATTATGTTCTTTGCAGTCTGATAGAACAGAATATTTAAGAGGGCACCTCTTTGGGGGCAAAGCTGTAACGCCTGGGGAGTCCAGGCTGTAATTTAACGTTATTTGGGCTTGAGGAATACAGGCAACATACAGGCTATGGTATACCCAGTGGTCACATGCCCCCTGTGTCAGCCCCAACAGCTACATCTATAAGCACTTGTCTCCTTCTTGGTTCTCTTTTCCCTATCAGGTTGGAATTATGCTGTCCATTTTTCTATCGTTTTATCTCTTAGACTGCACATCTTGATTTTTTGATATATTATCAATGTGTTTACCACTTTTTCTTACTAGATAGAGTGAGCGAGTGCTCAGTCAATGAGTGTTCAGTCAGCTGACTGGGACAGTAGGAAGGAAAGGGAAGGCTAACTTTATTTTTAAAATTACAATCCTCACACCAGCAGTGACAGAGTTTTGTGTTTTAATCTGATTTTGAAGTTCTGTTCCATAGATGTTTCCTGGTCATGCCTTGCTGAAGTGTATTGGGTTTGCGTGGCAAGGTTTTGGTAGTGGGGGGGCTACAGGGGTGGCTTCTGTCAGAAGCTGCTAGAAGCTTCCCCTATGTCCGATAGAGCCTATGCCAGCCAGCTCCAAGATGGACCCGCCGCTGGCCAAGGCCAAGCCCATCAGCGACAGTGGTAGTGCCTCTGTGATAGCAGATTTAAGAAGGGGGGGGGGGGGGAACAACTGCACACCACCAGCAGCAGTCAGAAGAAAGGAGTGAGAATATGTGAGGGAACCAACTCTGCAGACCCGACGGTCAGTGCAGAAGGAGGGGGAGGAGGTGCTCCAGGCGCCAGAGCAGATTCCCCTGCAGCCCGTGGTGAAGACCATGGTGAGGCAGGCTGTGCCCCTGCAGCCCATGGAGGTCCACGGTGGAGCAGATATCCACCTGCAGCCTGTGGAGGACCCCACGCCAGAGGAGGTGGATGCGCGTGAAGGAGGCTGTGACATCGTGGGAAGCCCATGCTGGAGCAGGCTCCTGGCAGGACCTGTGGACCTGTGGAGGGGAGCCCACGCTGGAGCAGGTTTGCTGGCAGGACTTGGGACCCCGCAGGGGACCCACGCTGGAGCAGTCTGTTCCTGAAGGGCTGCACCCCATGGAAAGGACTCATGCTGGGGCAGTTCGTAAAGAACTGCAGCCGTTGGGAAGGACCCACGTTGGAGAAGTTCGTGGAGGACTGTCTCCCGTGGGAGGGACCCCACACTGGAGCAGGGGAAGAGTGTGAGGAGGAAGGAGTGGCAGAGACAACGTGTGATGAACTGACCACAACCCTCATTCCCTGTTCCCCTGCGCCACTCGGGGGGAGGAGGTAGAGAAAATCGGGAGTGAAGTTGAGCCCGGGAAGAAGGGAGGGGTAGGGGGAAGGTGTTTGGTTTTATTTCTCATTATCCTACTCTGATTTGATTGGTACTAAAGTAAACTAATTTCCCCAAGTCAAGTCTGGTTTGCCCATGACAGTAATGGTGAGGGATCTCCCTGTCCTTATCTCAACCAATGAGCCATTCATTATATTTTCTCTCCCCTGTCCAGCTGATGAAGGGCAGTGATAGAGCGGCTTTGGTGGGCACCTGGCAGTGACAGAGTTTTGTGTTTTAATCTGACTTTGAAGTTCTGTTCCGTAGATGTTTCCTAGTCGTGCCTTGCTGAACACAGCAAAATGTTTTCACAAGACACTACAGGCATATACAATACGCAGGCTTGCAGTGTGAAGGTGGCCATGTAGTAATAGGGTTAATAAATTGCAGACAGACTACAGATGCTGAGATGGGAAAAAAGGTTAAAGAACCAGAAGACAGAGGTAGGGTAGAGCAGCATAGCAATGTTGCAATGGCATTTATTAAAAAAGTCTGTCTTTTTGTGCATTTAATAGAAATGCAGCCTCTGTAATGTCTCTCTCTCCACATGCAATCCAAACGGTTCCTTCTCTTTATGGCAGACCTATCATGGATCCCAGAGGTCATTTCCCTCCATCGTGTGCTCAGTGAGCAGTTTATTTCTGCATAGCTGGAGCTCACATTCACCCAGAAGACAATCAAGTCTTCAAGTTCAGTATGGAGCAATGCTGAAGCAAGAGGTGCACTAGCTCTATAAACAGAAAAGCAGCTCATATTTGTGAGTTCCCATGAGCTGGAATTGCAAATTACACATCAACAATAATCCATTCATGCACAAGAATTTCAGAACAGGTGAGGTCTCAAAGGACAAGCCAGACAACCAGGAGGGAACAGCAGAGAGAGCTTAGCAAATATGAAAAAAAAATCTTACGAGACAGCAATTAATCCACATTGACTTTGCTGTGAGTGAACTTTTCCTGCTGCTGAGCAAACTTACTTCCCAAGAGGGTTAATTGCCACATACTAAATTCCACATGACTTCATAACAAAGAATATTGCTTGCCAATAGAAGTGTTTTACATATAAATCATTTGACATCTATAAATGTCAAGGATAGGTAAAGTTTATGACTGAAAATTATGGGTTGGAAATGTCAGTAAAAATGGGTACAGCTTGTAATTACAGAGTCCGGAGAGGCACATTACAGCAAGATGCCTGACCTACAAAATTTGATGGAGAGAATCCACACAGCTGGCAAGCTCCATTTAGCAGGTTTTTTTGGTTGTGTGGTTGGTTGTTTTGTAAACCAAAGATCGTCTCTTTAGACTGTAGGAGCATGTGACAAAAACTTCTGAAAATTCATCATCTCAAGGTGCAGATAAGTTCTTCCACTCAGTTCTATATATTTTCCCTGCCATCCATCTTCCCTGTTTCTTTTCAGTCTTTTCTGCATCTACTCCAATTTTTCATTAAGAGATGCAATTGCTTTTTATTCTTTAAAAACTGGAAAAAGTACTCCTAGACAAAATAGTCTTTTGGATCAGAGAACTGAATATTTTCCTCTGAAGTCCAAGCTTAATTTAGTGGCACTTCTAATCTCTTATTTCACCTCCTTGAGGATACTGGTTTTTATAGTGATTCACCCTGACTAGATGAAGGTATCAGAAGCCACTTTGTTCAGGTGACTTTTACTGTCTAAGCAAAAACTCTTCAGGCAGGATAAATACAATTTAAGAGCAAAACTCAGTAATTTGTTGGGCAATATACATAACAAATATAGAGCTAGAACTAATGAGCTACTGGGCTAAGCATATGCTCACTGCCCTAGGTAAGATGCCCTATGACTCTTTGCTTTCCAGAACATTATCAGTCAAGTGGGGAGAGGCTGACATCCATTGTGCTGTGGAGAATGAGAGATCCTCAGTGTTGTTGAGTTGCTATCTTCTGATCTCCTGATCTGTTATTTAGGATTTTATACCTTTCATAATTCTCCTCTAATCCTTATGGTGCTAACTGTTAGGATTTCAACAGCCTCACCTCAGCTTTTTATTTTTCTTATCTGGCAAGGCTTTAGTTCATGTATTTTTTCACAACTTAACAATTTTCTCGATAAAAGTGACTGAAATTCACTCATCTGTGCTACATCAAACTTGGCCTTGGATGAGAGGCAGAGGAACTGCTAGACGAAAGGTTGCACTGCCTTCTAACTTACTGTTCCTCCACCAGAGGGGTGTTACCTGTACCTCAAAGGAAGCTCACTATGCAGTCTCTCTATGATGGGACTATTCAAGTACCCACAACCATGGCACAAGCCTGCTGCACTGCTACAATTATAAAGGGACAGCTGCTGAAACTGCTGCCTATCTCCGCCCTTCTTGTCCGCTTCACCATCTCTTAGTGGTGACTGCTGAATGTCCTGCTCTAGCTCTACCTCTGCTCTATCTTCTTCCACATGTTTTTGTCAATGCCAAGTCCATGTTCTATGGATTCTGCCTCCCCTAGCTTAGGGCAGGTCCCTGGCTCCCAAATTTGTTCTTCTGCATTTAAGACCAAGCTGATTTTCAAGAATGCCAGCCCTTTCAGCACAGTCAAGGCTGATGAGCAGAATTAGGCTTGCTGATGGTTCTTCTTGGCCAGAGTCTTCCTTTAGGGAAAGGTTGGGTCCCTGACAAATGATGTGCGGGGTAGGTGATGGACATAATCCGTACAGCCATTGAGGAGGGCAGGCTTTGTAGAGCTGCTGTCTGTATTCTAGCTGGCCACTTCAGTCAGCCACAAACACAGGCAGTGGGGACTGGTGGAAGGCCAAGAGGACTCACACTCTAATTGGGTAATCTCCCTTCCCTGGCTCATTCACTGAGAGCGAGGAGAAAAACACAGTGGTTAGCAGGTACACAGTAAGGACTGGTGGGGTGGGCAGTGTCTCCAAAAGTGCTTTACCCATGGTAGACTGTGGTCACTCTCTAGGTGCTCTTGAGCCCCTCTGTCAAAGTGTAGACGAATATTCCTTCCTACCCTTGTAGGAAGCACTTTAACAGCATTTGTGGCTTCCTACAGGACTCTACTTGCGTGTGATGAGCTGATAGTCACCTCTAGTGCGACAAGAGCCCATGTCCCTTTCCTCCAGACCAGGAGGTTAGGCTACAGTTACTGCATTTCCCACTGAAATCTCTTGTAAGACGTCTGAGTTACAACAGCTGCAGGTTGGCTTATTCTCCAGGACAACAGCAGAGGTAACCATCAGTCATGTAGCTTTCAGAATGAGAAAGAAGTGCATAATAAGTACAAATGTATTGCAGGGGAAACATAAACATCAAGAACATAAACACACTGAATTTACCTGAAATTACACAGATTTCCCCAAAGGTTCTTTCAGGTACAATCTCAAGTTTGTTTTCCTTAGCTAAAACTGGGATGATTTTCAAGAACGCTGGTTGCTTTCAGCTTCCATCAGTGCTGGAGAAATTTATCCATGCTGGATTGCCTGGAAAAGAGCCCAACGGGACCCTAAGGTTGACCTTTTTCTTCTGCAGATACGCAGCTATCACAGTGTCCTGATTACAGAAGTACTTCTCTACTAAGCATGCAGCATTGAGAAAAAGAGAATGGAGCTGCATTGAAAATCTACATAAAAAAATCAGATTTTACAAGACTCAAGTTTGAGACTTTCTTGTTTCAAACTCTCAAGTTTGGAAAAAAAACCATCCAAAGTTATCTGGGACCAAAAGTAAGAAAAGGGGTTAAATATGCATATAGGTACTGCTCTGTATGGTGCTGTGATATGTGGACAATGCTGGCTTAAATTAGATCTGTAGTTTTGATTCAGTAACATTCCCTGTAAAAAAAGGGATATCTGTTTTTTTTCCTTTCTTATAAAGTCATGGGAACAAATTCTACTGTTAGGTGCTGCTGTATTTCTAGAGACAGAGTTTGTTTCCTATTATCTCAAAAGCTGAAGTGACTGATGGGATAGTTTCAATCAACATTTACTTTGATATGTGTAATTATCAGCTATTTTATAAAGTATTTCAGCTACTTTAGAATCCTAAAATAGCTGAGGTAGGGCTGTCTAAGCAGCAACCACACTGGGGCTGGATCTCCATCACCATCTCCTTCTCCAAAGAGCCTTCAGAAGCTCTGCCATGTAAGTTAAGGCTCACTGCAAAACCCTCAGCAGACCAACCCACTCAGATCATGCTTGCGTTTTCAGAGCAGGCTTTGCTTGTGGCTAGTATCCCCCTCTTGTGGAGTTTTGCTAAATTACATGCCCAACCTCCCATATTTTGTCTCTAAATCAGGGTCTGATTCACCGCCGTGCTGCTGCCTGTGTACACTACTTTGCAATACAAACGGGCCAAAGCTAGACGGGAGGTGATTTCAACAGAGCAATTTAACGTATTTTCAATTTAATCACTAATTTTTGTTTACTGGGACTTCTCAATCTGTGTCTTTAGCTTTTTCTGCATTTTAGTTTTAACTGCTTGATGCAGAATTTTTTTAAACACTAATGGGTACTTGAGATTCGTCTCATACTTTATGTATTTTTAGGGTCCACAGGTCTTCAAAGCTCTCTTGACACTTCAGTCAGTATAAAATGAGGGACTGTGTTGTGCAAAGAAGCAACTGTGAAAAAATCACTAAATATGCATATCCATGACAGTGCTATAGCAAGAGGTATTAAAGTAGTAATCTTTGGATGCATAAATGAGCAGAGTGAGTAGGAAAAGTAAAATTATTTTACTGTGGTATATTTCTTTGCTGACAATGATACCAGAATGCCCTGTGGGAATTTGTGTTCTCAAAGGCAAAAATCAACCTTAAAAATTGAAAAAAAAGGGAGCAAAAGAGCACCACACCTGATGTTTTGGATAGAGAAAATGAATTTCAGTAGGATATTTAAGAATGTGTTGAATCTGTCAAATAAATGACTGAGAGGTGATTGGATCATAGCAGAGAAACACCTTCAGGTAAAGAAACATCCTGTGTGCCAATGGGTTCTTTAATAAAGCAGCAGTGGCTGCCAACTGATCCAGAGTCATTCAAATGAGGGATAAAGCCCAAATATTTAACGCTGAGTGTGATTAATGCCTGGCATAGACTCCCAGGAGAGGTGATAGAGCCATCTCTTTATATCTGTAAATCAGGTGTCACGTTGTACATATTTTAGCCAACCACAAGCTATGCTTTTATTCAGCGCAAGGAACTGGGTTAAATATGGAGGTAACTGATTGACACAAGATGGTTTGTATTACATGTGATGGTTTAAATGACTGTGTCCCCTCCTGGAACTTAATTCTATGAATTTGTATTCTCTTGTGGTTTCAAAACCAGCTGTTTACCAGTGTGAGAGGAGAGTATTTAATGAAGGAAGGAGTTCTCCTCCCGCTCCTGAGATAGGCTGTGAGCATCTATGAAATGCCAAGGGATACCAATTAAATGAAATATTAGGAAAACTCCCAAACCTAAGTACTTGACTGTAGCAGAGACACCTGTAAATATCAGATTTGCTGCTGCATGGAGAGGAGCAGGTGAGTGTTACAACATCCTATTTGAAAGTGCTAGCTGGCAACCTTAAAGCAAAATGCCGCTTTGCCACTCAGAAGGAAAAGTGAGTTGGTTACTTCTTGATAGCTGACGTAATGAAATGAAGATGAGTATGACTCTACCAATGGAATGTCTGGGAAAAGGGGAGGACTGCTTCTTCCCTGAGCAAGTACCTTAGCTAAGCTTGTAAAGAGAACTCCTAAACATACATCAACTGCAAGAAGATGAGAAAAGCCAAGGCAAGTCTGAAGCAAATCCATTGGAGGGACAAAGAAGAGCCTACAAAAAGGAGACGTCTTCTATTTTGTTGTCTATAGCAGTTCCCTTTTACTAACATCTGTTTTCCATCTACTCTCTACTGCTACAGTCCAGGGTTGGATATGAAGGCTCGTAGAATCATAGAACAGTTTGGGTTGGAAGGGACCTTTAAAGTCCAGCCCTCTTGCCATGGACAAGTCAGGTTGATCAAAGACCCATCAAACCTGAGTTTGAACACTTCCAATGATGAGGCAGCCACAACTTCTCTGGGCAACCTGTTCCAGTGTCTCACCACCCTCATCATAAAAAATTTCTTCCTTATGTCCAATCTAAATTTACCCTCTTTTAGTTTAAAACCATTGTCCCTTGTCACTACAGGCCTTGGTAAAAATTCTTTCTCAATCTTTCTTATTAGTGCCCTTTGTATATTGAAAAGCTGCAATAAGGTCTCCCCAGAGCCTTCTCTTCTCCAGGCTGAACAACCTCAAATCTCTCAGCCCTCTGATCATTTTTGTGGCCCTCCTCTGGACCCACTCCAACAGTTCCATGTCTTTCCTGTACTGAGGATCTCAAGCTGGATGCAGTACTCCAGATGGGGTCTCACCAGAGTGGAGTAGAGGGGGGAAATCACGTCCCTCAACCTGCTAGCCACGCTTCTTTTGATGCAGCCCAGGATACGATTGGCTTTCTGGGCTGCAAGCTCACATTGCTGGCTCATGTGCAGTTTTTCACCCACCAGTATCCCCAAGTCTTTCTCCACAGGGTTGCTCACAATCCATTCATCCCCCAGTCTGTATTGATACTGGGGATTGCCCTGGCCCAGGTGCAGGACCTTGCACTTGGCCTTGTTGAACTTCATGAGGTTTGCATGTGCCTACTCCCCAAGCCTGCCAAGATCAAGAAGATACTCAGACTCTGTTACCCACGCCGCCTCTACCCCTGTTGACTGATAGCTCAGATGCTTCAAGACACCTTCTGTGTGTCCTGGTTTCAGCTGGGATGGAGTTAATTTTCTTCCTAGTAACTGGTGTAGTACTGTGGTTTGCATTTAGGATGAGAATAATGTTGATAACACACTGATGTTTTAGTTGTTGCTGAGCAGTGCTTACACTAAGTCAAGGACTTTCCAGCTTCTCACACTGCCTTGCCAGGTGCACAACAAGCTGGGAGGGGACACAGCCAGGACAGCTGAGCCAAACTGGCCAAAAGGATATTCCATACTGTATGATGTTATGCTGAACAAAAACGGGGGAGCACAACCGCTGCTCAGGAATGAGCTGGGCATTGGTCAGCAGGTGGTGAGCAATTGCATTGTGCATCACTCGTTCTGTGTATTCTTTTATCATTACTATTATTTTTTCTTTTTTTTTTTCCTGTCCTGTTAAACTTTTTATCTCAACCCACGAGTTTTACTTTTTCTCTGATTCTCTCCCCCATCTCACTGGAGTGCAGGGAGCGAGCGAGCAGCTGTGTGGTGCTTAATTGCTGGCTGGGGTTAAACCAAGACACTGTGCCAAAGTGAAGTGCCAGAAGTGGGTATCGGTGAGATGAGCCTCATCCTTCACTATTTACCAAAGGACCAAACACAGGCATCAGGAGGGACTCAAAGTGCTGTGACAGAAGAGCCTTAGGTAGTAGGACTGAACAAGTAGGGATCATAGAGCCAGCCCCTCAGCGGTGTGGACAGAGGATGCTCCCTGCTGCCCAAGCAGCCTGGGCTCCTATACACAGTGCCTACTGCACTGCTGACTGAGCTTTCGCTGTGGTCTTGGTTGTTCCTCAGTCTTGCCAGACCTTAGTGAGCTGATTTACTCACAGCCTGAACACTTAGTTCTGGCATTTGAGGAATCCTGATGTATAATTACCTAATGGTCTGTAGCAATGCAAATATTCCTGGAAGATCTGGTCTGAGAAAACAGTGCTGGGACTTTACTGAGGGAGTAGCAAAGACAAAACATTGTCATTAGAGTCAAGTCAAGTGAGGTCTGTCCATTAACTTCCCCTGTGTGGGACAGCAGCAGGCATTCTTGTTATTTGGAGCCAGAGCCAAAGAGGAGATCCCAGACAAGTCCTGATTTTACATTCAAAACCATGCAAGGGATTGTAATGACAAGCAGACTGTGCAAGGAGTGTTTGAATTAGTGGGCAGTTCTGCTGTGAAAGAAGTCATTAGCTAAGGTCAAAATGGTTTTGGCCACGTTCATGCTACTGTGCTATAAAGAAAGAGTGAGCTGCATGAATAAGGGTATTTTTTGTTTCCTCTACATCCTGTTCCAAGGTACAGGTGATGGGCTAAGCAGTTAAAGATAAATCAATACCTTTTACAGAACTGATCTCACCCACAAACTTCAGCTTTTCTCTTTTGTGCTTTCAGTATGTTTTTGCTCACAGACCGGACTGAATATCTTTTCTCAAGTTTGTCTTGTCCAATGACATTTCTTGGCTGAAGTTTCTTCTTCTCTGGCAGCAGCAGAACTGTACTTAATGCTTGAACACAATGTGATAGCAGATTAAAATTGATGGCAGATTCAGCCCACCCTACGCATGTGCCTCACCCTACCACAGGATAAGTAAATGGCAAGAAAAGCAGCTTTTGGACTGCCGCAGTTCTCAAGCTACTGTGGTAAGGCAAACTGTGTTTAGGGTTAGTTTGCTTTTGAATTTTAGATTTAAAACACTGTGTCATTAGCTGTGGGGTAAAGGTTTGGCAGACAGCCAGAGACAGAACAATTTCAACCAACCAGATTTAGTCTGTCACTACATACATGTCAGAGACCTAAAGGTGAATCTGCAGCTGCAGAAAAATCCTGTTTTAATCTGATTTATTGTCATCCGTGGAAACTTTGTATCAGTCCTTTTTTCTGAAGTAAATGGATATCTTTCATTCTATTAGCTTCCTGCAGTTTAAAATCTGCCATCTATAAATAAACCATACATGTATACACACAAGCATATATTTACCTTAAAAAAAATTGTCTTTCAGTATCTCACAAGTGTCAAGTATTCATAAATGTCAAGAATTCAGAAATTTGTTTTTCTAAAATTTTCTTTTGCATTTCTAATTATCTCTGTGGAAGTTCCCATTATATAAAGTCCTGCCTTTGCTGTAGCAGTACCAAACATATTTGAGATTTCTAGTCCATTTTCAGACTTTCTGCTGATTCTCATTTATCTCTTTCCCGAACCTTTTCAGTTTCTTTGCTTGTCTGCTGTGTCAAGATTTGCCTGCTTCAGAGATCAGTTGAGCAGTTCTCCTTTCAGTCTTGTATTATTGTGCATAATCACACACATTGTTCTTCAGTATTTGAGAAAAAACAGAAATGTAATTTGATGTTTTAGTTTACTTTGTGACTGTTGCAGAACAAAATGCTAACTAAAAGTCAACTCTCCAAAGCATTTCAAGGTCTATTGAAGAGTTTTGCATTTGAGATGTTATTGAACAACGTTGCTGTTTTCACTCAAGTGGATCAAATTGCAAGGCCTTGCAAGGATTTTTTTTTCCACTTGAATAAAAATTGCTGACACAAATTAGATACGTTCTTAGTATAATCTTGTTTATTTGCAAAAAACATGCATAAATCCTGTTTCTGTGTAGGCAAAAAGCAGTAAACATTGGTAGGAAGTTTCATCACCCATAGAAGCGGGGGTATGTGACTCCAGGGCTTGGACCCAGAAAGACCACCTTTCAGCTTCTTCTCAAGATCACACCCTTAAGTCTTTCCTCTGCCTTTCTGTTGTTAATATCTTGCAGGCCATATCCCATCACCTTTTGTCAACCACTAAAACCTTTCCTCATTTATCTTCCTTAGCTCTGGCTATGTACTTTCCCGTTCAATTGAAAGCAGATCTGGACTGAGAGGCTCTTCAAGCTGATCTTCTCAGGGAGGCACTCTGGAACTTCTGATGCTTTAAATTCAAAACAGCATGGAGAAGACACTATTTGAGATTAATTTAGTAATTTTATAATCGCAAATTAATATTATTCCGAATCCTCCCTTTGTACCCACAGTAGTCTTTTGATAAAACTTGTGTTGGAAAGGTCATGTTACAAAAATAATCATCATATGTTTTGGTAAACATTTCAGAAAGGACAAAAATTTCAGTCTGTGGGTCTTATATTAATCCAAAAGCTAGCACTGGAAAGATAACCTTTTAATCAAATTTACACATGCTTTTCTGACTGGTAGTCTTCTAAATCCTTCCTTGCAAAATTAAAACAAGTGTTACAGAACTTCAGGAGACAATAGAATAGCTGGTAGATCCCCAAAATTTCATCACCAATACATCAGACCTGACGAGTGAAACATGCACAGTCAGTAAAGCTGTGCTGGTATGGGTACTTCAAAACAGAAAGCAAACAGTGGGGAGAAAAATAAGAAGCAAATATAAGGAGAAATCAGGCATTCATAAAGTCTCACATAAGTTAGCAAGTTTCCTGATCTTTTAATTCTGGGGTTTCAAAAAATTGTAGATGATATAGGGAAAAGATCCAAATTGTTCCATAAGAATCTTTATCAATTTTTTTCCCCCCAAGCTGCCAAATTAGCCCAGTGTCAGCTGTAAAAATGGCAACATTCTCAGTGCAGAAATAATAGAAACCAAAATCCAATTTTTAAAGTTCCTGGAAGATACTGAGTACCTTTTTTGCATCATAACAACCAAGTGAGTCAGCCTTTTATTGCTCTATAGAGGCAACCTGAAAATTGTCTGAAGATGCAGAGCCCTGCTGAATAAGGTCAGCTCCCACAAGAACTTCACTTGCCTTTGATTCTCACCCTCAACGCGAGTCAGAAGAACAGCAGTGGGCAGAGCTGTAACAAGGTTGAATACATCCTGGATAAAATCTCAAGGTGGTGACCCTTCCCAGGAATGTGAATAAACTAATACTCTCTGGCTTTAATATATGTGATAGAGAGTAGTGTAAGTATGCGTCAGGAGGTGTGCATGTGAGCAGGAAGCACTGCTCTTCATTACATGGTGATGTTTGTGTGCATAGGGCTGCTGCTCATCACACGGCAGGTCTCAGGAGGACATTGGTACAGCTTGGCCATTGTCCCTACATGTTTGTGCTGTGAAGCTCTCTTCTCATCCGCGGAGACCTGTGGCAGGTGTCACCTGTGAGGAAAGTAATTTTGAATTTGGCCCAGCTTTGATGACAGAGTTGGACCAACCTACCTCCAGAGGTCCTTCCAGACTAAATTATCTTATGACTATGATTCTTACCTGCTGAAATACCACTCAGTTGCATTTCTATTACTTTTACTTCAGCAGTTATCTCACCAGTATCATTGTCCTCTTATTCTATCTCAACCTTGCACTTGCTCATTGACACAAATTTTAATCAACAAGGTGAACTTAAGAAAAATATCATGCCAGTGTTTTCTTTGCTAATCAGCAAATAAGATCACTTTGACTTTCCCAGATAATTGGATCCCTTATGAATATTAATATGTGTTCAATAATTAATTTATGTCAAGCAGTCTTCTCAGACTGAAACTTTCCTGCTTGTATTTCTGCAGAGCTTTTAAAGCACCAGGAGAAAAACTCTCCAGTTGAGCAACAGAAGCAACAACACAGTTCCCACTAAATTTAACAGGCTTTGGATTATGCTGTGAACAAAAACCTGTGTAAGGAAAAGATGCAATATAGAACAAGTCATAGGTAATTTCACAGCTAAATACTATTCTTGAGCTGTTGCTGGAAGAACCAGGTAATTTTTATATCTGCCAAATTTACTACATAAAATTAGTGTAACTAACTTGCATTTTTAAGTATCCCCTGCCAAAGTTCTTGCTGGATAGTTCTAAGAAGCTAAAAGAAGCAGGTTTTCTCTACAGCTTAATAATAAGGCTTTCATGAAGAAAAAAGGACTAGTGGGCAAGAGAAAAAGGAGACTTTTTTGCAATCATTCATAAAAGATTAATTATCTAGTTAGAAGACTTTATCGATGGGAGCTTTACTGTACCTCCTGTTTTCTAAACATTTGCACTTGGGGTTCCGATTCTGACATACTGTGGTGTAATTCTCCTCTTGGGAATAACTCCTTTGAAATAGAATGAAGGTCATCAGCGCTTTCCAAGGACGGCCAAGAACTGACAATTTACCTAAATGCTCAGGGTAATTATCTAGTTGCCTGGGTAAGTCACCTGTGATGTGGGACACCAAAGTCTAGGTGCCTTTATTCTGGAGAAGGTTTAAATCCAGAGCTCCCTCCTCTTCGCTGTCACTCTACCCATCTGCTGCAGGATATTCTGGTCTCCTGTGGATGTTCTGCTTTGTACAGCATACCTGAATATTCAGCAGGACAAGGAAAGCAAATGAGTACAATACTACAATATGGTCATTAGAGCATTCAAGAAGTGGGTGTTGTGCCCAACTCTCATTAGTATCTAACCATTTTATGGAAAACAGTGAATAGCTGGGTGATTATAGCACTTACCTAGACAATTCCAATGTCCTGGGATAAAAACTGGACAAGAATTAGGTCTAGGTGAATGCCTCACTTCTGAGCTATTATGGAAAAAAGGCAGACTCTTTCAGCCATGGTTGTATGGAATTGCATGTCAGCATATACATCATATCAAATACTGCAAGTGAAATAGGAGGGATTTGTCCCCTGAATCTCAGTGGGATTTCTGTCTAAATTCAAAGTACCTGGGTGCTGTAATGACATAGATGTTGGTATCGAGACACAATAAACTTCTTCAGGTTTTGGCAACATCTAAGTAACTGTCACTAATTTTCTCTTTGTAAAAAAATGTATTTATTACAACCAATAGCACCTCTATTTTGGTCAAAACCACCTAAAATTGCATAGGATCACTTGCATCCCAGTTGTGCAACTTCAACATTCTGTAACATCTTAAAAATTTACAGAATTGAGTCCTAATAAACCAAGAGTAATCATTTGTCAGATCCTTCTCAAAAGAAAAATTCAGAACATCAATGAAGAAGAATTCATGAGTTAAGAAATATATGAAGGTAATACTTGCACAACTCTGAAGTGTTGAAGTTTCCTTAAAAAACCCCTCTAAAATAATCAAAAGAATCTGATTGAGTCTAGTGTCAGGTAACTTAGGTTTTTTCTCTTCTTAAACCAAGACATTCAACATGTGAAAAGCTTTAGTCCAATCAACATTCTCAGGCAGATAATACATCTGCTTTTAATAACACATTTCAGCATTGCAGCTGTATAGTCATACTGTCCTGTTACTAAAATACTTTTTTTTCTTCTTTGTAATTCTATGAAAGAACCACACACACTAATTTTCCAGGAAACCTGAAAATATGTCATGAACAAATAAAGACAGCCCTTGGCTAGAAGGGAATATTTGATATGGCATACAAACATACAAAGAGCGGAAAGAGAGTGAAAACAAGAAAACGCCAATTAGGAGAGCACTGATAGTTTGCTCATCCCTATGTTTTTTTATTCACAGAAGTGAATTCCTGGAGAGGTTTGAGTGTAGCAAAGAGATGCCTGGTGAATAGCTTTGCGAATTCTAAGTACACCTTCTGCCAAATGGTATCAGCAGTAAGAGAGAGCTAAATTTAAATATCAAAGACATTAAAATTGACATACACACTGGCTGCTGGCCAGAAAGCTAGGGAAAGCTGTGTTGTTTGGTTTGTTTTTTAATGAGTTCCTTTTTTGGATCTCAGTGAGCTTGGTAGCAAGCTGTCTGTAAGGATGTAGCACTACGGAGGCAGTGAGATGCAAAACCAGTGTGCGGAAGATCAGCAGTAGATAAGCATTTTAAAGGTAGTTGGCATAGACATAATAGTTACATCCACACCAGCAGAAGAGGTCACCCAAGGACAGAGAACTGAGGGTGGAGAGGAAGGGGCACTGAGAAGTTTTGAGGAGGCTACACTTTGAGGTGAGAGGAAAAGCTTTGGCGAGAGATGCTTGAGAGAAAGTCTAGACTGAGAGAAAAAGAGCATGGAAAAGTCATGATGTCCAATGCGACAATGTATCAAAGGACAAGCATTTAATAGTAGTGTCAAGGGCAACAAATACATCAAAGATGATGAGGATGATGTTCAGGCTTGAACCTTGGTTAGGGAGTAGACTTTCAGTGATATTACTAGGAGAATATTTGCAGAGGGGAGCCAGCAGGAAAAGACTGAAACTGGTCTGACACTCCAGATCACAGCCATCTTTTTCATTTCGTTATTGCCACCACAGTCAGTTTGTTCATCCACTTCTTTTTGTGACAGTCTTAGGCAGCGAGAGCTCTAGGACAAGGTGTTTTATTCATTTGGATAGCACAAAAGGCCAGAGATGTGGATGGATGCAAGGAAGACGAGTTTTTCCTAGGAAAAATTAAATCAGTGGGGTAACTGTAGGGTTAATGCATCGAGCAGGGGAATAGGGAAGAAATGACACAGTCAGCAACACAGGAAGGGAAAAACCAAAAAATGTTGATTATCATATTAAATTGAGGTTAGTAGGCTCAATTAACATTTGTTACCTTTGCTGGGTTTGTTTATAAAACCTGTAACATTACTACAGAAAGTTGCATGTTAATTTAAAAGAAATTAAGAAGCACAGATAATATCTTTTATTGCTAAAATCAAAGCAGTCACTTACTGGCTTATCTTGATAAGGCCTTGCTGAAGCAGGATGGCATCTTACCCAGAGACAGCAAGCTGAAGAAACCTTTCAGGAACCACTCCCTCAAGCATGCCTCCCTATGCCTTATTTTATTTAGTTTGCATATCATTTTCTAAGCACTTAATTGATTAACATCTTTTTAAATACATTAGGATATAGCTAATACTGGCTATGCAAATTCATTTAATCAAAGTACAAACCACAGCTCGTCTACAATACATTGAATTTATGTCAGGTTTCTTAGGCCTGCCTTTCCCTGCTTGCACTCCTGCAAAGCTAAATTCAGCATTAGGGAAGGACAGAGGGTGAAATGATTTCTAGAGACTTCTCATATACTTCCTAACAGGGTGCAGCACATCTTATCTCCCAGCGTCTCTTTGCTTGGGGTCAGCATCTCAAAAAACACCAGCAAGTATCAAACTGTGTAGGCAAGAATGGTCAGACAGGAGCCCATACCAATAATGCTGCTGAGAGACCTTGAACCTTCACCTGACTTACTTCTCAGTACTCTCTGATGCAAAATGGGCATAATTATACTAATCTGCTTTGCAAAAGTGCAATCTTTTCATTAGCTAATACGCGCTAAGTGTGTGGAAGTAACTTTTGGCTTGTATAAAAGAGAGAGGGAATGTATATAAAAAGAGAGAGAACACAAAGGCAACAAAGATCTCAAAAGATCTGTTCAGAACGAGAACTTGCTCTCAGATTAAATAGGTGAAGTTTGTTTAAAAAGACATTGGTGGTATGAAAGATTGACACCAGATCTTCTCGTTGTGCCTTGCAGGAGCTAGTGCAGAAGCCTTCAGGATGCAGGAACAAGCCAGCAGATGGCTGTCGATGCCAGCAGCTGCCCCGCAGCAGGGCAGGCTCCCAGGATGCCTTCCACGTGCCAGAGGAAACCCGGAGAAGGTTCACTGAAGTGACTAACACCAGGTACCTTTACAAGCAGCCTTATGGAAGAGTCCAGTTCTTAGTTATCCATGCCCCAAATAGGCTCAGCCAAAACCAGTTTCCCCTGTTCCCACTCTGTGTAGTGTTTGGAAGTCCAAACCACTCACACCAGGGAATTTCTACTTCAGAAGTGCCTACTACCAAGTAAATGGTTGCTTTGCACCAAGTAAAAGGCTGTGGCAAATCACACAAGTTTATGAAGGCCTTTCCTGACTCAACAAGCCAGTATACATCAATTCTTAACTAACCTGAACTCATTCACTTACACCATTCTTTAATCTTGTCAGGCTCTGGATCAGAAACTTGGATCCTGCAGCCTACCAACCACACTCGCCTTGTCATGGCAAGTGGGATTTCAAGGAGAAGGGAGTGGCTTGCAAAGCATTCTCTCCAATCTCACTGAGTGGGTATCAAAAGGCAGGAATCTTACAGATTTTCCTTAGAAAATGATTGGGCAAGATTTTGCATTGGTCTGCCTGTTAGACTTCCATGCACTGGGGTTTGACAACAAAGTAGTGCTTTTGGGGGTCTGTGTGTGAGAATGCTCCCATGTCAAAGGATGAAAAAAATCACCAGGACCAGTGGAGGCATTAGAGAAGGGAACAGACTGGAGCCTTTTGTATCTGCACAAACCAGCACTAAAACAAGAGAATTACACAGGCATTGCACAAGGGAGGCTTCACTGGAAGTGTTGCCTCTGGCTCACATTCCTTTTAAGCTGTTATAAAACTTTAAATATAATTAATAAATAACCAGGCCTCTCAAGCAGAGATGAGTCCAAAGCTCTGCCCCCTGCATGAACTGAGTTTGTTATTTCAGCTCTTGATATAAAAGTACAGCATATCACCATGAGCTATAATGAGACTCTCAGCTGTAAGCTTGCCAGTTGAGGCCGGCCAGGCTGCATTACAGCTGCAAAGGAAACATAAACCCAGGCGGCTTAAATAGGTGGGGTAGGCTAAATCAGAGACCTAATCCCAAGGCAGGATGAAGGTACCTCCTGCCCGCTGCTGTTTGGATACAGGGTGAAGACGACTGTGTCTTCCCCATGTTACTGCCCCACCCAACTTTGGAGTGCTTTCCTCCTCCTCCCCTCTCTTCCCCTTGCAACATCAGCAGTAGCTGAGATCTCTGTGCTCGCATAGCTGGGAGATCAGTGTGGCACTTGCAGCCTTCACCTCTGTGTCCTGCAGTAACAGGAAGGCAGGCCAGGGTAGCAGGAAAGGCCAAGCTGTCACTGCAGTGAAGGAAGAAACCTCCACCTCTTAGCTGCATGATGGGAAGGAGTCTTCACCTCTCCCACCGGGTCCTCCAGGCAATTCTCTAAGGGAAAACTCTTTGACAATAGTATTCCCCCTCTTTCTTTTGTTTACCAGCCTTTACAAACCTATTGGTTGGCTCTAGAATGAAAATATTCTCAAATTCTTTAAGTATGAAAAAAAAATTTTTTAGAGCGATGTTACAGTTTGCTATTTTTATCCACTCACATTAATTTCTAAACTATTAGACATATGTTCTCCGAGATACTAGTTGCAATTTGTTTATTGGTATGACCTGGATTATGGTGTCCCTTTGGCCACTGCTGTGAAATATTAATCCCAAGCTTAAGAACTGCTTTTCTAATGTAACAGGCTGTTTAACGGGAGTGTCTGGGCCAAAGCGGTCCTAGTAAAAGAGGTATGACTAGACACAAATACATGAGAGTCAATATAGTCTATTTGCTAATTAGGAATGCTAATAATTACTCTTCATTGACTTCAGCTGGGAATTTATTTGGTTTTTTATGTTTCTAAAGAAAAAAATCAGATCACTTTTATCTAAGGGTATAAATAATGGATTTAAGAGTGCAGCTTCTGACAGCTTTGAAAACATTTGCTATGGTTGCTGGTCTGTAGCTGAGACAACATTGACTCAACAATTCCCAGAGCTGAGAAAATCTCTGTGGGTGTCAAATACCACACAGAAGGTTAAAGAATGAATATCATAATTGCATGCTTTATATTGTAGTATTTTTCCTAGTAAGTGCAGACTAACAAATTCAAAGTATGAGGCAAAATAAGCACTGGGTACCAAATATGCAGCAGCCATACATTTACAGGTAGAGATGAAGAACATGAATATTACTATAGCTTTATAAAATGTTTGGCTGCTGTGAAATAGTGATTAATCTCAGGTCTTGTTTAGACTTGTAAATTAATGATGCATGACAAATTGCAGCTCAAAATTGACCCAAGAAGTGCATTAAAATTAACTGTAAAATATTTTCCAGGATTATCACAGAAGATAAAGCCCACAGAGTACATTAGATGGCTAATTTGTGACCTCTGGTTGATGATCCATGATTTCAAGACTAACTCTTGTAGCAATATATTCTTATAATAGATTAATTTAATATTTTACCATGTGTAAAATGGTGAAAGGCACCTTACAATCTACTAAGAACCTACTTGTAAACTTTGGCTTTGAATTTGGAAATATGAGTATACTGAAAGAATTCATTAAATTTCGGATTTTACCTAAGAATAAGATAGAGTAGAAGTCAGGAGATTAGACACAGAAGAGTCAGGAACAGTAAGCAGAGTTTATACCGAGGATGACGGTGTAGTTACTCAGCTAATGCATTTACGTATCATGAGACAATAGACTTGTTGGTTGTTGCAGATTTTCCTTGTCTTCAATACAGATACAATTTAAGTGTCATTGTTGACTCATATCCTGGGGCAGCTAAGAACTGAGATTGAGGTTGGAATAGGAATAAAGAGGACACTAGTTTAGAGCTTCATGTACTTCTTAAAACAACACTCGAAGTCTGTCTAGATCTGTAGCATCCAATATAAAGCACTTTTCAGAAAAATTATGCTGCATAGCTATGTCCTATGGATGATATGAAGTTGCCTTCTCTGCTATTCTGTCTGTTTAATAAGCAGCTCTGTGAAGCTTGAGTGACCACAGAGAACATTTCAGAAACACTCTATACAGGTTTTGTAACTCCGCTGATTATCCCTATTGTGTCCAGGAAAGATAAAAAAAAATAGAAATATTGTTCTGCTCTTTCTAAAAAGAAAGAGAAATGACTAATTTTGCAACCAAGCTTAAAAAAGAAAAAGAGATCCTTAAGGCCATATACAGCAATTCTTTATCAATTCTATTCTTTGTGGAAATACCCCAGTGTACTTCTGAGGAGACAGGAAAAGGTTGTCCTTTTCTTCTTCATGTCTGCTAGCAACCCCTTGCTGTCCTTCCCTGAGAGCATCTAAACTACAAGACATAGTTGTATAAGCTCTGGAAGGTTTCTGCTAGCCATGTTTTCAGACAAAAGTAGCAGTTGTCATAGGAAGAAAAGGATGTTACACGTGTTCATTAAGTGAGCACAGCAACTGGATCAGGACCTTCAGGAGATGCAGGCAGGGGGGTGACCTGTCTGTGGAGCTTGACTGGTGTTTCTGAGCAGGCCCAGAAGCAGAAATTTGAGTTGCTGGGAAAATTTATGAGTGAAATTTCAGATGTCTACAGGCTTCATATGTCTGTAGCACTACATGAGATTTTTGAGATTTGCGTATTTTGAAGTTAGTACCTAAACACCACCTAAGTCTAACTTCAGGTATTCATGGCCCTTCACAGATCCAACCCAATGGGCTCAGAGAGATTTAGAGGGATGATCATAAACCAGGTAAACTTCAACATCTGTAATACACAGATATTGTATGTGTCAAAAATATTTGAGAAGCTCAGTCTTTCCAATTTTAGATCAGTTGCCCTCACATCTTCACAACTGATTTAATTGTGGCCTGCCTGCAAAAGGCAAGAGACTGAATACATTTCTATGGGCTTTTTAATATTTTCATCCACTAGACTATCAGCTTCTGATTAAATGATCCATTATAGAGAAAGGAGGAAGAGGCAGTAAACCATTATGTTGAGTTTCACAGACAGCCAGAAAATAAATGAACACACATTCTTCTAGCATTTCTTTAAAATGACTTGTATAGAAGAAGACAATATAGATATTCTACACTTATCAGGATTATATTCTGGTATTTTTGAGAATTCTTTCTGAAGGTGGTTATATGCTGAATAGTGGCTGTAAAAGCATTTACAGTATATGGTTTTCTTTCACACATTATTTGAACACCATAAACATGATTCTCCTATGTGTTACTGGAAGTCTGAACCGGTGATGTGGAGGATGTTTGGTTTCAGTGGACAAACTCCTATTAGCATATTGCAATAATTTGAAAGGATGTCCACAAAGATTATTTTTCTTTTGGCCTTTTTGCACTTGTCTCTATAACGTTGTATCTTAAAAAAACAATGTTAAGCGACAGTAGTCTGTAGCAGTGTAATGGACAGAAACCTGATCAGAGAATTGAGAGGCAAGGATTTTCTTCCAACTACTCCCACTGACCTCTTGGCTAGCAGAGTATTCATTCACTTCTCTGTCTGCCAGCTTCCCAATTGTTTTTCTGTAGTATTAGTTTCCATTTAAGTGTGTTTTACAGTCTGAGCATACCAGTGACAAACACTTCATAAGAGTAAGATCTTTATCACTTGATGACTTGTGATATCATTCATGTGTTTTAACTTTGGTGTCCGTCCAAGCAGGCATTTTATCTTTCTTATGAACAACCTTCATGATTAGAATTCATTCATTATTTGCATGTCACTAACAGAAAAGCCCCTTCTTCTACTTAATAACTGGATACTGTTCACTACAGAGTAAGTATTCTTATAGATACTGCTACCAAACCAAGGAAGTCTTTTCTTTTCTTTAAATCATCACAGACTTTGTAACTGAGTTGTACTAAAGATGTACAGGTATTCTGTCTGTTCAGACGTAGAAGTGTATTGAATGACAAAGGCTCTTTTTTCCCCTCCTACTTACAAAGAAGAAATTATTTCATAAAACAGGAAGAAAAGAGATTTACGCACCTTATGTTATACCTGGTATCAAAAAAGGAGATGATGATGTAACCACAGGCATTTTCACTCACACCTCAGCTGTTCATCACTCCCAAACACAGAAGACTGGCTTTGATACACCAAGAAGCTGAGCCAACATTGCAGTCTTTTATGAGAGCACCTGATCTCACTGGCTAATTAGAGACACTTGAAATTGATTCTGTCTGAAGACCAGCAACAGCTGGTGCATTCAAACCTGCATGAAGCAATCTTGGTGTACATAATTGGTACAACTGAGACTTGATAGACCCCCTAGAAAAATGAGTCTGTAAGGTGTCAGTGCTTTCTGAGGTGGTGCAGTAATGCAATGTTTTAGTAAAGCCTCTGAGTGTTACTGAGAATAATGTAAAAACAGTAACAGTAGCTTATGCAGAAAAAAGTATAGCTGCTCTGATGAGACTTCACTACCTAGAAGAGCATATTTTGCTTTGCAACTATGCAGCAAAGCTACTTCTATTCTGTATTGCCTTGCATCTTTTAGGTTCGGGCAAATTGTCAGCCCGCCCTTGGTATGAAGATGTCTTCCAGAAAAACAAGAAACTTTTTTATTCCCTCCCTTCCACCCTCCTTCAGTGTCTGTACTGCCTGTGCTGTGTTACTATGTAATCTTGCCTACTGTTAGTTATTCAGATAATGTAGATATTTACAGTTTGTCATTACAGAGGTATGAGATTAGATATTGTAAAGACTTAACTTTTCTTATATTATCAAACACTGATTTATAGCAGCCTTATTGTTTTCTGCTGTTGATTAGCCTTTGGTGAGATCTGGTAGCAGTGTTGGCTTACATAACCTACCTAAACCCTCTTGCCTTTGCTTTGAGATTTGCCCGTGTTGTTGAGAGCAGAGTCTTAGCTCTCTAAATACAGTGTAACTTCATGTCTTAGAACTGAAAGAAACAGAACAAGAAGACATGAGATTTCTAAATCATTAGAACTTGCTCAAAGGCAAATAAATTCTTTTTAATTTTGGCTTGGGTTGCTACTTGCTTTTGTTGTTTGTATCAGTGCAAAGCACTGACTGCTCTGGTGATACCATGGCTCTGTAAATGGAAAGGCTAAAAATTCACCAACGTAACTGTGCTTGCAGTTAAGGGCATGTATAAAGTCATTTACCTCAAAATATCTTTAGCTACTTTTTTATTTATGTCTATCTTAGAATGCAGCTGTTGTAACTATTAAGATATATGTATGAGTTCATAGTGAAGAACTGTGTGAAGAGTATAATTATGTGTTCATCGTTAACCCAGATCTTAACTCTAAGGAAGAAAGATTCCTTATATAACAAATAGAGGAACAAAAAAGACTATTGGGTCTATTCTATTAAAGCTCAATCCATTCAGAAAACATTTCCCTGCGGTCAGAATCTAATTGCTTTCTGAATAACCATTATGTATTCGCCTTTGCCCACTGGGCCATTCCAAACGTGACATTCCTTAGAGGGGAAAAAATGACATCCAGCTGTCTGGTTTGAATTTCTTTTTTTCTAGCATATACCGATATTTCATCCAAGAAGCTGTATTAGAAGAAAATTGAGTTACAAATGCAGTAACTCTGAAGATAAGTGTTAGAATTAACATTTGCCATGTTACCTTAGTTTATACCCTTTCTATGCGTTATGATACAGGGTTTTATTGCATGACTACATGCTGTATTTTCCATATGATGCTTGCTTTGTTCAGTGCAAAAGAGGCATGATGTCTGCTGAATGATCAGCTTTAACAGTTTCATTGTGCAGCTTCAGACTGTGTTCCAGTGGGTTCAGTTTAATACTATACTGAAGTCACAAATGTTAATTTCCTAACAGTCTCTTCTGTGGTTCTCAGAACTATCATTAATATTATTGAATTAATTTTCATACCTTTCTGGATATGAGTGTAATTCCTTGTTTCATTAAGGGAGAGCTGAAGTCCAGATAAGCAAATATCAATGATATCCAGTTGGTTTGGATTTCCATTTTGAGGCCATGAGAAGACTAAGTTTCTTTGGATTACTTTGCATGTGCTGTAGATAAGAACATATTACCATAGAGTTAACCTGGAGATAAGCTGAAAAGCGGTAAATTGTCCTTCCAGTACAGCCCCATGACAACTGATTTTCTTTGCATAGTCCCATTCTGTCTGAACCCTTCCATCTGCTGCCCTAGTCACCTAAACACTATTTTCCTTGACTGTCAAGGTCAAGTCACCCCACTGGTGTTCTGGTCTTCCTTCTGGTCAGTCTCCTCTAATTCAACATCACAGGATACGTCCGAAGTAATTGCCAGGAAAAGGCACGCTGCTAGCAGTGTGGGGGAGGGAAGTATCCCAGTATCAAGACTGCAGTTGTGGCAGTCTTTGAAGATCCTGATGTTTGGATGGCAACTGGTATCATTTGTATGGGAGGCATAAGAGGGACATGAAGCACCAGCAGAAATAGAAAGTATAAAGTGAAGAGGTGACTGGTGGATGAGTCAGACCAGGAGTGGTGCCAGAAGAAAGGAAGGAACTGCAATGTTTGGTTTTATTTGGATTTGTACTAGTAGTCTGAGCCTTAATGAAATAGCAGCAACAGAGGGGAGCAGGTAGGCACGTGGTAACAGCAGCAATCCCAATGGTAAGCAGATATGGCTAAAACAGCAGTATCTGTGTTGTGACCCTTGAGCCACACATGGCTTTCCAGCAGTTCCTGTGTTACTCCTGTAATGACATGGTGTCTAGGGTCAGCACAACCTTGCTGCTGCTCACAGACCTCACCTGTGGGAGGAAGCAAGTCTCCAGCTCCTGAGGTTGGTATCATCAGATCATCCAGAGGCCAGCTGAGACTACCTAAGACAGGTTTGTCTGGCCAGGAAGGGGTGAGGTCCTTGGGGAACCACTGTTTTCTTCTCCAGGCAAAATCCGTTGGAGTTTACCATACTTCATCTGTCTGTAGTGTCTCCATATGCCTGATGGAGACAATTTCTCAACAGATACCTGAGTAAGGTCAGGAAGTTTGGGTTCCCTGGAACTAAAAGACAGGCTGTGGTGGACATAGCTGGAGTTCTCTTAAAGGAGAACTAATCTGTGTGTCAAGCTCGATTGCTGTCTTCCAGTGAATCCTGCAATCTGAGATGGGGCATACCCATGAGATGAGGGGCTGTGTTTTAACATTTTTATTCCTGAAAATCCAACCACTGTATCCATCCTGATAGCTGCTGAGATCATTTGGTTTTCTTCTCCATGTATCTTCTAAGGCTGTGGTTCCCCACCTGCAAGTAGAACCTGGGCCCTGTTGGATCAGGCTGGTGTGTGGGCTATGAATGTGCTTTCGTTCTACTAGCAAAGGCTCCCAAGAAGAACATTATGCTGGTTTTGGCCAGCTATTGGACAATAGACAGTGTGCAATGCAGCATACTGCTTACCTCTGCCACATTAATCTACAAAAATGTTTTTGATAAAAAAGAACTAGCAAATTGAGGGGGTTTTATTGAACCAATGCTTGTCGTGATGTATGCATGATGTTTGAGATGCAGTACTAGGACCTCAAACACACTTTAGCATCTCATCAGATTGTAGTTTGGGTTGTACTAAAGCTTACCGTGAGAAGTATAGGTAAATAAATAAAAGTCTGCCATTTTATGACAGAATTTAGTGATCTCTTTTTCCTTCTCTTGAAACAGATGATATGTTTCTTTATAATGTACAAATTTTTCATTTGAAATATAAGCAGCTACAAAAATAAGGTATGTAAAAATGTCAGCAGGAGATTGACCTTTTTGAAACTTCTAAATAACCGTTCTAACTTTAAACCTATTTTTCTGAAAAATATAGGTCTAAGTTTAAATGCTGGCTTCAGGCAAACTGTTTGAATTGTTCAACTATCTAAAAATATACTTAAAAGCTGCATATGAAGGGACAAGAAGCTGATGTAGAAGCACAGGAAGATACAGAATGTCAGGGCCTTCGGGAAGCTGTAGCACAAAGACTTCACAGATTTTCCTTTCAAAGAATCCCTCATCTCCCTGCTCTTAGTGCAGATATTCATGTGGAAGGAGCATGCCAAATTCTTCCCTGAAAGTTACATAAAGAGAAGTAAGCTAAAAATAAAACTTTGTGACCAGGAGACCTAGAGGCAATGAAGACCAGAAAGATACAAAATATTAGAATTAGAGAAGGTATTTTGCTTCAGCCAATCATTCCAGTAAGCAACTAGGGGCAAAAAACCTGCTGTTTTACATAGCCCCTAAACGCAGAAGACTTTGCAAGCTCCTTAGATTTTTCCGTGCAAACATGAGATAGCAGACAGTAGCAAGACTCGTTTTCTTGGGTGCTGGGTCTGCCAGATCAGGAACTGAGGAAGATAAAAGCAGAAGATTGCAGCAGTGACCGAAGGGGCAAGGCTGATGAAATGGGCTCTTGAATTTTGTTCTCTGAGGCGAAGAAGATTTTGCAAGGCAGATCACCTGATTCCTTGCTCCATGCAGTCTCTTTTCATTCAGCCACAGGAGGACAGAGATAGTTTATGTTTCTTTGTAAACGGCTTTGAAAGATTTCTGATCTGCCTTTAATTGGGTTACCATCCTGTCTTTCCCTGCTGTTCTGCGTGAAATGTTGCTTTGTGACATACATTTCCTCTTCCTTTCTGTACAAAAGCAAAAGATGAAGATCAAGTTATTTCTGAATAACAATGTCTAGACTCTATCACTGGACTCCATCCAAAAATGTTTAAACAGGTCATAGCTTAAGCTGCTGTAAACTGGCACAGCTGCATTGGCTTTGTTCTAGTTATTCTGACTAAGGCAGGTGAGGATGTAGCACATGTTAACCTACGTCTTTCTTGGTCCCTGTGCTCTGGCAAAGACTTTTCTGAGCTTTACTCAGGCTTATTCGTTTTGAGGTATACTGAGTGATAGTTTAATGTGAGAAATTATGAATGGGCTTTAAGTGCATGACCCAATGTCTAGACTGTTGTTTGCACTTAATCTTCTGCCTTCCATGTAGGCATTGTTTTTGTACTTTTTTTAAATGTTTTACTCCTGTTCCTACCTGTGTGTTGGACTGCATGCTCATTTGTATGCGCAACTTAAGGAATGCTTGTAGGGGTGGCTCAGGATTGCAGAGAGTTTTCTATAAGTGCACTGTGTTACTTTTTCTTCATACCTTCTCTTTTCTTCCTTCTTCCTCCTCTCACCGTCCTCAACAACCTTTGGTGTGGAGACAAGGGCATCAACAAGGAGTTATGAATCATCCAATCTGGGAAGAAATAGTTCAATTGCTTTTCATAATCACCTGTTCTGTCATCACTAACTACAGAAGAAACAAAATACTGTCAAGATTTACCTCCACGCTCCTGTAAACAATCTGGTATTGCTGTTTGTCTGCTGTTGAAATAATGAGGTATACAATAGGCTGCAGGGAGATGGGCCCAACCCCTTTGCCCAGAGTTTTACAATGACTTCTCTCATCTTAATACATGTTCATTGCCGGCATCGTACACGTCTCAGCATGCAGCACCTAATCGCAGCCTTGCTAACTCCACTTCAATCAGAGGAAGAAATCCTTTCCTTGTTAGCTTTGGAAAGACTTGGGTTCTGTCTGAATGCATTTCATATTAAAACAAAAAAATATGGAGGGGGTGAGACAAAATTGTTGCTGACACAGAGCTGAAAATGAGTGTGTTGTCTCAAGATACATACAAGTACTTTGTTCAGAAAGACAAAAAATGCAGATTTCCTAATCTTGATTGTGTTCCAGATGATGGCCCTGGTTAAGCAATTGAGTGTATTTTAACTCTGCAAACTGCTGAAAATGCAGGAAATAAAGAGAAGAAAAACATGGGCCAGCAGTTGCCTTTGCACAGGGCGTGAAGTGGGAAAGACCCACCTGTGGCCTTACTGCTTGGGAACTAAAAGCGTAATGCTGCAGGGTGGCATGTGCACACTGTGCGGGTGCTGTAGAAGTGAGCCATGTTGTCCATTTGGCAGGGATGTGCTGCTGCTGGTCAGCACAGACATGAGGCAGAAAAAGAGATGACCAGGTTACCATTGCCTGGGTAGTTTTATTTATGCAGGTTTCTTTCTCTTTTTAATGTCTAATTTAGCAAAACAGCTTCTCAGGGCCAAGGCACCCGCAGAAAAGCTTGCCTCTATATTAATGGATTTAGGGATTTTGCCATTTGACTACTTAACTCTTTTAATGGAAGGAGAAATGTTTGGAGAGTCTGTGATCATTTAGACAACTTGAGTTAATACTTCTGATCACAGATGAGCCTTGTGCAGGCAGTGAAATGATGGATCCCCCTCTCTGTGCTTCCTTATAGCCTAATAGATAATGTGATGGAACTTGAGGGTGTTTTTGAAAAATATCTATAAATGATAATGTCTGTAAAGAGGAATATGAGACATGATCTGTAGTTTAATTGCTGATACTTTTATAGCAAGATATAAAAAAAGATTTTGAGTCTACTTTGTTCCCCATCAACCACCACTGCTGCCAGATCACCCTCTTCTTTTCAAAGCACTAACCTTTAGAAGGTATTTGCTTATAGGCCATGTTCCTGACTTGGCTTTTCTCTCTCTGCTGTATCTCAGGAGGCCTTACTCTTCCCTGGTGCCACAACGCAGTGTGGATAGGAGGCCAGAACCTGCACCTCACTGTGTATCACCCTGTTTGAACTTCATACCCTTGCTACAGCTGGGCCTGCCCAGTCTTGCTGCTGCCAGCCTACTCACCTTGCCTTTGTCCCAGTCCTCTCCTCCCCTATCTCTGAGCTGCCTTCTCCTGTCACGCATACGCCTACTCAGGCACGCTGGCTGCCTCAGTCCATGTTTTATAGTCAGGAGGTTGAGATTTGGGTTTTTTCAGGGCTTTCCTGCCTCACAAAGGGGACGAGGAAAAAGGATTGCACGGGACTTCCCAGTGACATGGGAGAAGCAGGAAGAAGTGCCTGGACCTTCCCCAGAAGGCAGAAGCCCTTTGCATCCTGACTTTCAGGGGACGGCAGCTCGTGTGTCTCCAGTTCAGCGGCTGCTGCGTGTTCCTTTGAGCCCACCAGCCTGCAGATGGACAGGGGAAAAAAAGAAAAAGAAAACCATTGAACTGCTCTGCCTGCCCCTGCAGGGTATGATTTTTCATGATGGTAGAGCTCACTTTTATCTGCAGAGCACGCCGTTGCCTTCCGGTAATAAAGGACTGGGAGCTGTTTTGCTCTAGCTGGGATAAAAATCAAGTGTTTGAGGGCATCTGTGGCACAGTTCAAGCTGTGGCTCCTGTCAATTTTTTTTTACAGAGTAACTTTATTACTTGTAAGTTGTTCATGAGTAGATTACATTTTTCTGCACTTTGTTTTTTGGGGTTTTTTTTACATTTTGATTAAATATTTTCTACCAATTCTTTCCTTGATATTTGTGAAAAATTGATTACAAGCATTTAGTAGTGAACATTTGATCTGCTCCTGTTGAATATATAGAACAACCCTAGCCTTAAATTCCACCTAGGCATGACTTGAGACACTTAATTTGAGGCTTTATTCAGGCTGTTCATGTGACCTCAAAAGTTAAGTGAACCTTAAAATCAATTGACGGTTGAAAATAGAGACATTAAGCTGCCTGGGAGCCCAGGCCAGTGCTCCCATTCATTCCCAAAGGTATTGATAGGAAATCAAATACACTTAAATCTATGTCTAATGAACCTGGGCAGCAGTGTGGTTTAGGGGAGAGGAGGAAGATTCTCCCTTTTAGCCTAATGGTAACCTGAGAGGGTACAAGCCCAGAGCTCCCACTTTCTTGACGAGTGTCCTAACTGGCTCCATGTATACCGAGAGAATGCCATTTTTCAGGTGTTTGCTTTGGCAGGATGCTGGCTTGTGATTTTGTAATACTCTGCAATATATGCAGAAAAGTTTCTGTGGATGTTCCTGACAAACAAATCCATGTGCGAGAATATCCTTAGCAAGTGAAAACATCTTCTGGTGAGGAGACTAGGTGTTAAAAATGTGGTCAGAAATGCCAGCATTTATGCTGAGACAGTTTCAAATAAACTCATATATGGTCTATACATAGGTCAAGCAATGAGCTTCAAAGTGTTATAATAAACTGTTGGACCAGTTTGTAGTTGAAGACCAACTGCTGAATTTACTTGGGAAAACAGAGCCCTTTCTCATGCGTTTTTAATAGTTGTCTATTATCTATGCAGGCATTCCTTCAGAGTATTTTGTTCATAATTTAAGATTATGTTTGTAACCAGGAATTAGCATGAACGCTCTAATAGGTCACAGATTTAAAGACCGAGGAGGATACCTGATTTGCATGCATGGTAGGTGCTTACACTGGCTTATGGAAATGTGCTTACCTTGGAAAAGCTCTCTTTAGAGAAGGACAGTTACCACTGGGTAGTCAGTATTGTGGAGAGCGGATGTGGAGCAGGTCTCACAACTGCTTTTTTTCTTCCTCCCAGGACTGGAAAGAGATCACTGTCTACCTGACTGCAAAGCGATTGTAAAAGCACTATGTGCTCAGTTTCCCTCCCTGCTCTTGCAAGGGTCCTTCCTGGTTGCTCTCCAGTTCTTTCTACTCTTTGTGCAGCTCCTGGCATAATGGGGTGTGGGTCTGTACTCAATACTCCAGGTCAATACGACATTATGTTTGTACCAAAGATGTATCTTATCATCCTGCAGCAGGAATAGCCTGTTACTGCACTGACACACTGCATGTGTGTTGCAGAAATAGAGAGCTGGGTCTGGGAAATAATTCTGTTGGGTGTTAGATGAAACTGTACAAGAGTTTTATAGCAAAGTGTATAAAGTATAGCAAAAAAAAATGCTAGTTGCCTGAACTGACTGCTATATTCTCAGTATTTTTATGCTTTATATAGAATTCTGCATGGTAGGTTCAAAGTGTAATTCTTTTTGCTTCAGTTTCTTAAGCTTCATTTCTTCCTGTACTTTCTCAGCAAAGTAATTGCCTCAACCCTCTTCCCACCCACACAGAAAACGTGGTTTTATAGGCACTGTCCATTGCTAGCTAAAAAACAGGGTATGAAGGAGTGGTGCTCAGTGGGGTTTTTGAAAGGTGACTAACACCTAATTACCATGGAAATCGATGGGAGTTAAACACCATTGAAAAATCTCTCCCAAAGATCTATCTACCTCTGCAGTTCATTGTTTCTTAAAACCTGGCCCGTCACCTCTGCACAGAGCCATCATATCCTTCCATAAGGGTATTGCCATTTGTGGGTCATCATAGGAGCGCTGCGGTAAGAGGGAGACTTTTTCAGTTGCTGCACTGTAACATCTGCACTGCACTTATTTCCAAGCTCCCCCGTTCGGAGACAGCGGCAGGATGAAAGGCATTGAAACCTTTCCCTGGCACTTACTCCTTGATTGTAATGATAAGGTTTCAGGTGGCGAGGGAAGCAGGATGGTTTCTCGGGTGGGGGGGGATGGAAATTGCAGGGTTTAAGATGCCTCTCACCCCTCTGCTCTCTGCAAGATTGGGACCTCTACAGTCGAAGAGGATGACCACATTGCCTCCAAGATAAGCCATCATGGTGGGCAGCATGTAGGAGCTGGAGGTGCAGGTGGAGGTGCAGGGTTGGCTGGTGTCCTTTAGCAAGCCCATCTAGGAGACATCCCACTGCAGCAGGCAAAGGCTGGAAACAACCCATTAGCCCCTTGCTTGTGTTTCCACTCCTGCTGGAGTGCAAATTCCTTTTGCCCTGACCCAGGATAAACACACCTGCATTCTCTTCTTGCCTTAGCATTTTATTTTGCCCCAGTGAATAACAGCAAAACAGAAGAGAGAGCTTTGTGGTTCAGGAAGCTGACAGTTATTAAAAGTAAATTTTACAAGAAGGCAAGATGGAAGAAGGGGAATTCTGATGAATCCCTGATATGTATGGAATGTTTTTTTATATGGGAATAAAGCAGAGTTCAGAGTTTCTTCAATTACATTTTAGGAGTTTTGTTATTTGAAAATAATTGTTTGTAGTTGCTTTATTTTTCCTGAGCCAGGGCAATTTTGATTGATGTAACTGGAACAAACAAGATTGCATAAGTCTGCAGAGGTTTCCTGGTACACTGGCCAGCTACAGGCTTTGTACTGATTTTTATTGTAACTGTGAAATTCTCACCTGACATCTGTACTAGCACATCATGTAGTTTGTAGTAATGCTAACATAAGGCATTCCCGCAGAATGATCTCTGGCACGTCACTGTGAAAGAATGGCATGCAGCCGCCCTGTGCTCCTGCTGGCTCACGGACACAGCAACAAGAAAAATAACACCTCTGATTTAGCAAGAAAATCCACAAATGCAGGATTGGCTTCAGGTCTACTGAAATGGTTCAACGTAGATGAAATTTCTTTTATATCACTTCTGAATTTAATTCTACCATCTTGTCATTTTCATGACAGGTGGATGCGACTGAATGAAAATACCAGCTCAGTGGGGTTTTTTCTAATTTTTTTTTAATATTGCCTGTTGCTAGTATTTATCACAAAGTAAAAAAATTCTGTTCTTCTATTCACTGCTTTTGGATTACTGTAGAGTTTCGTATCAGAAGAACTCTTTGGAGGACAAAATGCAATATTCTACCGGAGGCAAGTTTAATACTTGAAATGCTTCTTTGTGCCTGAGAGAAAACCTTTGCTCCCAGGTTTAGAGAAACACATGATAAACTGACATCCTGAATGTTGGCAGTAAGAATAGAAAGGATATCTGTGCTTAAGATGTCCTGTGACCATGGCAGCAGTAATTCATTACAAATGATTGAGAGCTGCAGAAGATATTCTAAGGAGGACTGTTTGTGGTGACAGAAATCTCCTGACATTGACCCTGAAGTGGTCCCCTTGCAGGTAATATAAAATCCCTTTGGGACACCAACTTGCATTTACAGGACAGATTTACAAGAGTGTAGAAGGCTGTTTTTCAGCCTTGATCTGACACTCTCTTATTTCTGCCTGGAATGATATTTAATGCTGGTGGCATAGTAATGGAGGGGGGAGAGACCGCACGGTTATGCAGGACTGCCCCCGTGCAACATTACTTCATACAAATTCCTAGCAAAGTACCGTTCTGGCCTGATGGAGGCATCTAACCGCCATGTATGTTGGTATCAAGATGATTTGCAGGGTGCAACTGACAGCAGATCCTTCTCAAGAATGGTTGGGCTTTTGGACAGGCAGACGAGTAGCTATAGATTTGGCGTGAACTTTTCAAAACCAGCAAAGACCAGACACAAAATAAAGTTCTTAGCTGTATAATTACAAGGGGTGCTTTGGTCCTACTGATGTGTTTCACAGTGTCATATTAGGACAGCTAAGTACTCTAAAAAAATAGCACTTTCGAGTCCTTGTTCCATTTCTTATTGGTGACATTCAAGCTCTTGGCCCAGATTCTCAAAAATATTTGGGCATGTTGGATCCTACGGATCCCTGTGATCAGGTAACTCAGCTGCAGCTGCGTTGGAGACTTGAGCTCAAGGGCTTCCTGTCATTTTTGAGAAAGAAGATTTGCACTTTTAAGAATTTATGGAAACAAAGAACCCTTTCAAAAGAGACGCTTGTAATTCCTTAGCGCCGGGCCACCTGTGCCATCATTCCCCGGGGTGAGGGCTGTTCTCACTGCACTGGGAGCAGCACCGAGCTCTGCTCAGGAGGACACTGGTGCTGAGGGCTTCTTCCACGTTCGACCTGCAACAACCCCAAATCAAGGTTGGACTTTGGCACTAGAATAGCCCTGTTGAAGGAGATGTCTGCCTGAGGTAACAACTGATGTTTGTGTTCCTCATTCCTGCTTATTTAGAAAGCAGGCAAATAGTGATAAGCTTTAAAACAATTCCAAGACGTTCATATTTGCAAACAAGCTGTGGGAACTCTGATTTAAATCCAATTTTTTTTTCTTACAGAACATATGGCTGTTTACACCAGGAAACTAATAAACATATTGTCAACAACAGCCATCAGAATAATTCTTCAGGGTTTGAAAGGCAGTTTGTAACTTCACCAACTGACTGGATTCATTCCCTCTCCCTCCTGTGTAAATTTGAGAGACGAGGGGCTCTGAAACAGCAAGTGGGAGCTCTATCTTGTATCTGGAGTCTTAGGGCTTTTTATTTCATTCTTCTCTATAAGCTTGGTATAAGCGTGTCACTGGCCTTCAGTAAAGAACAAATAAGCTGGAATAGCTTGTGTGGTGCCAAAACTATAAAAATGACTGACATTAGTGGGAGCTTCCAGTGCTCATGAGATACTTAGAAATAGGAGCCCCAATGTGTATGACCCAATGAATGATATTTCATATTTCTCTGACAGTACAAAATTCTTAAGTCCATACATTGTTTTTAAGCTCAGTTAAAATTCTTGTGGAAAGTACAGGCAGTAATAGGACTGGATAATGACTTCGTGATCTGGACTCCTGCTGTGTAAGGATCATCTCAATTTTTTTCTTCAATTCTCTTGGGATGTCCTGTGATGTAGCTGTTCCTTTCTTCTGAGAATAATATTCAGATTTTTTCTGTTTTAGAAGGCCCAAAGGCTCACAATGTTTCTATAAAAACTACAGAACTGCTTTGTACACAGTAGAAATAATGTTGTCTGGTTTTCCCCTTTATTTGGGTCCTCATTTATGTGGGTTCTATAGCTGGATTTCCAGTTACTAAGAAAGATTGAGTAGCTCCTGCATCCCACTGTCCTGTCGTACACCATTGAGGTACCCCGGGGGATTGATACTGGGGCCAGTACTGTTTAATCTCTTCATTAGTGACCTCAATAATGGGGCCAAATGCACCCTCAGCATGTTCACAGATGATAAACAACTCGGAGGAGTGACACATGAGCCAGCAACGTGCCCTTGTGGGAAAGGTGGCCAACAGCCTCCTGGGCTGCATTAGGGAGGGCATTGCCAACAGGCCAAGGAAGGTGATCCTTCCCCTCTGCTCAGCCCTGCTGAGACAGATCTGGAGTGCTGTGTCCAGTCCTGGGCTCCCCAGTACAAGAGAGACATGGACGTACTGGAATGAGTCCAGCAAAGGGCCACAAAGATGATTATTAAGGGACTGGATCATCTGTCATACAAGCAGAGGCTGAGAGAGCTGGGATTATTCAGCCTGGGGAAGAGAAGGCTACAGGGGGCCTTATCAATGTGTATAAATGCCTGACCGGAGGGGAGGGGAGTGTAAGGAAGATGGGCCAGACACTTCCCAGTGATGGTGCCCAGTGATACCACCAGAGAGACAATGAGCATAAATAGAAATACAGGAAATTCTGTGTGAACGTAAGAAATAACTTTTTTACTGTTCAGTGGTCAAACACTGGAGCAGGTTGCCCAGAGAGGTTGTGGAGTCTCCATCCTTGGAGATTTTCAAAACCCGACTGGACGCAGCCCTGAGCAAGCTGTTCTAATTGCCCCTCCTTTGACCAGGGCTTGGGCCAAATGGTCCCCAGAGGTGCCTTCCAGGCTCAATCATTCTGTGATTCTGCAGGGTGGGCACATCTGTACATACACGTGTGAACACACAGATAGTTTGACTGCATAAACTCTTCAGAAAATCAGGCTTACAGAGATAACAGAAATTCTGTGATGCTTGTTTCAGGGGGAGTTATAAAGTTGGGCGCTCATGTGCAGAGCAATTTTTTAATCAGTCTATGTTAAGGTTTGGGTCTTCTGTGCAATACAGGCCACAGACCTTTTAGCATACAATATTCAATGTATTCAATGTATTTTGGTGCAAAATCTTCAAAACCAGTAGGAAATGCATGTTAAATGCAACACCTTGTATGTCAGATAAGCAAGTCAGACCAGGTTTTGGTTGCCTTACAGTGTGCCTCACCATGTTGTGCTGTTCTAGCCTTGTGTGATCTTGGGCCACCCATTCTGCCTACCCATGTTTATTCAGTACAGGGAACCGTACTTCCCTTTGGGACCACTCAGAACAGGCAGAGAAATATTGGGAAGAACTTCCCTGCTATATATTCCAGTGCTATAATTTAAAAGGACCCAACTTCTGCTTTTTGTTCCTTCCTCTGTTGACTAGGCACCAGCATCTTGCTTCCATTGCTGCTTCTCTCCTTTGACAGTGTTTAAGCCCTTTTGAACAGCAGCCCATAGAAGGGGATGGGTGGACAGATTGTCTACTAAAACAGATAAGTCATTTATTGTGCAATAAATAATTCAGCACAAATCATAAAGTCTAGCTAGTCTGTTACTTTGTCTTTAAATCTACACATCCTATATTTTATTTTTCAATCAGCTGCAAAGATGATGCAGCACACAAGCAGAACAAGATCAAAGGCTGCATATTATTTCACTGTGTAAGTCTATAATGGAGACACAAAGGAAAACAATTTCTCCTCCTCAGACTATCATGTCATTTTATGTTAAGGATAGTAAGTGAAGGCTCCTCCTTGTTGCTGACTAAAAGATTCAACAGGAAACCCTTGAGCTGAGGACAAGGCAGAACTGGCACTGGGATTGCCCATTCTGGGGAAGTGCTCTTGCTCTCCATCACCTTCCAGGGTCTGCTGTCAATCACCAGGAGGAGCTTGGATCTTGAATCCAGTCTTGTTTTGAGCCAGATAATGCAGCTGAGTCAGATAAGCTTGGACAGTCAGGGGAAACAAGAAATTGGTTTCTTGAGGAGTTCCAAGACTCACTCACTCAGTTTTTATTATCTGTATTGTGCTGGTTAGGGTCTGAGTCAAGGAAACATTTGACCCTGAGCTTTGTTCACTCCTGTTCAGAATGGCATTTTAGAGCTTTGTGCACTTAAGCATTTTCCTGGAGCATGGTGGTTTTCTGAGGTAATGTCTGTAGCCATCCCACTGGAGTTAAAGGAGAAAGATCTTGTTGACTCTTGGGGCTTGGATTCAGGTTTCTCTTTAGTAATGTTGACAATGCTGAAAAAAAATCAGGGATCCTTTAACAGGCATCACCCATAGGACGTAGCCCTGGAAGGGGACAGGGTGAGTTAAGCCACTTCTGTTATTCTTGCTTGGACTGTCCTGGAGCTGCAGAGATTGAGACCATTTGAATGTTTTGGAGACCAATACCAAAGAATCAATGACAGTTCAGACAGTTGTGGGGGAGGTAAAATTTTCTTTCCCTCTGCTCTCTAGCTGAGAGCAAACTAACGGTACAGCAGGCAGGGCGACTTTATGCCATGATGGAGACTCAAAAGATAAGACTGGAAGAGATGAGATCCCCAGCGCTGCAAGTAATTCTTGACCACTTCTGTTTCCCTCTACCTCGTACCTGCCAGAGCATAACAGAGCAAGCACTTTGCTGGGGAAAGGGAAGACACCCTGGGCTGGAGGAAGAGGACTGCCGCCGTGGTAGGGAGCCCGCACACGTAGCGTTGCCCCAGCTCTGGACAGGAGCACAGTGGGGAGAGAGAGGCTCAGCAAGGGCAGGCAATGCAGACCTGCAGGGCTGTTGCTGCATCTAGAGCTGTAGTATTACCAGTAGAGCTTCCCACCAGCTCCCGGTGTCACTTCTGCAGTCCTAGGACCTACTTAAGGGGTGGCAGTGCCAGGCACCAGGCTCTTTGCAGAAACACCGTCCTGCCACCAGGATGCCCCATTTCTCAGAAAGCGACTTTACAGATGGTCCACAGCAGTCCTACCCTACCTAGGAACAAGGCTTTTAAACACCCCCAACACCACTCTGGCCTTTCTACGCCATATGAAGTTGTGTAGTGAGTTTACCATCTCGCCTGCGTGCATATGGCTGCTTAAACCAAGAAACCCAGTTAGTAGCATGCAGCCAGGACCAGCCGTGGTAACAGTGGATGTACAGTGACCTACTTTTAACACAGCTTATGTAGTCTTTCTTGCTGCTTTATGCTTGAATGGCAGAATTTGCAACAAAAGGACAATTTATGGCAGCCTTTTATTGCAAGGTTCTTTTGCTATAGTCCAAAGTTATAATGACAAAATGCTCCACTGAGTACAATAAGGACTGCAAAAGTCAGCCCCACTTTTTATGTAAGGCTTTAAACTTTATCTGTTTTAAACAGCTTCTGGTACTAAGCTCATTTTTTTTTGTTTGCTTGCTTATGAAGACAGCTTTATTATTTGCGTGGAGAGTAATAGAGGAACATGTCTGAATATGAATAGAAAGGCTCTGCAATGGGGGGTTTAAGTAAAACCATTAAAAAAACTTCTGAAGCTCAGCAAACCAACCCCCTGTATGGATGGGGAAGAGTCTAAACCACAGCAGTGCAGAAAAGTGAAAACTGCCAAGCAAAAATGAAACGGGAACCTGGTCCCTGCTAAGGGAAGGCACAAAGTAAATCTGATGTGACCTGACCACACAGGGTCATAAACAAGCCGAGACAAATGCAGGAGGAAGGACACTGTGACAATAGTTAGCCCAGAGGGCTGAGACACATGGCTGAGTTCTTACATGTCAGCTGTGCTGCAATAGCTGACTGATTCATACACTTCGCCTACGGCAGCCAGGAGGTAAAACACATTATGTTAAGCCTCAGTGGAAGAGGGTTAGATGAACGTGCTTTCCTTGCTACTTGCAAAGGGGTGAGAGCGCGTACGTGAACAGTTGCCACAGCTCAGCTGACGTGTGGGCATCCACCACCGCTCTGAGCATCCACTGAGCTCCCATTCTGAAATGACCCCAACCCCTTTCTAATGAGGGTTAGCCTGTTGCAAATAGGAGCTGTGGTGTGTGTTAGCATAAACCTTATTTGCCACCACCTCAGGGTAAGCATATGATAAAGCAGAGGGTCCCTGATGCCATGTGGTGCCTCGTTAGGCTTTAGTAACTCCTTTGCATGTCTGAAACTTCAGCAGGGCCATGCCATTGGCAACCGTTGCACATGGGGAGATGCCCTTGGCCCATACAGAGCCCTGTTGAACTGAAAGGGTGGCTTGTCATAAATCCTGGGTGATGGCAGCCTGTGTCAAGCTCTCCTAGTGGGATGCCAAGGACCATGCCCCCAGTACTGGCAGAGCCTTGTTTTCCTCTCTGCTCAGCTTTCTGCCAGATAGCAAAAGCAGCCTTGCCAAGGTTGCTCTACAGCTTCTACTGCTGCCAGTAATCTGGGTAATCTCTTATCTCGCCTTATTTCACTGTTTATAGCCATGACAGCCGAACCCTAGACAATGTGTAATGGGTGAGTTATGTTAGACATCGTCGAGCCAAAAATGATTCTGGAGCAAGGGCATTGCTAGCTGCATACTAGAACTAAAAGCACCAGGGGTGGAAATCAGCAATGGCAAGTGATTTGAGAAATCACTGTGTCCCAGCTTCAGTTTACTCATTCATTGCACTGTCTGTTCTTTGGGACTGATGGATAGTTTTGCCTAGAGGCAGTTGAGTGTTACTGGTTATGAGACACTCAGCCACAATTTCAAGTGAAAGGCTTGTTAGTCATCTTTCCTTCTATCTCACGTATCATCATGGCTAATAAACATCTCGCAGCTGTCTTCCAGGATGCTGGAAAGTTAAGACTCTCTTCAGTTTGAGCCTTCTCTATCTCTGTATGTTCCCAGTGCTTTGTCTGGGTTTGCGCTGGTTAGGACTCTGGCTGAAGTGAATCTCCAACAGCAGTTGGAAAAGATACAAAGAAGTCATATCTTTCTTAGCTGGATTGACTCCTGAGTTTTGGCAGAACTAAGGAACTCTTCAGCCAGAATTGAAGCTGCTAATATAATCAGTTACTCCACGCAGAGCATCATCTTTTGCATGCAAACATATTTGTACAGTCCCTTTCTGAGTCTTAATTACTGAGTGGGTCTAAAGACCTAAATGATTCTATGATTCTATGATTCTATAAAGGCGATTAAAAAAACTCATCAGTCATGAACTGACATTGTTTGCATCAAGGAAGTAGGTTCACAATTCTGTAACATCATGAAATCTTAACACAAGCCATCACTGTAGAACTGGCAATGCTGATGGTCTTTTTTATAATAAATAGGGGGACAAAGTTTCTTTTAAAGACTTGTTCTTAAGTCTCACAAGTCCTTTCCTGGAAAGTGCTCAGTACATTTCTGAATCAGTCTGGTTGAAAGAATGATGAAGTATGAAGATAAGTGCCCAGATGTATGAGTTTCCTCAGATATAGTCATATCCACATCCTGAGTTAGGGTGCCATGTTTGCAGTCATCTTATCAAACAGCACTTGCTGTTACCAGCCTATCAATGACAACAAGGCATGAGCATTGAAGCAGAGAGAGAGATAAGGGAAAGGGAAAATTCTCTGAGAATTCTCTGATGGGGCCCTCCACTTGGGTGTCCTCTCCAGTGTAGCAGGGTCCCCCATTATAACATTCCATAATTACAGTTTTCATCAGGAACTGTTCAAATTCCCTATAAGGGGAATTTTTGCTTTATTCCTGCTTGCAGTGCTGTTGGGAGCACACTTTTATCAGGGTGGGTGTGCATGCCAGCTGGTTGTTAATCTTTGTTGGGTCCCTCATTGAAAGCTACCAAGGGGGAGGGAAGGGGGAGGTATGAGTCTCACCCTGGTGGAAATTACTCCCCTTGAGAACCCACTGTAACAGCAGTATCAGGGTTTGCAGGTTCAAGGCCATGAGAATAACAGCATGAGAACAACAGTGTGAGAACAACAGAGGAAAACCACTGTCCCAGAAGCTCTGGAAACACTCCTGCAGCAGCCTGGGAGAAAGGGTACAAAGCTGCAAGTGAAAGGCAGGCGACAGAACTGCAGCTAGAAGGCCCTTAACGTTACATGGGCTAAGGCACCTATGGCACTGTGCCACAATGAGGAGAGCTGGCATCCCAGAATGGGGCCCACAGCATTGAGGTTGCTGAGCAGGACATTGCTAAGACAGTCTGAAATGTGAAGAAGTCAGTCTTGAAACTGTCACCTTTCTCTTGGATGTAGGTATTTACCTGAAAGCCCAAATTAGGTGTGAGCTTGTACCTCAGGACACCCAGCTGTCTGGCTGCAGAATACTGATGATCCACAATTCACCTTATAGTCCTCCATAGGGCCAAACCAGGACCTGGCTGGGATGGGTCATGACTTCTGTACACCCATGTCTCCCCATGGAAGCCAGAGAGTGGAAGAGAATAGAAGGTTACTGCACACCTTGGTGTCCCTTGGGCACACAGTCAGGAAGTGGCGAGGGCAGTCATCTGGACTGGGGATTTGCAGAGCACTCCACAGAATCACAGAATCACAGAATCAGTACGGTTGGAAAAGACCTGTAAGATCATCGAGTCCAACCTGAAAAAAAAAACAAAAAAAAAAAACAAACAAAAAAAACCCAACAAAACAAACCAAAAAAAAACACAAAAAAAAAAAAAAACCCACAAAACCCACGCCACACAACAACAACAACAAGCCACAACCCACCCAACACCACACAGCACCATGCCCATCAAGCTACATCCCACAATGCCACATCCACACGCTCATTGAATACCTCCAGGGAGGGTGACTCTACCACCTCCCTGGGCAGCCTATTCCAATGTTTCACTACTCTCTCAGTAAAGAACTTTTTCCTAATATCCAGCCTGAACCTCCCCTGGTGCAACTTGAGGCCATTTCCTCTAGTCCTGTCACTAGTCACTTGGGAGAAGAGACCAGCACCCACCTCTCTGCAACCCCCTTTCAGGTAGTTGTAGAGAGCGATAAGGTCTCCCCTCAGCCTCCTCTTCTCCAGGCTAAACAACCCCAGCTCCCTCAGCCGCTCCTCATAAGACTTGTGCTCCAGACCCCTCACCAGCTTCGTCGCCCTTCTCTGGACACGCTCCAGCACCTCTATGTCCTTCTTGTAGTGAGGGGCCCAAAACTGAACACAGTATTCGAGGTGCGGCCTCACCAGAGCCGAGTACAGAGGCATCCCATACATAACCGTAATCCTTCCCTTGGGTAGAGATTACCAGCTAGCTTTTTTTTCTTCCTGAACATAACTGGAACAAATAATTCCTTCTTTTTGTATAAAAGCCTGGGCAAGTGCTTGCCCAGAAACGGTGAGACCTGGGTTTCACACCCTCAGCCTGAGCAATTTCCAAGCCCCTGCTTCCCTTTCCACATGAGCATGTTCACAGGTTTGCTGGAGGTCAGTGAGAGAAGGAAATGTTCCCCACACTCCACATCCCTCATTGTAGCTGGGCTATTGTGCAAAAAGGAGTGGAGGCTTTGCCTCTGCAAGAGGAAGCAGGCAAAAGAGATCCTGCCTCTGTGACATATTGTTTGGGCTCTTCTGGGGTGGGGAATGAGGAGTGATAGTTGCTCCTTGCACCAGGGACTTCTCTGGTCCTGCTTCATGGTATGAAATATATAAATAGCAATAGGAGTGAGGAAGTGTAGGGAAGAGTCCACCTTGTCATCAGCCTGTAGTTAGGGTGCTCCTGAGGTTGGCAGCTGTGGCGTTTCTGTTCTAGTCTTCTCTCTTGAGTTGTAAACTTTTCTAGACAAAGCCCAGATTTTTGTGATGTGTCTATACATCAGCTAAAATAACACTGCCAAACACCTTACTATTATCTTGCTACTGTCATTAATTACTCAATTAAAGCTGGTCATGATATGTTAATGATAAACCTTAGCCTGATTTCTGAGGAGAACAGAAAATTGGGTTAGTTTCCCTAGCTCTGGTCTTGTTAAAGCATCATGTCATTCTCATTATAATGTGATTTTCATGACTTAATCCATTATTTACTGCAGGGGAAATCTGACATGTACAGAATATATTTACAATGTGAAAAGACTACTTGGATACCAGTCTTTGAAGCAATGTTTTTTTTACAAGGAATTGCTTTACAGTCTGTCTCGTGGCTACTTTTAAAAATAATACTATTTAAAATAGACGTTTAAGGGATGAGTAACAAGTCTTGGCTTTGCAAATGCAGACATTAGATCACAGTGACCCTCTGCCTCCTGGGGACGACAACATGCCTCTCACTTCCACACCATCAGATAATGTGTGCTGAGTAAAGCGAGCTTAGGTCAGAGAGCTGTTCACATACGCTGCTAATTGGTGAACTCCTCGCTTAGTGTTCTAAGGGACCTGACACCAGTTAATGTTTCAGTCTTACTCCCCACAGGACTTCTTGATCCAGCAGAGCTCTTTCTTTTACTATTTTTTATTTTAAATAGCAATGTTTTCTCCCTAAAAGCTTTAATATCTGCTAATCCAAGGTGTGTTTTTGTTTTGTTCAGAACATGGTACCTTGACAAGGACTGTGTTTCCCCATGTCCATCGATGGGTTCAGCGGTGACTCAAAGTGAGACATGCTGAACAGTCAGTGCCGCTCCCTGCAGTGTCTGGCCATTCACAGAACTCCCTCACCACCCATACGTCTTTGTGGTTTGAGAGGTCTGACAAAATTGCCATCAAAAGTGGAAAATTCGGGAAAGCCCAAGTCTATTTCGACATCAGCTGCTGGTTTAAAAGGCCAAAGCACAGAGAAAGCAAAACCACAAAGATACGGGAACTGCAATGCAACTGTTGTCAAGGTAAATGTAAATAACATAAAGCTGTGAAATGTGCTTTTTGTAAGCTGAGGCTACAGTTAGAAATATCTCCGTTTTTCCTTCCAGTCTATCAGGACCTATATTAATGAAGATGCTGGAGGGGAAATGGCACAAGAGTTCCCTTCCTTGTGTGTACTTAGTGGATGGTCCACGAAGAGCTACCTCACTTGCACTCAGGAGAAGGTAAGTCTATCATGACCAAGAGAGATGGAAGATACAGGAAGAACATCCTCAGGGGACAGATAAGCAGGCTCGAACGCTTTCAACAGTGTTAATGAACATGCCTCTTCACAGCCAGTATACTCTCCTGCTACTTGGCATCTATGGTTAAATCCATGGATGCCTGACCTTCTCAGCACTGAACAGGAAGAGTTGAACAGTCTCATTTCTCCAAAGAAAAAAAAAAAAGGTCTCTTGTCTTCAATGTGTCACATATTTTCAAGTGTCTCCACACTTGAATGTACACCTGGAAGCCTTTTGGGTCTGGTACTTAGTGCCCCTGAAATTCACAGCTCTAAACGGTGTTATGAAGCACTGTGGCTATTCAGTGTTTTGGAAGAAGCAGATGCCTGGAGTTGAAATGTGCTGTTTGAAGCAGCCCTTTGAAATACAGTGGCAATGCAGTCAGCTGTTGTCCTTAAATAAAGGGAATAGGAGAGAGCAGACTAAATTATATCTGGTCTTTGCCTTCAAATCCAGCCACTCATGATGCCTTCCTTTTACTCAAAACCCAGCATGCCTTGAGATTTTGCCATCTGCTGTCTTTCCTCTGAGGAAAAGTCTGCTTCATTTTACCTCCTTTGCAAAAATTAACATTATAACAAGGAAAGAACTTTGCTGTACTGGTTTGCAGTATGCTATGAGGCAAAATGACCCATAAGTCCATGGCCTTGACCAAATTTGCCAGGGTCTTGGCATCTATGTATTTGTAACCAGTAGAAGGTATCCACACCAAGAGATGTGTGAGCTGGAACAGCAGTGCTGGAAAGCCACCTCTCTGTGCTGAAGGCTCATCTTTCCAGAGGGAGTTGGTACCATAGGCTTTTTAGTATGGGAACATTAGTAACGGCACGTTGTTAAATCTCGAGTCATTGCCTGTTCACCAGGTTCATGTTGTTTCAGTTTTCTGGAGGAGATGACTGTTGTAAGCCTCTGTAGCCCAGCCAGCTCCAGCACGGGCATTGCTACTCCACCCACCGAGCCCTCTCTGCCATTGCAGCAGAAGATGCTCTTCATGAGATCTGTTAACCTGTTCTCCTGCTGAAGAAAAGCCTCCATGATTGCAGGCCCACATGTCTTACTAATCCACAGCACTCGCTATCCGCAGAGGCTGTTACTCCAGAGAAAAATTCCTCTTTCCTCCGAGCAGCCATGGGACAATGGTACTTGTATTTGGTATCCTAAAGCTGCTGCCTCTCTGGAGGAAGAGGGGATGACTTCTCTCCATCCATAGAAATCCCACACATGGAATAACACTAGGAGCAGTCCTGGATTACATGCTGAATGCCTGGATATCTCACCTGGCCCACAGGTCTGCCTAAGGGAAGTTTTAAAGATGCTGTAGCCTAGCAGTATTTGAGACGGGATCCACAGCATGGTGTAGACTGGCAAGGTTATAATTGCACCCATGTGGCTGAGGATGCCATGAAATGAAGCATGACAGCTAAGAGAAAGAGGAGGGCAAATGCTGATGCAGACACAACCCTTCACCACCTCCTTCCTCACCCAAAATAAAACAGCAAGGTGGTTTCTGGTAGTACTCATACGATAGGAGTACTCACAGCTAGGAGTCCTCCAACAGCAGAAAACAAACCACCTGCACTGCAGTGGCTAAAAATATAAGCTGAAGCAGGAGTAGATGAGGAAAAACAGGATGGCACAGTCATGATCAGACATAGCCCAGAACACAGAGGTGGTTCTCAAGCTGCCCCCCAGGCAGGACACCGTGGTCAGTGAATTTCTCAGAAACACCAGGACGGGGCTGGGTTTTCAGGAAGGATTTTAATTTCAGCCGAGCTGTTGACGTAGAGATCATGGAGACATCACTTCATGCTTCAAGTGAACTAGAGAGATATTTGTATAGGATCATGCCAAATGTCCTGTACAGGACAAGATTAACCCCACTGCCAGCAGGATGAGGAAATCTAGCAGTAAAAAGGTGTTAAAATTCTCCACACCAGCCTTTGTGAAAGTGAACTAGTATCAGGTGCAGCAAAAGGCAATCAAATGTTACTTGGGTATCAATCAAATGGAACTTGGGGTTGTTTGGGTTTTTTTTGTAGGGCCCAATCTGATACTGCCTTGATATTAAAAAGAAAAAAAAAGAAGAAAAAGAAATAGTGTTTGATTTCCCAATTAAAACTGGGGTCCTTTTGTTGTAGATGAAAAACTTTTCTGTATAACGATGACTCACAATCTGCAAGTCAAAGAAAAAAAGAAGAAATAATCACCAGGGAAGGGAAACACACAAAAAAAACCCCAGAAGTGCTGCATCTCTATGGGGCTGAGAGAATGCGTGTGTATCCTGTGATGCGTTTGGCTGCATGACAGTGGTTTTCCTCCTGCGTTTCCGTTTCAGTAAAATTAGAGGTTGGAGCTTGGGGGATGCAAGTTCGGCTTCTGATTCTGCAAAGCTTCCTGTGAAGCATGGGACAAATTCTCAAATCTCTCTGGGACTCACCTGTAAAACAAAGAGTAATAACAGTCTCTGTCTATTTAAATTACTGCTCCTTCCTATGAGTTTCTACCAGGCCTAGAGTAACAGGGCCCTAATGTATCATTAGACTCTCTAGCTGCCACTGTGCTATGAATAATAATGTTTATTAATCATAATAAACACATCAGCGCTGTCAGGGAGTGTGCATGGAGCAAGTAGAGCAGTGTCTGACAATCACATCTTGCCATGTAAAGCTTGAGGTGGAAAATGCGACTCATGCTGCAGATAATATAAAACCCAGGAATGGCCAAACTCTTCCTGTAGGCAATATTGGAGCAAAAGGGAAAAGGTCAGTTTTGTTCTAAAAAATAATACAGTAATATCCCATGTGGTGTGTCCCTCTCTAATGTGCCAAGACAGCTCCTGACACTTACAGACTGCAGTAGTGGGGGGTGTCTGAGTAGTGTGTGTCCAGTCCAAAATATATGTAATAACAGTAGTAAACCCTAACTTTAATTTATATACTGACACTAGCTAAATTTACTCATTAAGTCTTCCCCCAGTTGCTCTCTTCTTCTTACTTCATCCAAGTCACCATTTTGGTTAAGAGGTGATGAAAGGCAGAATTTAGGTCATTCAATGTGATGATCTCAGTTACTTGTCCCTCCACCTGTGTGCCAGCGAGGGATGGACCAGGTCCTATTTATGAATCACTGTGCTGAGAGAAAGGTGGGATGGCAGCCCACATAGGGGAACCTCATACTTTGAATGCTCAAGAAGCTGATCTTACGGTAAGGCACAACTCAAAGTGGGTCAGGTCACCCCAGACTGGACCTCATTTGCCAGTGTGGTGTATGAAATGGAGATCATTCCAAAACCAGCCATGGTAGATCCACGCTTGCCCATATAACATAATTGCTGCCACATGGAGCAAGGAGGTCAGTTCAGATTTTGGACTATTTATACTTATACAAGACAGATAAATCCTTTGAAGCTACTGGAGTGACTTGAGACTTCAGCTGGTGTAAAGGCAGTCAGAACCTTCTTCTGAGTCCTTTGGTTGAATCTTATTGCTTGATCTATGCTGGAGATACTTGTCGCAGAGTTAGTCATTTTTGTGTCCTGAAGAGACCTCACAGCCACTTTCTATTAATCAGAATTACCTGCTGGGAGGAGTGGTCTGGGGAACTACAGGGCTGGATTTGGGAACAAATAAGAGGGAAATTCTGTATATTGAGAAGAGCTAATCAAACCAAAATCTTTAAAAAATAAATGGTTTGCTGTGGAATCAGGAAACAGTTCCCTCCTTGCCTGATTGCCTATGGGTAATTACAGGTGGCTGATTTATTCTCCTCTGGAGCGTGCCTGATCCCTTGCTCTGGTATAATCCATTCTTGGCCACTCCTGCCAGCCCCACTGGCGTGGGAGCCAGACTGGAGCAGGGCCTTTGGCCACTGCCACACTGCAACTACTGACACCAACCTCTGACTTCTTGTGACAACATCTCTTCAACTCTGCAGCCCAAGCCAGGAATCATTGACCTGAACAGAGGAAAGTCCATTAATGCCCATTTTTTTATTCATATCAAGTTTTTGTTGTTTTAAATGCTGAAAGGAGTCAGGCACTCAAAACCCACTGAATATCTGTGGGATCTGAAGTCCCAGTTCTCTTCTGTTCTTTCGCAGACCCAAGCTTCAGAGATGTCCCTGTATGTGAAGTCAGTCAACATGTCACGTGTGAGTGCGTTTATAACCTTCCCATTGTGGCACTGCCAATACCTTTGTGCATTTCAATCACTCCCTGTTTGTTTCGAAACAAAACAAACATTATTTGCAAAGCGCGTCTGCTCAAAGCAATTCTCCAAACTGTTCACATTGCATGCATCACCTGTGCCAGGAAAATGTGTATATCGCCATGTAAAAACCATTTGTGCACCCTACCTTACTCATACCATACTCAGCCCATAGCCCAACTCCTCCATTATGTCAGAGGACAGTGATGATGCATTCACTGCCGGGTTCCCATTGCTGCTGACAGACAGTAACAGCCACAATGGAAAAATAAAGCACAATTATTTAACACATGCCCTTGCAGCAAACAGCCCCTGGAATTTCCAGCTGCAGCCGTGCCATGCCAGGCTCTTGGTACACCTTGCTGATCTCCCAGCACAAGCATTTCTGCAAGGGGAGGAAATACTGTTTAGTTCAGGCAGGAGAACAGCGAGGCGGAAAAACAAAGCGTTGCCCTAAGCCACCATTTCAAATCTGCGGTGGAGACTGTAACAAATGCCAGGAGATTCCCACTCCCTTATTTCAGCCATGAGGCAAATCCTATTTTTGCAGCAACTTCAGTATCTCACTAAGACCAATTGACTGTAGCATCCAATTCATCTTTACAAGCTTTGTGGCACTATGGTTTGCCAGGGATCCCAGAGTGCGAAATAATTTTCGTTTTAACCATTTTTTAACCGTGGATATTAAAGACACAGGTGGATTGAAATAACCCCACAGGGTGCATCTGACGTTTTTCCACCTTTTTCATTGTCTTTGATGTGGGAGCTGGACCACTGTGTCCTCCATATCAGTACATCATCTAATATGTTGTTTAAAGAGCTACTGTAATGTCAATACTAAAGGGTAAAAACATGTCAGCTTATGTTTTATCTAGACGGAGAGCACAAATGCTTACGCTGCACTGCCTTCAGGAGAAGCAGCCGTGCCCAGGAACAAAGCCATGGTGCCAGCCAAACCACGTCTGATCCTGAGATGTCATCCTTGACATACAGGTTCGGAGATGCTATCTCCCAAACACAAATGTCAAAATGGTGGCACTTGTTCAAAAATCAGCCCTTGCTTTTGCTAAACACATGAAATACCTGTGAATGTGTTGAGAAGCAGGCCAGGTCCTTTACAGTGGGCTTTAAAACAGAAAATCTGAGGTAGGGAGGAAAGAATTTAGAAGGAGATGAAGAGGACTGAGAGGGGAAGAAACTGCCCCGATGGCTGTGCCAGCGGTTTTGTGTTAATATGGTATCACCACGAGACAAGCTTTCTTCCTAAAACAGCCTTATTTGGGGATTAGCATTGAAACAATGTCATCTGCTCTTGATCCTTTCCAACCTCGCTTAGCTGCCATTTGGCTCCCGCTCCCTACACGATAAGGGCCTCCGAGAGCCACGCAGACGGAGTGGGAGCATTAACACTGGCGCCGCATTACAGACCACGTTACCAGGCACAATTAATGCCCAACAGCACGTAAAACCGTCCTTTCAGCAACATGGGCTCTCTTCCTTTCAGTTCTTCACCACAGCATGTAACAAGAAAACACTGGACATCCCTGACATCCTTCTAAATACTGCAGAGGGAGGGTCTGTTCCTAAAGCCCTTCCAGATCCCAGCTTCCCATCCAAATGAATAACGAGCATGAAGCACTGGGTTAGCTCCCCTCCTCTTGGAAGCATCACCCCACTTGGCCAGCAGAATGGAAGGACCTAATAAGATCTATTTTGGATAATCAGTATGACAGCATGGAGCATTTCCTTTTTTTTTTTTTTTTTTATTTGCTGCTGGATAAGATTGCTTCTGGGATGCTTCTGTAGCTTTTGGCTCTGGCTAAATAGCGGGAGAACTCCCAACAGCAGGAGTCAAAGGGTCTTCCGTATGACCATGCTCCTGTGCACTTGTGAATGGAAAATTATGTGTCTTCATAAATCTCAGGAATATAAAGACCATATGTGGTGTGCAGAGCCCCCACATATCCACATGAGAGTGGGTCAATGCTAGCCAAGAAATCTGAAAGCAGAATTATCTGTATTATGTGTTTTACTTTGCTCTAATAGTGAACAGAAGTGGAGAGAGGAAGAGAAAAGACACAAATAAAAAAGAATGTCAAGAATAATGAAAAAAATGCATGTTCCTGGCTCCGAGAAATTATTTTGACACCAGCTTTCACATTTTTTTATTGTCACCCCTTTGGGCAAAGTCATTCAAAAGGACAAACAGAAAATCATACCACAGACTAAGATACAGAACCTGCCTCTCTTAGCAGACTGGATGTGACAGATAAAATAAGACCCCAGCCATGGTAGAAAATAAAAAGGTTGTTTTAAATTATTGCTGGTTTAGTAAGTGGGGAGATTGGTGAACCCTGTCTTATTAAGATGGCGATTGCCTTACCCTAATTTTTCCATAGTGTTAATGCAGGCAGATTGAACAATCACATCCTGAATGTGATAAGCACCTGCGAGGGTCTGCTCCAGGACCCACCAGAGCTGTCCCTAATGAGACCTGCTTTGCCCTTGAGTGTGTCTGTCCCTGCAGATGCTGGAGAGACGCCCACAGTCTGTGCAGAGGCGGCTCTTGTGTTTGGAGCTACATGTGCTACTTCTGATCTTCGCTGGAGTACCTACCAAGCCAGAGTTAGCAAAGATTGGGTGGACTTCCCTTTGCAGCAGCTCTCCACAGACAATGTGGTGCATATCTGGCCTTCCTCGCTCTTTTCCATTGTTCTTCCCATACTGCCGGTGCGCTGTCCTCCCAGCCCTCTTGTGAGCAGGAAACCTCTGCAAGCCCTCCTGCCCTCTGCCTGGTGCCAGGGGCCTCATCTTCCCTCTCAGCCCCTCTTTAACAAGGTCCTACTTCGAGCTTGCCATGGATGGCAGACAAATCCCCATTTTCTTTCACTCCTCTGTGTTTTATTCACCCTTTCTGTTTTCCAGGATTCATTTTTTTCAGCCTTCTCAGGTATATCACTGTCATGGAAGGTGTTTTACTCACCTTTGAGTTGTAATATTTGAACACACATACAATTAAAGCCTTTGGACTATTGAATTAGCATTCCTCTGCCCTACGGGGCTCCTTCTTTTCCACTGAGACTTTCTTTCTGACTACTTTTGGAGCTATGACCCTGGCCTATATGAACTAAGGTTGGTCCTGTGTGTTATTACAGAGGGAATAAAATTTAAAGGACATAAAGGCCCCATCACCTATCACCTATTAAATTTGAGAAAAGTGTGCTCCAGGGCTGCTGTGCTAGCTTGTGACTTGGAAAAGCTGTTTCCACATCCTGTTCAGACTTCCCTCATGAACTTTAGTGAGCCATTTAGGACCTGATCCTCCACACTCTTCAAACTTTGGAAGGCCTGGGGCATAGGATGTGTCTACCTTGCAGAAATAACAGCTGGATGTGCGGCCTGGGGTTCAGCAGGGGTTGGTTTACCTTGCTGCAAATAAGTAAGGTAAGTGCTGAGTATTTATGATTACTTTAAACCAGAGATTTGTGTTATAGCTCTACAAGACTGCTGCAACTCTTTAACTGTAGTGAAGACAGGCACATAGTGTCTCTACAGATCTGCCAAGGGGACACATACACTGAAAACTGGGAGATAATGAGGGGATTTGCAGAAATTAGCACCAACTGAGCAGGAAAAAAAATCCTTGGTGTTTGGAAAGAAGATATTGCCAAACCACAAAGCAAGTTGGCATTCATTTGGCATGAACAACATCAGAGACCAGGTTCAGACACTGGAACATCAACAGTGTGAAGCTGTTGGAGTGGTCTCGGGCACGATTATGGCCCAGGGTAAGCAGCACTCTCCTAAACGAACGTTCAGGAGTTAGCCTGGACCAGGAAATACTAATAGTAGGAAGTCTGCAAACTTGTTTTGGAAGCTAAGAGAAGCTAAAAGTAGAGACATGGCCAGACTATGCCAGCTGGCCTCAGGACCGAAGGACGGGCACTGGCACTGGTTCACCAGTACAGGTGTAGCCAGAGGAGTCGCCAACAGGCCGGAGAGTCATCAGTGACTTGGCACCCGCAACTGCTATTCATCAGCAACTTGGCCATAGTTTTTCTATGCCCTAAAGAGCAGCTGGCACCTCCACAGAGCTGACAGGTCTCTGCTCCAAAGAGTGTCTGTTCAGGTGTAGCTGCGCCAAAGACGGAGGATGAGAGACAGGAGGATATCATGAACCTCTGAATACTCAGTCTAAGTGTAGGCATATTTCAGGTGAAGAAAAAGTGGTGATGCACATGCTGTGGACAAAGACGTGTAAACACAGCCCAGTGAACACAAAGAGGAATAATCTATTATTTTAAAGAATCTCAGTGAGTCTTTCTGCCAAGTCCATCATGGTTTCAAAGCGACTGTACCGTGCACAGATAGACTGAAGGAGCAGAAGGATAAGAAGTTTTTAATACAGCTCATTACATGAGCTGTGAGAAGACCAACCAGGTCAAGCTCTGCACATGAGTAGAAGAAAACCTTTGTGGAATCTGGCAAGGTTTAGACAAGCACTTGATGTCTACAGAGACATTTCTGGTCTCCCTCCCAAGTCATACCTCATGGTGCCCTAAAGAACTGTGATTTTAGCTCCTCATCCCCCCCCTTTACCCCACTTACTATCTAAAATCCCTGTGTCCCCATTTTATCACTATGTTATACTCCCTGACCCAGAAGATACCTAAGACAATGAGATGCACTTGAATTCACAGAGCCGAGGCCTAATATTTTGACTTGGATTAAAACATGGCTTCATAAATAAAGTTAATTTTTGCCTTATTTTCTAGGGGAAATCTCACTGAGGTGTGTCTTTTAGGCTTTATCCAGGTCCAAGGGGAGCACATCTATGTCATATAGAGGTCCTGAACTCACAGTGCTGCCCAAGCATGGCCAGCACTCTTCAGAATGAGGCCTCTGATCTGCAGGTCGATGATTGCTCAGGGAAAACAAAATGGACTTTGAGACTTGTGAAGGCCCACAGTAAAGATTCAATGAAAAGGATGATTCACGGCAAGAAGAAACTTTTCAGAGTAAATCAAGCCTTCCACCAAAAGACACTTTTTGGAAGAACGTGGGCTTGAAGTTTAAAGAAAATATCTTGTGAAAAATGGTTACAAAAGGACATATCTAGTGTTTGAAATATCTGGCCTGGCTGTGCTTTCACCAACTGTCGGCTGTATCAGGTGCAGGTGGATGGCTTTGCTTCGTTAAGTCAACGTGATCGTCCTTGTAACACTGGCCTGACTCCATGGAAGAAAACTGCAAACTGGCGCTCATCACAGCCGAGCTTTCGTGACCAGCAGCAAAGTGGCACTCAAAGCTGAAGTGTGACAGGGAAATGGAAAAAATCTGAATTAGAGGATTAAAAAGTCATTATAAGCTCACATGGCTGCATTCTCAGCTTGAGTCCTGTTTGGGGATTGTCATTTTCAACTGAGTCCTGACTTCTCTGGGTGGAGACATGATCCAGAAGAGAAATTCTGGTTTTGAAGTGCATTTCCATGAGTAATGCATGAACTTCCCAACTTAGCACTGTTCTTCAAACACTAACGACAAGTTTGCAGCTTTTCAACAGAACCAAAGATAACAAAAAAATTTTCACAAAAAATGTATTTAGGTTGTCACTGTAGAGCAGGGCTAGGATGGAGCTCCTGAGTCCTGCACTCTGATGCTCACGTTACATCAACAGTGAAGGGAAATGAAGAAACAGGGAAAAAATAATCTCTCTGCATCAGTGTGTAACTGTGCTACATTTTATAGATGAATGATAATGCTTAATGGCTTCAGACTAAAGAGAGGAGCTTGGGGTCTCCCTTGAATGTCACCTTTGAGCACTGTAGTGCTATATTTTTGATATAATTTGAATCTGTGAAGGTCTAATTCACTCATGCTTCAGCCTCTGAAGTGAGGAGGTGCGTGAGTGGGGTCACAGACAGAGTAAGAGCAAGTCAGTGAATTTAAAAGAAAAATAACATTAGTAGATCTGAACATGGTGTCAGTCTAAGACCCTCAAGGACGGCTCCTCTCTCTGCTGCACTCTGGCTGAGAGTGGCTTAGTGAATTCAGAGCTGTAAACTGCTTTGAGATTTCTATGGGAGAGGAAAGCAGGTGTCAAACATTATTATTTACACTAAGTAATTACGTAAAGAAAATCCCAGAATCAGATCTTTGTTCTACATTCGCAAATGTATTCCCTTAATGATCTCTTTTCAAGCCTTTCGAGCTATAAATAGGTTTGTAAGTTTAAGAGCTGGAAATAAGCCACCAGCACTCTGACTGACTATTGTGAGAAGGTTTTATTAATTTTGGGTTGGGGGAAGGGACTAGGTTAAATCAGAGTGGGGCAGGCAGGGCTGAAACCAGCCTGTGCCTGTTTGGGAGGAGACCATGGACTGGGATCCACCGAGGAGAGGAGGCGAGGAATGAAGGGAAAAGGAAAGAAAAGCAACACAAAATCAGTGGGACCAATACCATACGTGCCAAATGTTAAGGTTTTTGAAAATAAGCAGAGATAACTATAAAAGGTCTGTGCCTAAATAGATAAAAATAGTTATAGGTTATGTACACAGAGGAAAAGCACAAGCAAATAGACTTATGCTGCAGGAATTTATTTATGCAAGTGGCAAGGGCCTGTGTTTCTTAAAGCAGAAAATGTTACACCACCAGTCGCCGTCTTTGCAATCAAGGGCCAGCGTGGCCAAGCAGCAGCGGCATGTGAGAAGTGAGTAGCTGTGATGGAAATCAGCAAGTCCATAGTAAAACCCATGACACCAGCTGGAAATGAGGCAGGACACAGTTCTGGTTGCGGGAATGCCGAATTAGGATCTCTTCCCTTCCCAGCAATCTGGAAATGCTCTGCTTACCTTGTCAACTATACAGACTCCAGGTACTGAACTGGGGACATTATCTGCTTGGAGCAAGACAGCATCTGGAATGAACATGGCAAAGTGCTAAAGCATACAGCATCCTACCAGTGCTTCTTCCAGGAGCGGAGGCCAGTCTTTAGGCTTTAGAACCTTTTAGCCCTATTTGACAAAACCTTTGTAGCTTCTTGAGGCCACAGCTTTGGCGCTACCCATGGGGAATTCAGTACAGACAAACCAGCCTTTCTCTTTTTACAGATAAATGGTTATTTTCACATTACAACTCGCAGAACAAAGAACTGAGCAACTGTATCACTAAGGACATTTCTTACAAAACTGTGCTAGCAAAAATAACTCTAAACATCTGTAGTATCTCGGACAAGCACATTTCTCTGGCCAAAAATTGTTCCAAAGGGACTTTAAAGCCATCCTCCTCCAGGACTGCTCACAAGAGTAGAAGATTGAGGTCTACAAAATGGCCCAGACTCTGCGTCCAGTCTGACTCCTGCTGAAGACACCAAAGTAGCTCTAGTGACTCCTGCAGGACATGCTCTGTGCTAGCCTTTGGTTTATCATCCACCTCCTCCGTCTTTCACCAGTATTTCTAATGAAATTTGCTCTTAACTACAGCCACCCGATTGAGTTCCCTGTGCAATACACCAGGATTCTGTCTCTTGGTGGGATGTTGCTTGTGCTAAGTGAGATGCAAGGGCCCAGAGAGGCAGGTAGAGGTTGTGAGTATTAGATGGCAGTGGAGCCACTGACTTCTACATGCTCAAGTGACATTTTTATCAAATGTCATTTTTACAAACAGAACAAGGCAAGTGAAAGAGGTTGTTTCCAGACTACTTTTTCTCTTCCTTTTCTGGCAATGATCAGTTAATAAGACACTGCCCAGGCTCTTAAGTTATTTTAATCTCAGTAGGTCAGAGTCGCTTTTTTAGTCTTTAGATACAGAGAACAGAGAAGTTATTTGCCCTTACAGCCTCACGCAGTGAGTCCACAATGGAAACAGGAAGGTCTCTGAGCATCCCGCTCCTGCGCAGCCAGTCCGTTCCCAGTCCTACAGCCATCTTGTCCCAAAGGACACAGCCAAACCAGCCCAAGGCAGGGTTTGGGGGTGACAAAGCAGTGCAGAGGGAAACCTCACATCATCACATCATCTTAGTGTATAAAAGTATACGATGTATAGAAGACTACAGTCCCATCTTCTGCCAGGGGCTTCCCAAAGCGCTGATCCCTGCTACTAGTAGCAGAGGTCTTCAGGGAGACATAGACCGGAGCCAGGCAAGCAGTGAGATGGGGAAGAGGTGGGGAGGGATCCTTTGCTGCCGGCTGAGAAAGGATCGCAAGGGGAGATCCACTCCTGGTGCCTGGCTGCTGAGAGGATGGTGCTACGTGGGCATATGTGAGAGACTGACAGCAGAGGCAGATGTTGCACGAGGACTGGCTGCCATTTCATCATGCCCAGCCAACGTGGTTGCACATATACGCTGATTACTACTCCCTTCTCAGAGTCGCTGTGGGAGGCAGGTTTGTAACTGAAAACCACTCCTCACTGCTGAGTCACCCCTCGCTGCTGATGCACTCCCCGATCCCAGGACCCTTCGAGGGGGGTGAAATAATGGCTCCAGAAATGCTTTTGAAAGGTAGAGCGCAAGTGCAGAAATCAGGCTGACTTCTTCTAGGAATGGGAAAGGGAAGTGGGGATAAGGAAAACAGTAAAGTCATTGGACTTCACAAATTTGGGTGGTTCATTCTTTGGATCTAACTTTTGAATCTCTGGTGTCTGGTCTCATTTGCTGAGAAGTTAAAGACCATCAGCCTGGGATCCTCAGATGTACCTTGGAAAATCAGGCCGATCATGTCAAAATCACTGAAAAAGTGGACTCTGCACATTACATTAGAAGCCTGTTGTCAATAGCCCCAAAGTTACACTTACCAAACAGAAAATGCTTGTGCTTTTTCAATCATCAGAATGATATCATAGATTCAGTGTTCCACTGCTGTTGGAAAGAGCATAGAGAGTGAAATGTGGTGTAGATCCTACTGGGTAACACATTCCTTAATGGCATTTTTAAAGCATTCCACATTGGCAATAAAATATAGAAAGAGGGAGAACAGAGCACAGCCTTCACTGAAAATGGAAGAGGAAAAAAAAATAATCACAAGAGCTTTTCACTGATGTGGGCTGTGGCATCACTCTATCTGCTGCTCAGAGCAAACATTGTTTCCAAAATACACACAGCACAAATCCAGCAGAGCAAAACTTGAATAGCTAGTCATGGTCCCCTGGATTTAAATAGGTTGCCAACTCCCTATGGAAAGGGACACCAAAAATAACTAAATCTGGATCACGGGAATATTCCAGTTGTCCCTCAAATAAACAACCTCTGCAGAAACATTCGATTTCCAGCAGTTTCCCTCTGAAACTACAAAGGTCTGGTCATGGTGCCCAGTGATACATTAAACTGTTGATCCCATTCTCAGGATGATTAAAGGGTATTTATTTGTCATTACCCCTTGAGAGAAGGATGTGATTTATCACAAAAGAATGGTGAATTTCACAAGATAGTATCAGGCTCCATACGGTTGTGATGGAAAGGTCAGCATCAAGCAGGCAATGTTTTGTAAGGTCCTGGAAATGTTTTAGGATGGTATTACAGCAAGGTGAAATTCAGGCTCCATTAAAATTGATTCCAAAGCTCCTGTTGAGTTCACTGGAGCCAAATGATTTTCCTCCAGAGAATCCCTACATATATTTTAGCTCCCTGGAGCTTTGCTTTAATAGCAATGTTTTCCCCACGGGACTAGAACTAGAGAGGAAAAGAAAGGGAAGTGAAGGTGCATGGAAGAGAGAGGAATCAAAGCCTCCCTCCTCCATCCCTTTCATGGGAATAAGCTCCTGATTAATACCCTCAGGCATCCACATCTGCCTGTTCTTCTCTTCCTTTCGCTCTTACAGGTCTCGTCCCCTCAGAGCAAAGGAGCCTGCAGGCAGCCCACTGCCTCAGCCTGGTAATGCTCCACCGCTGGCACGTCTGCCTCAGCGGGATCAGCCAAGTGCCTTAACAGCATCCTGCTTTCTTATTCACATTTACACTTAGTCTTAAAATGTCGACAAGACTGACATGTGCCTGCTTCACTGCTTTGCGCCCACAAGTGAAGCAAAGATGATGGCTTATGCTTCCAAGTGTGTCCTGCTGAAGGTCCAGCTTACAAATGGGCTTCAGTGGGACTTTAGCTGAGGCATCCTACTCAGATCTGTCACCAAGTCCTTCAGCATGTCGTAGGCAGTCAGTCCTGAAGAGGGAGAGGGAAGAAATGAAACAGGTAAGTGTATCTATGACAATCTGTTTCTCATCACAAACAATCAGAGCCTGACTTAGTCCCCAAATGGGAGACTTCTTTCTCTTTTCCAAAATGTTTTTAATTACAAACTATCATTAGATAGTCTTGCTACTTATAGACTTGGCCAGGTCTCTTTGATTTGACTTCAATTTGACAGCCAAACTGTATGTGAAATAAAAGTAATTGTCTTATTTTGGTGAAAGATATTTGCTATTTCAGTTACATGTGAGTGACAGCATTTTGGGACAATGTGGTGCCTGGAGTTTCAGAAGATGTTTTGCCAAGAAATCAATGCTTGGAGAAAAGCTGCTTGCAGCAGCGCACCTTTCAGTCCTCTCCTCCTCATTATTTTTTTTTTTTTTTTTCCCCAGGAAATCATCATTCCCACAGCTTGGGGAAGGAGGGAGGGCTGCGTTCGTAAGACCTGCAAGGAGAGCCCCTGCTCCCAGCGAGCTACTGCAAATACATTGCAGCAGGTGAGGCAGCACTGTCTGACACTGAGACCAGGTCCCACCAGCCAGCTGATGGTAGTTTCTTGCTTCTGGGACAGGCTGGAGCAATTGGTTTGTAATCCAATTGAATTTTGGCCTGAACACAGCCCGGGAGGCTCACTGCTGAACCATTTCACTTTGACAGCTGGCAGCAATTTACGGACTGCAGGAACGCCTGCTGAGCTTTCTGCGCAGAGGTGGATACAGGCTTTCACAGAGCTTACTGATGTGAAAGACACCTGCTCCTGCTTCCCAGCTCCCACCTGGAAATAAAAGCCTCAGTGTCTCTTAAGACAGAAATTTTCCTATCACTTGTGAAATGCAGGAGCCCCCAGCATATAAACTATTCCTCTTTCTTCTTTCCTTCTCTACTTCGACCATTGTAAAAAAACAATTTGATGAAAGTCTGCTTCAGTTTCAAGGACTAAGTTTAGCTCAGAGGGTCTTGCTCCAGATCAAGGCATGGAAAAGACGTTAAATCAATTAGATCAATGCAGTGCCATATCTACAAAATTCTCATTATCAGATTTCACATAAAATATGCTGTTATCACAATAGACAATTCCTCCTCCCAGCATTGTAAGTGGGAGACTTGCCCCTAGCATCAATAGATAGTGCACTGAATCCTGAAGAAATAAAATAGCAACCTGGCAGAACAAGGTTCAGCCATTACAGAGACTACAATGGTATAAATAACCACCCACATCTTGAAAAATTAATGCTCCAAAAGCTCTGTTTTACTGGGGTATCAGAGAGACAAGCTGACACAGTGTTTCAAAGAGCTTATGCTGCAGCAGCCATGCATGTTATGTGCCCTCTGTGTATGGTCCATGTGGGAGCAGGAGGACCAGCTTTCATACAACAGCATGGCACAGATGCATTGCAAACCACTGTTCCTCCTTGGCACACTCAGCTTCTTGCCTGCGATGGAGGGATGGGATGGAGCAGGAAAGCAAGCCCAACGAGTGACCACAGTGGGAGAGAAATAACAAAATCTGGACGCATATTTCCTATTTGTTCTTTGGTACCACTATCTCAGATTGCATTGGCAATCAATGCATGATTAATGCAAGGGAATAATATTATGCTCCTTGTAAAATTACTTCATCTAGCTGCATTTAAGTAAATTCATAAATAGAAATGGGGGAATGGAATATATTTATCACACTAGCCCTGATAAATATTTTAAATGCACTGCTTGCCATCTTTGCATTTACTTTATTACTTGGAAAGCTCAGTACCTTTAAGAGCAAAGTTGCTGAATTCAACTGAAAGTTCAACTCTTGGCAGGTGACAGACAAACCAGCTCACTGGCTTCTCATATTACCTCGTTTTTAATCCACTGGTGCCACTGCAGTGGTCTGCAGTGTATTTTGTATTTTTTATACAAAATAAAACATGGACATTTTTCAGTGAGGTGCTCTAATTCAACAATTTGAATACAAAAGCTTCTAATAACAGGCTCTCCCTCAAAAAAAAAAAAAAAAATCCCAAATATAGTCTGTACTGTCAAATCATACGTGCTTGCTTAAAACATCCCACAGCCTCCAGACCTGTATATCCGACGAGATCATGCTGTCCGCCTTTGCATCCTGGGGAAGATGGGCTTTGCAATGTGCACTGAGAGGTGGGGAAAGCAAGTCAGTTCTCCACTGCAGGAGCCCTTTGTGGGAAAGACAGAAACAAAAGATCCAACCGGTTTGTCCTCAGGCAAGTTCCAGCTCAGTTTGGTTCTGTTCAGCTGAAATGCAGCCGTGCGGCACAGGGAGGGGTGCAGCCTTCCCCCAGAGTAGTGGGGCACCGAACTTCTAGGGCATTGTGTCCTCTGTCACCTGACAATCTTAGCAAAAGTCAGCCAGGTACTGGCTTTCAAGGCTGCCGGTCGTCTTCTGGTGAAGTCCAGCCCCTGTCCCTAACCACAGAAATGCTCTGAAGTCTTCAGGGAGTTGGAAACCATCTTGTACACACTGGTACCTTGGGGAGCTTTTCTCAAAACCCAGTCCTGCTGCCACCCAGCTTCCCCATCGCTCCCTGTTCCCACCCAGCTTCGTCACTCAGACTTCACTGTGGGGTTGAGAATTTGGCCCTGGCAAGACTGTGGATGTAAAAGAAAGATCCTTTTAATCAGAGGTTAGTGAGGGAGGAAAAAAAGAAGTGGCATGACGTGAAAATGGAGCTGACATCTCCCCAGACCAGCACTTGTCACAGTCACTCTGTCAGCAAGAGCACTTCTGAAAACACTGTTATTTTTATTACCTCAGGAAGAAAAGCATCCGCCAAAGAGCACAGGGTAGGGCTGTCAGACCTCACCTCCTTTTTGCTTCCCCCTTCTTTAGGAAAAGATGCCTCCTGAATTCAAGGAATCACTCGCTTCTCTCAAGATGCTGGCCTTTACAGGATTTTTTTTTTTTTAATTCTAAGAAATTATCAGGCTCCAATGTTGTATTTTTATATATCTTGGAATAAAGCTGCATTGTTTCCCCTTGCTTCTGCGTTATTTACCTTGCTTTGCAAATCCCACTGAGTGAATTACGATGTTTATTGCTCTGCCTTGAAGTATTTTCTTCCCACTTATCTGAAAAATCTGCAAAAAAACCTGTTGGTAATGGCCTCTCCTCCTGTCACACATGGCTGAATGACTGATGGGACTGCTTGCTCAGTCCCACCAAATGCCAAGCCAAAACCACCTCCTCCATCCCACCGGACAGATGCCACCATAGCTCTAGTGCAGTGCACGGGGATGGCCAGTCCCTCTGAGGTTGCAGTAGCCTTGTAATGAAGATAGGAAGCCAAAGGATGGAGTTCGAGCATTTTAATCTGAATGATTCACTTCAGGCCGCATGAAAGCAGCGTGCAGGAGCAGAGAACCAAGCCTGTGGCTCCACGTGGTTCAGAGCAGAAAGGAGGGCAGGGATTTTATTCAGAGCTGTCTGTAGTGCACCAGGTTCAACCAAGGGGTCTCCAGGTCCAGGCAGCTTTTCTCCTTGAACTACCGAGGAAGGCAAGGCAGCGCAGTACCGTGCTTCATCATGCTGCAGGGTGTTGTGTCTTCTCAAGGCCTAATGCTGTCACATGAAGCAAAAAAGTAGGAGGAAGTTTGCCTTCTGGGATTCTCTGCTGGTGTTGCCCCTGTAGCCCTCTACACCAAGACTGCAAAAACGAACATTCCCCTTCATGGGTAATCCCAGATGTACCTTTACAGTTGTTAATTTTTTTAGAGGAAAAATTAGATTTGCCAATCTAATTTGATTCTAGTGACATTTTAGAGGCAATTAAGGGTTTGGTTTTCGGCTTTTTTTCGTTTCCTATCTAGTACAGATCAGCAGCTACAGACACTTTCACATTATCAGCTGTACTTCTCAAGCTGGACCAAGTGCCCTGTTAATAATACACCACCAGAGTGCAATGCGGACATCTCAGATGGCTGCTGTCAGAGGTCCAGGCTTACCCTCGCTCTGCGACCCCCTTTTAATCTAATAAATTGCCCTGCCCACTCTCTGTTGACGTACTATGGAGAACATGGTGGAGATGCAAGGAAAGGAGGGAATGGAGGTGGCACATTTCTCTGCTCTTGAGGACAGCGTATGTTTGAAAAGTGGCAGGATTTCTGAGATAAAGCAATGTAATGAGAGAGCAGGGAACCGGAGCAGTAGAGGAAGATTAAGGCAACAGAATTCTCTGGGATACTCTGTTTTCCAGAAAAATCATTGGAGGAAAATGCTATTCTGATTAACATTGATTTGCCCCTCTTTTTTTTTTTTATCTCCAAGGCAGGATATAGGGCAGAACAGAGACCAGGGAAATGGCAGCCTCGTCACCAAGCCAGTGCTTCAGCAGAGCTGACGGAGTATCTAGGTCAGCATGCAGCAATTCTTTGCAGATGACTGAGATCTACAGAGCCGAAGGCCAGCCTTGACGGTGGAGCCAAGTGCTCCTTTTGCAACTGAAGGGCGTAAAATCTGCTCCCCCTTTCAAGCGGCATTGTGGGAGGGGACCCCGCACCACAGCCTCCGTCGGCTGGAACTAACGCCCGTCAGTCCTGCTCACCCATCCCTGCTCCGTGGAGCACAGGCTGGGAAATTAGCGTTGCCATGGGATTCAGATACAAAAGGCCAAAAGACATGGATGTCAACCAAGTACCCAGATGTCCAGGGAGGATATTTTCAGCCCTAAAATCAAAACTGATGTGGAAGCTGTCCTCTAAAAAACGACGCTTTGCTTTCTCACATGAGAGCAACGTCAAATGTTACCCAGAAATCATTTTCTTATTTTAAATGTCTTCACTTATCTTTGAATTTTGTTGCATTTTACACAGGTTTTAGGAAAAGCTCGTGCACTCAAACACTTGTCTACTTTTTCCAAATATCCTAGTTGGTCTAATGAAAGATATTACCTCTGCCAACAGCCTTAGTGTCCTCTGAAGAGATACAGCTTTGGAGACCAGCACACTGCCCACTGGGCATGTACAGATCATATATCATGGGATCTTTCTCCCTCCTGCTGCTATGCCTCAACCCACTGGGACAAAGGCATGAAAGAATCAGTGCTTTCCCTGTATATCATCCCTGAGCATCAATAAGACTGGCAGCTGTCTCTCAAGATTTGTGCTAAACCCGGCATCTTCTTTCGAGGTTGATTCACACAGCCATAGCCTTCAAAGTCAAAAGACACCATTAGATCATCCTGTCAGGTAGCACAGGCCATCAGGATTTGTGCTAATTTGTGTTTTGTTAAAACATGTCCTTCAAAAAAAAGACAGTCCACTCTTGATTTGACAGCCACAGAACAGAGAATATCTGTTATTTCTCTATACTGAAAGAAGTTTAGAAAGTCACTCATGAGTTTATTCTCAGTTTTTGAAAGCACCAGGTGAATTTTCCTGATGATCTTGATTCCTGGCAGAAGAATACATCGAATTTTGTGCTCGGGATCTAAACTGGTAAACTGCAATGCCAACCAGCTAACTAACCTGCCTTGCCACTGAAGATTTAAAGACATTCTAAGGATGAAATGCCCTGTAATTCAGGATTTTGAGTAGGAATATTGAGAAAAGGACAGTGCCAGAAGAAATTTTCATGTTTCTAGAACAAAGGCATCTGCTTCTGCATATGCTGAGAAAGGAGGGCGGTTCTTAACACAAGGATTTTGGGGCAGAAACTATCTGTTATTTGTATTTTGGATGATAACTACCACATTATAGGTGTTAATCCAATAATATTCACCCTGTCTGATACCGCTATGCTTTGTCTGAACTAATCAGCCTAACGCAGATCACTCTTTTGTTTCTGCCGTAGCAGAACTTGCTAGAACAGCATTTTTTATTATGAACATTTCTGCTTAAATCCTCCGTGTTCTGATGCTGGATAACTTCCTGTTCAAACTGGCATTATAGGGCAAAGAACAAAAAGATCCGGAGTAGAAAACACTTCATTTAGCAAGTGCACAGTATTGTACCCTTTTTATGTGGGCACATATAGAGATACAGCATTTGATAAGACATAAGGAGTTCACACCAATCTCAGATCTGTCCACGCATCTTTCCCTTAGCCCATAGAAATGACCCCGTAAGTTAAGTGCGGGGATGGTTGTGCATAGTCCAAGGGATGCAAACAGAGGCATGTTTTGAACAGCATATAATGCACATTTAATTGTATTTATTTAGTGGCCATGGTTAGAAACAGATGCGGCCTTTGCACTTTTTCTGCTTGTAGATATGTTATGTTGAAAAAGTGTCTTTCCATCACTAGCTCCTGTATAGGAATATACTTACTCAGGGCCAGCAGAAAGTAAGAAGGCAGGAGGGACCACCTGTCATCTCTGTATGTTTTGCATCCTGCTAAAGTTGCACACATCTGTGTACTGAGGAGATGAAAAAAAAAAGCTTATTATGTGGCCCAGACAGGTTTACTCAGAGTCTGGTGGAGTCGGGAGTATTGCAATCCACGTGATAAAACTGGTACAAAATGTTACTAATCAAAGACTTGGAAAGAAGATGAAGGGGAGAGAAAACGAAGCTGTCATTACCCACTATTTTGACTGTTGAATCTTGGCTATTCATAGTAACACACCAAGTGTATCTATCCAATTGCAATAACGAGTGACAGCTGACTACTTAGCAATTAGGTTTTCCTTCCCCACCTCTAAAATTAAGGTCATAACCTTTTCTATTTACTTTTGGGATGTGGTAAATTAGAGCTTTGGCTTCATTACAAAAATTAATTAAAATAGTCACACAATGGCACCATTCATCACTCTGCTTGTCCCTCCCTGCAGTATGTCCTCATGTCAGCTCTCTTTGGTTTTAGTCCCGAATTCCAGTACGTGCTAGTCTGCCTGTATTATTTGGATCAGTAGACTAGATTTTCCTTTTTGTCCATCTTCTTTGCTTCATTGGAAGGGCTCCTCTTGTTTCTAATTCTTCTGTTTCTTTTTTTGAAGAAACGGTACACTAGCAGGCTCTCAGCATGATCTGATCTCCCCAAAATGCTTTCTGGCCACGGAGCTTGCAGCAGAATTTTAACTTGGACTTATAGCAGAAACCTCTACCTAACAATTTCTCCTTACTGACGTCCCAGGTGTCTAGGTCTGGAAAATAGGATTTGTGTTCAAGTTGTCTTCATCTGAATGTCAAAAGCTAAATATAACTAAAGAGATAGATAGGAAAAAAAAAAGCCTGACTATTCCACGCTTACACAGAATTGGAAGTCTGCCTGTTGAAATAAGTTTTATTTTTTTTTCTAAACCATTTCTTTGTGAATGTAATGTTTGTTTTAAAAGCTGGATTTATGGAATGGCAAAAAATAATGTTTTCTTTTATAGGAGAAAGTGTTGCATTATGTTTCACATGACCGTGTCCTGAGGTGGTTCAACACACTGAGTTCTGTGCATACCAATAAATATGGATCTCAGAGGTTTCAGGGATAGTGGCCTACTAAAAATTGTTGCTTGATGGGAAGTACAGAAGAACTCAAATTAATTTGATATCACACCTAAAGGGACAAATGGCCAACAAAGGCTTCGACTAATGTACGTGCTGGAGATAGAGCCCAACAGGCAACTTTTACATATATGTGTAATTATACTGAAGTCAAAGTTGATGTTGCTTTAAAGAAAAGAACATGAACTATTTGCAAAACTGACACCTATTATAGGCTTTACTTCTTCAGAGCGTTTAAGCATGTATGTAACTGCAAGTATAACCTGATTTTTTTTTTTCACTTACTGCTTGTCTACACAGGTGCAGTCAGGAAATTTTATCCAAATTAATTTAGGGCGTGACTTTAAGATGCATGAGCTAAACAGCTTTAAAATGTGAAAGTGAGGCCAGTTTTTTTGGAGTGAATGTGTCCACGCCAGAACCTGATATAAGGTAATGAAACCAGTTTGAAAAGAGGGTTCAGATCAGCAGTTCTGGATATTTAAACCTGTGTTGGCTGTAGATGAGAAACAAGAAGGTATCTACTGGGAAATGAGCATGGGAATGGTTATACAGGCTGCCCCTTCTTTTTGAAACACAAAAAGGCAGGGTCCTCTTTTGGGTTAAAATAATCTTTCTTCTTTGTAGGCTTAGTTTTCAGCCAAATCGGGTCCCTGCGCAGCAGCCTAAGCTCTGGTGCCGGTGACACGGGACAGCATAGGAAAGAGGCTATGGCTGAGCGGCGAGCATGGGAACACGCTGTCAGTGCTTCTGTGGACTTGCACGGGATGCAAGTGCCCACGTAACCTCAGCCACGGGAACCCCACTGGCCATTTACTGAGGTTCATCATGCAAGAGTTCCAAGAGTGATGACAGGAGCGTTGCTTGGAAGGAGATGATAGACCTGAGCGCCTTTTCTGAATCTACCAGCCTGAGATGGCAAACGCGAGCAACAACATTTCACATTCCCAATACTGAAAACAGTGGCCTATCTGTAAAGCCCTTGGTAACATGCAAGCCCTGATTCTCAGCTTTTGTGCCTTGTGCACAGAGATAGTTGTGGGAAGGACTTTTTTCCCTACTTGTTGGCGGGGGGGGGGGAATGGAAGACTAATTTAGTCCCTTAAAAATAAGCATCTCGTCCTCTATGTGCTCTGAATGAATGACATCCCGTGTTGGACTTTGCTGAAAATGTATTTTTTTTTCTTCCGAGAAAAGCTTACAGCCGAAAATGAGACCGCATTGATATTTTGCTGCAGAGTTGTTGCCTGTAGGTAGGCTTTAGATGGAGCTGTTCTATGGAAATCAATCCTGGTAAAGCAATAGCAGCTGTTATTTTGCCAGCAAGCAGCAAGCAGAAATGATTGCAGAGGTACCCCCACTACAGCAATGGTACTTGGTAATTTAAAAACAATTTGGGACATAAAAATAACCTGAATAAAGCTGGAGAACCCCAACATTGTTATTTCTTATGTTCTGAAACCAGAGACTGTAAACACCTGCTCCTGAAAAAAAGTGAATTCTCCCTCACCAGGTCTCCACCTCTGTGTACGACCAGTGAATAATTAAGCCTTTTTAGATATAATGCAGATTTTTCAATAGTGATAAGGAGGGGTCACTATTTAATATTTGTAATGCTGTTGGGACAGCTGGCTCACATGGATTCTGTTGGGTTTACTTCATTTTTCATCAATTCCTTTTGTCATCTTTCTGGCTGTATTGCTTGCTGTCTTACCTCTCCATCCAATCAGGCATTGTAAAGTGAGCTCATCTGCTTTTATGGACAGAGCAGGATTGTACCTGGTGAGCATGCCGAGGACTGAAGGAAATCATGTCAGGGACTCCGTCTCTTGGAAGCTCTTGGGCTCTTTTTCCTCGGTCTACAAAGAGGAAAACACCATCATCCTTCAAGATATAAATCATTATTAGAAAGCCTCAAACAGCAGCAGAATGCTGGTTCCATAAAAAAAAAAAATCAAACATTTGTTTTTTAAGTTTATTAATATATTTTACGAAGGCTTGAGGATGAAAGATTCTGTAGCAATATAATGGAGTATTATAATACTAATTTGCATCAATTTCTTAAAGAGATAATTCAATTAAATAATTCAGCCTTTAGCAACCTATTTTTTTAAAATCATATCTCTTTTTGAACTGTCAACCACTTGAAGGAACAGCCCTTGATTCTTTCTTGATTGTATGCTAGATGAGGCAATTTTTCCTTGGGGAATAACATTAGCTAAATTAGGAACACTGTAATTTAAAGGTGATTAAGTACCTTTTGTGATTGTTGTTCTATGACTTCAATCTGATAACACTTAAGTGCATATGTAATCTAGTCTTCCACGGGGCTACTCACATTCATAAGCGGGCTTAAATCTTTGCAGGATCAGAACCTAAATAAGCACCACAGTTAAATGGTTTACAGCACATTGACAAAGTATATATTTGTTCTGATTGCAATGACATTTCACACTCATGCTTGGTGCAAAACCACTCAAAATGCTTTTAAAAATTGGGATTTCCATTTTACAGGAGAAAGCAAGGCACAGGAGTGTGAATGGATACGTTCTGGTCATAAGGCAAGTCCACTGGCAGACCAAGGAGCAGGCTGCGGACTCCTGACCCTCACAGATTTGTACCCCAGTTAGCTCCGGCTGTACTTTGTGCCTCGGTGCTCAGCACAGGAGGAACAGCAGGAACAATCCAGGCCAGGCAAAGTGACCAAGTCATTGCTCAACTTGCCCACTTATCTCTGGAGAAATTCTTTCTTAACCATCAGCCTTCTTGCAGTTTCAGTGGAATAGGCTTCTTGTCAGCAGAGCACCCAACGTGTTGAAGGATGTCAGAACACGGGCTACTATTGCGCCGTTGACAAATTTTAAGGTTGACATCTGTTGGGGGTTGCCGAGTAAGACGCGCTCAGGCAATCCACTGTCAAGAAGTGGTGCTGGCATTTGCCCATGCACCAGGATATTTTACAGAATGTCATCACTTGGTAATGAAATGTTCCCTGGTAACGATAGCTCACGAACACAGAAATAGCCTTTGCCCATAATAAAGTTTTGCAAATAATGCTTGCAGGAAGTGATTTGCTAGGAATCAATCAAGCAGATCCCAGAAATAATGTGACAGATGGTAACCCGATGTTACCGCAACATCACCAAACTACTTTTCACTCGCACTTTAAACAACTATTTGGACTCGGGTCTTTAAAGAAAAATGTTAACTCTCACTCTACAGCTGGTTGAAGCTGAATTGTCATCCTGCAGAAAATTCTATCATTAAAAGTCACTAAAAGGCTGAATAAAATTAAAAGTCTGAAATTTCCTTCTGTGTAAAAGAAAATAAAAAAATATTTCAGTTATCAAGACTCTATTTTGATGCTTTCAGGTTATATGCCCTTGCTTTATTTTTAACTGTGTTATGCTATGAACAAACAAAAATCTTAAAATATAAAATTAGCACAATCATTATTCTAAGCGATATATACAATGAAAATGTAACAAAATGGATTTTTAAATAAAAAATACTGAAAGGAACAAATACTTTTCTGTTTGCATTTTGATTTTTTTGTGCTATGAAGTTTGTTGAAATCATCATGTCTCCATTTTTCATGACCTAGCACCTTCTGACACAAAAATATTCCACCGGAACAGTTCTGATAAGGTCTCTCTAGGTTGTGACCGGGTACACTCAAGTTACGATGGTTTAGCAAGTTACTCATCATAACTGGTGATGTGCATGGTTTCTACTTTTAAATTTGCAAGGTAAAAAACCATTCTCTTACATTGTATGCCTAATTGACTTGTTATAATTTATCAAGGTTTGAAACGCTTACTTCATTTTTCTATTGTATACCTGCATGCTGTTTCATCACTCTATGAAGACTTGTTGCTTAGTACAGAGGAGACAGCCCTGATTTATTAACTAAAGCATTAATGCTGTCCTTAAACGACAGCCTTTGTGTTATAAAAGGAGATTTTCCTCCCTTCTGTCCCACGTGCACCGTGCACTCTGCTACTTTTACTCCTGTAAAGACTTTCACATTGGAAATTCTCAATCCCAGAAAGGAGGTTAGCCAAAACACTACTTGTGCTAAATCAAGGATCATCCCAGAAACGGAACGGCTGAAGAAAGCAAAGTAGGCCACCAACTTTCCCTGCCGAATTTCTGGATGTGACTCTGTCCCAGGGGACCGCTGTCACGCTGGTGATGTGACGGCACCCGAAGCTCTGCAGGTGACTAGCGGGTGTCGTTATCACAAGCCACCGGGGACGTTTGTTGGGCTCATCTTTGGGAGAAAGGGTCATATAGAGCCGCAAAATGAATCGCTCGGTCAGACCTGGGTGGGCGTTTCCCCCCTGCCGTGAAGTGGGGAAAAGCGGAGGGGGAATTGCCGGGGCAGCCTGTGCTGCCACGGCCCCGCTGGAGGCAGGGCACCTGTCCAGCCTTTTCCTTCAGCGCTAAATTAACACGGAGAACGTAATCCGTCACGTGCATGTACCTAGATACTGGTGGAAGTGAAACAAAATATGACGGTGCCCACGCTGGCTCTTCTCAGAGGCAGAGTTTGTAGGATAAATTTTAATTTTAATCGCTCAAATATCTGAAGTTCCCTCTCAGTCAGGGTTGTGTGTGTATGTGAATATGAAGACAGGCCCCCGCCACACACACACTTCAAGGTCTAAGGCTTATTCTGCCGTGCTTACATTTTCCTGGTTCTACATCTGGTTCTTACTACATCGTGCAGCTTCCCCAGGAGCGTGGTTCCCCTGGGGTTAGCAGCAACAGGATCTTTAGACCTCAGCTCCCCAAAACGGATGAGCACGTGCTTAATTTCAGCGCAACGGCGAGTCTCAGGGGCGCTCAGAACATTTAGCGTGCGCTGCTGCTCTCCCTACGGTAAGCACACACACCAGTGCAGGACGTGAGCCAGGGCTGTGTGCACGTATAAACGCGTCATTTTGACCGCGAAGTTTTGCAAAATTTGGCACAGTGAGCGTAACAACCGAATTACTTTAAAAACCCCCATGTTTTAGCTAAGTTGCTCTACCACCCTTAAATATGGTCTTGCATTAGTGGGACAGGCCGAATAACCTGCGATTACAGCTGCCGCCGGCTGCACCGCGCCAGGGCTGTCTCCTTCCTCGCTCGTGACCCCGCCGTGCCCTCAGCTCAGTGTTCTCAATCGGCTGAGGCAGATGTTCTTCACCAGAAACAGACGAGTTCGGGCTATTTCGGTGAACGCCACCAGAAGAGTAGTTTACTGGCCGAGTGCTAAAGACGGGGGGCGGCGCCCGCCCTGAGGGCCGGGACCCGGCTCCCCCCGGCCGCACGTCCTCGCCGCCTGCGCCCCCCGGGCGGCTCCGCGCGCGCCCCGGCAGCGCGAACGCCCCGCCGCCGTGCCCATCGGCCGCGCGGGGCCAATCAGCGACCGCGCTGGTGACGCGGCGGGGCGGGGCGTTGCGCGCGGGCGGGCGCAGCGCGGGGCCGGGCGGGGCCGGGCCGGGCCGGGCCGGGCGGGGCGGGCAGGGGGCGGGGGCGGGCGCCGCCGGGGGAGCGGCAGGCGGGCGGGTGGGTCGGGTTTTTCCTGGAGCGGGTAGGCAGCGGGTCGGGTGCATCAGCTGCCGCCTGGTCCGTTGGGGCTGGCAGAGACACCCCCCCCCAGGCTGCGCCCCGAGGAGCGGCTTAACGCGCAGTCTCACCCCTTTTTATAGCGCTTTTTTCCCGTGTTTTTTTCGCGTGCGCGCGCGTCTGCCCCGCGCCGCGGAGCTGGCGGGCTGCGGGCTGCCGCTGCCCTGAGCGCGCCGCCGTGCTGGGAGGCGCGGGGGGCCGGGGCGGCCGGTCGGGGCCGCCGCCAGCGCCGGGGCTCGGGCCGTTGTGCGCAGAGATGGATTTCGTGGCTGCCCGCGCGTGGGAGGGCAGTGCCCGCTCGGCTCTGAACCCCCGGGTGCTCCTCAGCGGGGCGGGGAGCTGCGTGTAGGAGAGCGGCGCCGGAGTTCGTTTTTTTCCCCCCGTTTTTAGATTTTTAGAGGTGTAGGCAGATAGGGGTTCAGGTGTGTTGGGTTTTTTTTCCCCCCTTGCTGCCTACATCGGCTTTTTTGCCCCTCCCCCCGTTGTATTTTTATTTTTTTTTTTTGCATGAGGTGGGAGTCCGGGGTGTCTAATTTTTCTTTAGCTTAGTAGTGAAATTGCAGCAGTTTCTGCCTCCTCCAGTCTGCTCGAGCGGGGAAAATGGAGGCTGTGATAGAGAAGGAGTGTAGTGCGCTCGGAGGGCTCTTCCAGACCATCATAAGCGACATGAAGGTAAGAGACTGGAGGGTTTGGAGAGGGACCCAGGTGAGAGGACGCCTCTCCCCACCTGGGCCGGCGACGCTTCGCACCATGAGCTGCAGCTGCCCCCCGGGGCGCGGTGGTGGCGGCGTGACCTCCCACCCCACCCCGGCCCTGGGCTGCTGCTGCGGGGGCCCCTGCCCCGGCTGCCGGGTGCGTGTCCCCCGCCTGTGGAAGCAGCCTGGCAGGGGGCTCCTGCCAAATGCCTCACCCCCACGCTGTGGGGCTTGCGAGTTGCTTGCAGGACACCACCTCTCCCTCCCTCCTCCCCTCTTTTCTCTGCCTCTCCTGCTCAAACGTGCAACCTAGGGTCGGCGTTTTCCAAACCTCTCTTTTTTATTTATTTATTTATTTCCCCCCCACTCACAGAATCGCTAAGGTTGGAAAAGACCTGTTAAGATCATCAAGTCCAACCATTACACTCCTCCACCTTCTTTTTTTCCCTTGTTTTGGGCTGTCACATCACTAGCAGAATAAATGCAGCGGGGCGGGAGCGTCGAGTGGAGGAGATGAGCACGGTGCATGTCAGCCGTGGGGTGGGGCTGGAAAGGGCAAGGTAGGGATTTCTTTGCCATGCTGATGGGCATGGTGGAAAAAAAATCTCAGCCTGGAGATGCTCGGAAGTTGATGCGTGCCTGGATTAAAAGCGCTGATCAGTCGGCTGTGTGGTACTATTTTCATGCTGTTTATGCTCATGGAGGTGGTATCGGTGTCTTTCTGTGGATGAATGCAAGGGTCTCGGGTGGCTGGGTCTCTCCTCTCTACAAACCACCAGAAATCTCAGGCTGTGCTGACCCCTTCTGCCAAAGGGTTCCTTTGGGAGAGGCGCTCCCAGTCTATCCTTGGCAGCCAAGGGCATTTCTGCAGGGTTTTCTCTGGACAAGCAGATGCCTCCCACCCTTTGCTCGTGGAAATAAATAGCGTAAAAGCGTAGCTGTGTTCTGCCAGTCATGCCTTCCCCAAACCCCAGGGCTCGAGGCGCCCTGCCTCCGGCGTGCAGCCGTACTGCAGAATACTGCAGTGTTCCCCTGGACAAGGGCAGCTTGTCTTCCTCCCAGGGCCGGCTGGGAAGGATGCAGTTGTTGGGAGATGTTGAGGGACGCACCAGATAATGGAGGGACCGCCATAATTTAAAGGCAGTGAGCAGCAACCGGGCATGCTGCACTTCTCCCAGCCGGGGCAGGGAATTTCTTTGGGTGTTTTATTCGGTGCAGGGCTGATGAGCAGGGAGGGCTGCGGGAGAAAGAGCCGCCAAGTAGTGGTGGAGGAGGACGGGGTCTGCTCTAGGAGGGAGCCTGGCAGAGGTGAATGGCTTCTAGTGTATTGGGGGGGGGGCAGAGAAGCTGTTTGTACTAGAAGTTATTTTTTGGCAAGGGTTCATATGCACTTTCCTCTCAAGAGATCTTAGGAGACATTTAATTAAAAGCATGGCTTGTCAAGAGCAGGCAGACTGCGTAGAGGAGGGGGAGTGTGTATGTGTGTGTATCTGTCAAGACAATGCTGCAGTCCTGGCAGTGGTGTTCCTTGGGCTCTCAGCCCCCTTGTATTTTTAATAATGACTGCACTTTAAAGTAAAACAACAACCCCCCCAAAAGCAGGAAACGTTCACAAATCCTGGAATCATTTTAGTGGGCTGTGTGGGGAACATGCAGGAGATGTTCTGTTCCAGATGAAGTGTGGTTTTGGGTTTCAGCACAGAGGGACACCGAGTATGTTTATTCTCTGCTTCTTTCCCGAAGTGATGCATTTGATTATTTTTTTTTTCTTGCTCTTAAGCAAATGGGCCTGTGCTGTGTGTGCTGTGTGGATTTTTTTTTCTTACACATTATTACTTGCATGGGAATGCTGCTCATCAGAAACATGTTGACATGAGCTTATGGAGATGGGCACAGGTGTGAATATTTTTTTCTTAATCCACCATAGTAGTGGAACCTGTTTTGTGAACTGGCAATTATGGGGGGGGAGGTTTGGAAGGAATCACAGCAGATCTTTAGCAGCGTGGTGGTTGTTATGGTTAAAAAAAATCTACTCATTTATTTAGTATGAGTAGAACAAATAATTTTTACCTGTAGTTCAGTTTGATGCAGCTTAATGCCGTATGGCTGATGAGATGCACTAGGATTCCTTGTGAATTGTGCACAAAGGCTTGTGACAATTTCTAAGAAAAAGTAGCTATTTTTTGACACCTAACCAGAACCTTTCAACTAATCATACCTTTAGTAGTAAAGTGAAAATTAGCATTTTAAGTGCTGTTTCAGGTCTGTGTGGGCAGGCTTCTGGCAGAATCTTGGAGATGTTGCGTAGGGGTCTGCCCACACATACCCAAGTGCACTATCTGTGCCTATTTCTCATCGCAGGCTGTGATCAAGGCCCCACATGCCCTGCAGTGCTGAGGGATTTGCTGCAGCATCTGCCTTTTTTTTTTTTTTAAAGTAAGTAATTTGCAGGTTCTTTTTATCGTATGTATTGCTCTGCCTTAAACTTAGTTGTAAAGATGGTAGGGTTAATCAACAGCATATTAAAATCACTCTGAAGTCTTGCCAGTAGATGCCGATGGGTGCTGCAGCCGAGGTGATGAAGATACAGTACGCGTGGACTGATTTTTCTCTTTGTTCACACTAACACAGAACTAGATCAGGTGTACCTGTTGTTAATTTTGAGCTCTCCTTGATCTTGACAAGGTTATAGAAACTGGAATTATAATCCTGAGTAATATGACTGTTTCCATTTGTCTCTGTACTGTGTTAACTTTGAAACTTAATGAGGGCAATATAAGCCGGTGTGACTAACACATTGCATTTTTTGATCACAAGATTATCTCTTGCTGGCTGAGTTTTCTTGACTGCCTTTAATATTTTCTTCAGAAACCCCAAGTTTCTCTCCATCCTCTACCAAAAATAGTTTTGTGGTTAATACGCAACAAAACAAGCTCCAGAATAATTCAGCATAAAGCTAAGTGATTTAGAGAAACTATGTTATTGAGTTAAATATAAGAATGGATAATAAATATCCCATTTATAAAGCACTTTAATGTACATCTGGAACTCCAGTCTTCTGACAAGGGAAGTCCATGTCTTCCATGCAAAACAAGGGTCACATTTGTTGAGTAGGACGTGGTGTACATGGTGACAGGGTTGTTTGTGGTAAGTCCACAATGGGAATTGTACTTGGCCATTGCGCTCTAGAATTGGGCTTCGATGCTTTGAGATTTCAAGATCAGATTAAAGAGTCCTAAAGGTGGGAAAAAGTCTGCCCATCCATCCTTAAGTTCTGGTCTGTTGTCACAGGCCTGGTGTTTCCTATGATACATCACTGAGTACAAGGCGCTTCATAATTTGTTATACTCTTATGCAAGATCTTTTTCAAAGCAAACAAAGTTTATAAAAGAAAATATAAAACATGTATGTCCCCTCGCAGGAGTAGTTTTGTGTGCTGCAGTTGAATGCTGTGCGGTTTCTCTTTGAACATGGCATACTTTCTGTAGCTCCCTGTGGGAAGGGAGTATTTGATCTGAGTGGTTTGTAACTCATTTCTAGCAATAGAGAAATGAGATGCTGTAATGTGCTGTTAATTTCAGTATTTCTTGTAGTGCAAAGCAAATCACTGCAGATAATTTTGGGGAGGGCCTGTTGCAGATGGGTTTCAAAAGATCTTGTCTTCTCATGCAGAGCAGATTCTCTCTAATGCTGCTTTTCCTTCTGAGTCTTGATTTTACATTTCTTTTAGTTGCATTGTTCTCTGCTGTCTTGAAAGGAGAGAGGAAAACAAGAAAACACCTCTGAAAACGTTGAAATTGGCAGTGTTAGTAGCTCATCACTTGCTTGATGCCAATTCTTATCCTTTTTGCATGTTCTTTATTTGTCTTGCCTCTTCTGCCAGCATGAGTTTTGGCAGGGCAGGGGCTTGCTGTATGTGTACAGCACCTGACATCCTTGAGGTGGGCATGGAGGCAAGATGAGTAAAGAGCAGTTGAACCAAGACGAGTTGTCTGTGACTTTGTTTATACCAAGTGGGAGGATTTACTAAATTTGTATGGGTCTGGTGTGGATTACCAATTGGTATCTCTCATCTCCCCTCATGTGAGGGATGTGCAGGTATGAGGGGGACTGCAAATATTGCCCTGTTGGTGAACGAAACCAAGGTTCCCAAAGGAGGAGTGAAATTTTAGAAATTATTTTAAGTGTACGTGCTTTATTTATAGTTGTTTAGCTGAAAACTCAATAAAATCAAGCTTTTGCTTTTGGCAGTAACCTCTACTTTAATACTATAAAGGAGGTGAACCTTTCCCTTTGCTCCATTGCTGCTGCTGGGACTCTTGGATGAGAGGGTGGTGCACCTTTGCCTTCAGCCATGCAAAGCTCTTGATCAAAGCAGAAGAGAAAGACATGAACATATGGGCATGAGAAACATTTATGTTTTTGCAGCCTCTTATCTCCTGTTAGGAAGTGGCTGGTGAGAAGCAGCATTTTAACCTTGCTTTTTGTGGAAGACGGAGCCCGGGGGTGGTCACATCAAGGATTAAGAGCCATTTGTTAGGTAGGCCTGATTTGCTTGTGAGGGATGGCCTTGTGCGATTCACACAAATAATATAAACTGAGTGGAAAAAAATATTTGTTGGAACAAATAGAAATGCTGAGACAGTTACTACGGCAAGTACAGCTGCAGGTCCTCTGCATTCATGTTAATCCATGGGACACATGTATCAGAGAATCTGGGCAAATTTGTTTTACCCTGACATGTCGTAATAGCACAGCTGCAGAAGAGCTGTCATTTATTTGAAGCTTGGGATCTCTGTGGAGATCAGGAATGTTCGGTTCAATGATTTTTAAGGTCTAGTTTCAATCCAGCTGTTAAGGATGATAACTATTGTGAGGAAAAACAAATGTTTCATGTGCAACAGACAGGTACAGGCTTGGAGAGGAAAGGGCATCTTTGTCCTCCCTTTCCCACACGTGCTATGTTGCACTGGCATGTCCCTTGCACAGCAGTCTTTAGGGGCAACTGATCCGTTCCAAACCTAGCAAATCGATGTTTCTTCCCCTTCCCCAAAAAGCGTGAAATGAGTTCATTTCCACTCTATGCAGCTTTTCTTCCCAATTTTTTTTTTTGTCTTAAAGGTTTTGCCACCAAGGCATTTCGTGCTTAGCTGTCTGCACTGATTTCTTACCCCTGCTGCCTCCCAAAACCTGCTTGCCCAAATGGTTGGTTTGTGTACACTGAAATTCCTTGCCTTTTCTACGCAGCTGCAGTATCTTTCTGTAAACATCTTGGAGGGGGAGGATTGACGTGCAGCGAAGGCTGAATGATGGTACAGGAAGAAAGCTGCTACATGCCTGCTTAAATACTGGGGTTCATGCAACAGGGCATAGCTGGGAACGTACTTATTTGCAAATCGTTTAATTTTTCGGGATGCATTCTTTCTTGATCCAAATGCTCTTGTGTGAGTGTTAATGATTCCTACGACTGCCGAGCATTCACTACGTAAGTGTATATGAGGCTGGCCTATTCTGTGGCATACCCAGGGCAAGGGTTTTTAATGTCTTGTAAGAGTACTCCTTTTGGATCTGGCAGGACGCCAAAAGCGGCATAATAGGGTTTGCAAGGTTGTAAGTGTGGAAGGAGTTGTGCAGCGCTGCATGAAACACAATTGACTGAACAAATGTTGGAGGACAAGAAGTCTGTGTAATTATAGGCTTAGTGCTGGTTAATACCTAACAGAGGGTGTTATTTGGGAGAGTTTGCTGCTTCCTTCCTCAGTTTTGAGTGTGCACGAGCTGTACCAAAATCTTTGGTATAAAATACCAAATAAAATACCAGATTTCTTTGCTATGTTTTTTTTCAAAGTACAGAAGTTGCTATTTACAGATTCACAGGAATACTCCAACTGTAGCATCTTCTGCTTAACAGCCTGTGTGTTTTCAGCTTCTGGAAAACATCTTTAAGGTTCATGGTCTACCCAGGCACAGTGTGGTCTTGAAGATGAGCGGAAAGCATTACATGGCAGAGAGCAGAACAGGAACTGTATCCAAAAAGGTTTTTTGGTCTACTTCAGAGCATGCAAAGATGGGTACAGAGGGATTTGAGTTAGGACCACAAAGAGGCTACTATAGAAATGCATTGCCCTCTTCAAGTGTATGCTTTCCAATTCAAAATTATGTCTGCCTTGATGCTGTAAGGTGCCGAGCACTGACCTGTTCACTGGCACCTGTGCTGACCTTTAAGGACGTTGATTGACTCCTTCCTGCTGGGCTGTGACATAGCTTGAATGCTGAGATGTTTCGAAGGATGGGAGACAAAATGTCTGGTAGCTTTGTGGTTAAGACCATAGCAGCTTTCATCTTCAAAGTGCTCTGTGTGTGACTTAGCTCTGAAGAATGGCTCCCATTTTACAGAAAGGCAAGCTATGGCTGCAGGTTCAGTGACTTACACTCAATTCCTTCTTGTCCTAGGGGAAAGGAGTATATCTAGAGCACGGAGTTAATGAGGGGGTGGTTTTTAAGCTCCCAGTGTAATACATGTTTCTGTCCACACATACACACCGTTCTGTTACTGCTTAAGAAGTATTGTTCCCCTCCCTGTGATAACCCAGTGTTTGCAGGCACTGATCTACAAATAACTGATCAACTCTTAACACAAATGTCTTGAACTCTTCTTCTATAACTGAAATTACAGGATATCTCAGTTTCTTAGTGGAGAAGTCTGACTGGAGCATCTTAACCACAGGCTGGTAGACCATGAAGAATTTGGCCATCTGTCTTGTGAGGCTGTGTGAGATCTGTATTTTCACTCTTCTGGTCAACAACCATAAGTGTTGTGTAGTTCATTTTAATTCTAGGATGCTAGCTGGTGTACAAACACCATTTAACAAATCACCTTGGATATTTTTAAAAAGAACACTTGCAGGAATTAACTTGTGTTGGTGTTCACAATGCTAGCAATGAGTGTGTAACTAGAGACATTTGGTTCATGGTACAGAAAGGTTCAGACTATTCCCATTTTTGTCTTCCACATAAACTGCCACCATGCTTCCCACCCAAGCATAAGATTTTTTTTTTTGCCACATAAGTCACGTGCGCTTTGTAATGTCTCTGAAGTGTTTTGTGTAGTGGCTTAATTGGGGATTTTTTTTTGTTAATAAAGCTTTATTTGTGAAGAGATGCCCCCTAACAAAATCATCCATGAACAAACCTCACGGTTGTTCATTGTCCATGAGCAAAGTCAGTGTCTAACTTGGAGCTTGAAAGGGATTGTTTCTCTTCTCATGAGCGAAATGGAGAGAAAATAGCCTGTGACAAGTGTAGTTGCACTTCACTGTCTGGCAAGAGCCAAAGTTCATAAAGCAGTAAAAACTTTGCTACCTGGCTGTTGCCTTTTCCCCAATGAGGTATTTCTGTGGTCAACTCAGACGCTTGTCAGTACTTTGGCAATAGATACTGCCACTTTTCGGGTCCTGGAGATTGTTTTGACTGCTTGTGTGATGGAGATTGTGTTGAGATCAAGAAATGGATGCTCAGAAATGAAGGTTTCTCCTTGCTTGGGAAGAAGTGATGAGACCCCAGTGGCGTTGGTGGCGTTACCAGCACAGGGCTGTTGGCTTGAGGCTGTCCTGTATAGACATTAGCTTGAATGACTGCCTCCTGATATTTTAATTATCTTTGTTTTGATCCATCTGAAATATTGTGGGTTGAGAAAATAGCTGCCGAGTATGCAGAGTGACCACTTAATGATTAAGTGGATGAAAGGCGGTATTGATGAGTCTCTGAGGAGAAATCTGCTATTCAGGCTTGCAAACTTGTTTAGACCTGCAGGGAAGAATGTGGAACTAAATGCTTCCTTTGGAAGACTACTTAATGTCCAGCTTTTTTAATGTAGCAGGGGATAAAAGGTCTCCAGAAGCTGTGGCTAGTTGTCCCCCCCTCCCTGTTGTGAGTAACTTCCTGTGTTTAGAGAGGGAGAGAGTATATGTTTATGCATGATGTATTTTCTCACAGTATAACTTTTATTTGCTAATTACCCAATCTTGGATTTAAACCACAAAGTGGCTGCTTTGGAGTTGAGTTTCTTCATCTTGCAAACTACGAAACTCGGCTGTGGACAGTACAGATTTGACGTGGTCTCTATTGATGTAGCAAGGAGGCCCACGAGTTGATTTGTAAGCCAGGTTGCCGTGCAGCAACCAAGGAGGATGAGTTTCACAGGTCCTTGCTGTACTACAGACTGAAGTCACAACCATGGGGCAACTGGTATCCCCCACTGGGGATGTTCAAATATGGGCTAGCGTGGTGCAGGCTTTATTATAATACAAATAAGAGTCTAGAGCTCTAACAACAGAATGGTACCAGACTTAGGTTCCCTCTCCCTTTAAATGGTTAGAGAGGTCTAATAAATACCTGTGTTCTTGCTAAGAAGTGCTGCATTTCAGTGCTCAGGGAACTGGACATTAGAGTTCTTCATGTGGTTTTGGGAATGTGGAAATAATTGATATCTATGTGTTTTTTTTCCCTAGTGGGGTGATTACCCTTTTCTGGACTTTCCTGATTGGATTTTAGTCTTGACTTTCTCAAGATACCATACCGTTATCTGTTTTTTCTCAATGTCCTAATGCTCTGTTTAGGCTGAGAACCAAATAGTTTTGAACATACTAAATGAGTGGATCTGCGATGCATAGAAGAAATATCTAGTTGACAGGTTTTTTTAATAGTGTATGAGATGTCTTCAGTAGTGTTCTGTTGCATAATTTGCAATGTTGTGATAATGTATCACCTTGTGAAAGCAAAGCTTGGCATGCCTATTTATACTGTGCATGCTGAGGGAAACTTGTTTCTAACCCTGCCATTCCCTAAACAAGTGGCAGAAATAATGGAAGTAGATGTATGGATACAAGACTTTGATTTTAATTACCCCTGCTTTCTTTCCTGAAGGGTAGTTACAGGTTAAATGACATCTTAATCTGATCTTTGACATGTTTTTACTTTCACTTGCATGCACTATCTCTCAAACCCTGAGTTTGTACCTGTCTCCTTCTCCATTCAGTAATGTGTGCGTTCAGCCCTTGCTGTGACATCCTGTGAAGTTCATGTCCTGTGTCTTGCTGTTGATCACTTTTCTTTCCTGGCTCAGCAAGCGTTCTGCACGAGTTGAGAGTCCCTTTTGCTGCTGGAGCTAAGTTCGAACTTCCCCTGTGCATGGCAATAACTTTAGCTTAGAAAGACAGAAGGGACTTAGCAGTCAGGTAGTCCCTTTCCTTGCCTTGTGGGAGTATTATGCTTTGCTGGAAGATCCCTATATAAATGCGTTACTCTTTCTTAAAGGGTTCCAGTGAAAGGAAGCTCCCTGACCTTTCAGAGTTGCCTGTGAACTGGTCTTATAATTGGATGGATTGTTCAACCTGAAACTTCTCTGCTGCAAGTAGAACTGATTGTTTCTTGTCCTGCACCACTGGAAAACAGCTGATGGACAACATCAGTCTATGGGATGCTCTTGAAATCAGTATTGGGACTTTGTTGATTCAGTTCTGGTTCTGAATTTAAGAAATAGGGGGTAGATATAGACAGTAGATTTAGACTGGACATAAGGAAGAAATTTTTTTTTTACAATGAGGGTGCTGAGGCAGTGAAACAGGTTGCCCAGACAAGTTGTGAACACTCCATCATTGGAAGTGTTCATGTTCAGTTTGGATGGGGCTTAGAGCAACCTGATCTAGTGAAAGATTTCCCTGCCCATGGCAGTGGAGTTGGACTAGATGATCTTTAAAGGTCCCTTCCAACCCAAACCATTCTGTGACTCTGTATATTTGAAATGAGGTAAATGAAACCAAAGAAGTCATGGAATAGGTGTTGTGTACACCTCTGCGTCTTCATAAAAAGTGAAGTCTCTCTCACCAGCAAAATTTATGTTTCAGTCTGTTGAAAGACTGAGACTATTCTGGTGAGTGATTGGGAAATAGATGCAGCTTAGAAACCTTCTTGAGACAGGCTCTTGAATTTGTTTGTTTTTTTTTTTAACCTAGAAAGAGGCAAAGCCAACAAGCAGAATTTTTTGGATGGGAAGAGCAATTATGAACTTTGTGTAAAATGATGTTCATTCTCTGCTCACCTGTGTGTTGCAGGAGCTTTTATGGCTTATTAAAGGACTAGGCAATCCTATTCATGAGTCACGGACTTGGCTAAATCTGTGGATTGCATAGAGAAACGTATTAGCATTTGGTAGCGCTTTGTAACTCTTGCAGTTGTGGCTGGCTGAGTGCCCTTTTCCCCGGTTGACTACTGATTCTTTTAGAAAAGAGGAAAAACTTCCAGTGCCAGATGTTAGCTGAGAAGGGAAACTCATTGTCAACCCTTGCATCTTCCCATGTGTTGAGACATCTGTGGCCGGAACCCTTTTTTTTTCAGGCTGCCATTGTTTTCCTGTTCCCTTCCCCTCTACTTTTTCCTGGTTTTGCCTGTTGAAAGCCCCTTGGAAAAGGGATAATCTCTATGTGCAAACTATACTTGCTTATGCAGGCCATTCTTTGTGTGTAGCATCTGTGACACTGTGTTGTGTCTAGCACAATTAAAGCCTCTTTGCTACTTAGAGGTAGTGTAGTGAATGCCACCGAAATGAGACATTCGTAAGAATCCTTGTGATTCTGATATCTGATAAAACTACATATAAAGATCTTTTGTTTTCAGAATAACTTACTTTGGAGGACACATGCAGGAGCAAAGTTACAATATTTGTTCCAAAGATAGATGTATGGCATTTGCATGTGTTACTAGGGCGTGAAGCTCAGTAACAGTGATGTGTGTTTGGGACTCAGCTTTTTAGCTGGTCATAGATGAACAACTACACTGAAGTGGAGAAGTCTGAAGTCCTGTAGCCTGTGTAGTGTTTTTTTCTGTTTTATTGTAGTCTGCAGATAGTCATTGTTCAGTACTCTTCTTGAAGGCACAGCTCTTGCTTTGATAATTGGTGAGATAAAACCAAGGCACTGCCCACCTGGTCCCTTTCTCTCCTACCTCTTTAGCTGGAACAGCCAAAATTAGATTCTGAATTTGCTTTACTGTAGAGCAGCTCTCTGTCTCTTCCCCCTGCCCCAAAAGTTTAGATGGGTTGTTGCTGTGAACAAGATACCAAACTGTTTCTGCTGCCTTTGTACTCGGTGTCCCAGCAAGAGCTGATAATAGGGCTGAAAAGCCTTTCTGATAAATGAAAGCACTTAAAAGAACGCTGTCAAGGGTTTTTAGAAGATGTGATGCGTCTCATCTGTGGGAGTTGGGGTGCATAGAAATAAATTATTAAAGGAAGCAAGTGTCTTTTCTCTTAATAGAAAAAGAAGAACCGTAACTTCTTAGCGGAAGGTGTGACAACAGTTTTAAACTGTCAAGACTGCTGATGCTCAATTGTAATCTTAAATACAACAATCTGGGTTCCTATTCTTACCATTAGATGTAATCAATAACAATTTCAGTAAATACGATCCTTTGCTTCAAGTCTGCCCTTCCTTTATTGAGAAATCGTTGCGTTTCTCATCTGGGTCTCTTCTCACTCCTGCTGCAGCATTGCTGACCTGAAAGGAAGGGAGAAACAAACTTCAATAAATCTCTTGTAGAGTTGTGTTTGTGTAGGGTGGCTGTGCTGGCTCACAATAAAAAAAGGGTTCTTCATCCATCCAGCGTTTAAATGCTCCTTCTAAAGCTGCCTGTTTGAGCACTGCCTGCTCTTCCCTGGTGTGGTGGGCTGACCTTGGCCAGCTACCAGACACCCACCCAGCCGCTCTCTCACTCCTTCCCCTCCACAGGAGGGGTGAGAAAATAAGACAAAAAAGCTCAGGGGTGGAGACAAAGACAAGGAAATCACTTCGCAGTTACTGTCATGAGCAAACCAGACTCGACTGGGGAAGATGAAATTTATTGCCAACTAAAATAGATTTGAATATGAGGAAGACAGACAAAAATTAAAACACATGTCCACGGGTCTGGATGTCCCATGGGGTTTCACTGACTGAAGACGGTGTTCCCTCTCCTTCCCGCCCCAGCGGCAGGCGGGGAGGGCCCGTCCCCAGGAGCTGCCGCTATGGAGGACACCATCTGGCTGGACGCTGACGGGTCTGGGTGTTGGTGTCTGGCAGTTGCAGGTGCTTTGCCAGCTCAGCCTGGTGCCTTTCAAACACTCGTTGTGGTGCCTGTCCCTGAGGGAAAGTTGTTTCATGTCCCTAATTGTGGACTGGCTACAGTGGTGACAGGCACGAGGCACCATTTTGTTTTTCAGCCCTGAGGCAGAAAGGCAGTTCCCTGCCTGCGTTCAGCATAGATTAGCTGGAGCTGGGCCCTGGGATCAGGTGACTAATCACCTATAAACCAAGTAATTAAGCAGTGGGGTAGGATAATGGCATGTTACGGCTTACGGGTGACATGCCTCGATGGGTGGGCAGGCAAGCAGGCAGCCGAGGGCTGGGCCCTGCTGAGCAGCTTGAGGGGACTTGGCTCCGTGGAGTGCCATATGGTAATGGTGAAACACCCATTTCACAGGAGAGACATCAAATTTCGTCATCCGGTGATGAAGAAATAATGGGGCACAAAGTTATATAGTCCCCGGATTAAACCATTAGTGATTTTCAAGAAAACAACTTAAACAAACCTGCACCGTAGCTGATTTCTATTTTAGCCCGTGGGGACCTAAAAAGAGGATTTGTGACCCAGATTCCTGTAGTGGCCCTTCTCCGAGCGGGGCTGGAGGTGGAGGAGGCCTGCTGCTTTCACAGATAACGCCAGGGCCTGAGTGACCCTGACATTTAAAGGGGGGAAAATTGATTTCCTTTATCAGCCAGTTGAAATTGGAAGTTGCAGAAGGCGCAGAGGAAGCTCTGGGAGAGACAGCATTTAAAAATACTGGGTTATTACTCTTCAAAAGTGGCTTTACGTCGCAAAAGCACTTCTTGACAAAGACATTGAATTCTACCTGCTGTTTCTTTGTGTTTACATTGAGAAAGTAATACATGCTGAATCAAGGATGAAGTTTTATCGCTCTCTTAGTGTGTGGTCTCCACCACCGTTAATGTTTCTCTTGACGGCCGCTTTGACAAAAGCAAGAGCTATTATTGCAAGCGTGGAGGTGAGACACGGAGTGACAGCGGGGCTGCCGTGCTCAAGGTGGCACGGGAAGAGGTCTTGGGGAAGGAGCTGCTCCCCGGGGTACTGGAGTCTTGCAGTATTTACAGCACTGGTTTGATTCCTGTGTCATCTCCCTGGTTTGTCCCCACAAGCATCACTAAATGGCTTCCTTGCTTCCTAGGTGCTGGAGATGGGATAAACCCCCAGTTATTAGGTCCTGGGAAGTGGTAGGCGTTGTGTGCTTCTGCTGTAGGTAGGAATCAAGAGGGTTTTGGTATCAGGAGGGATGTGGTGGTGGAGGTGTTTTTTGGAAAAACTCAAAGGGATGACAATTTATGTGCAAGATGTGAATTGTGTATTACCAAGAGAGAGATAAGCTTGCGGACGTGGCTTCAGCAGGGAAGAGTGAAAGCAAATTCTACTGGAACACAGATAAAATAAACTCCTCTTTTCAGCTCAGTTTATTAGAATTCAGAGTTGTAGAAAACAGATCAAGATACCGCAAGCTGAGCAGATAATGCAGGAATTCATGTCACTGGTGCAAAACTGCTGAGAGGTTTTCTTTACCAATTGAAAAAACAAACCAACAAAACCCACCACCCAGGTTATTAATTCAGTGACTTTTATTAAAAAAAATGCTGCTTTTTCTACTGTTCAAAATGAGATCAGGTGCTCTTGGCCAGCGTAGGAGTGCCCGGGTAAAGAGATTGCATTGATTTCAACCAAACAAATATAGCAAACCATTTAAGTGAGCTGTTACAGCTTATTTAAGTAGGCTTGGCTTCAAGAGAACAACATTTTTTAAGACAAAGAATAAATAGTTGTGGAAATCTTGGTGACTATACCAATTTTGCTTGCTTTGTGACCAGGCTGGCCACAAAAAAAGAAAGGTGTTTTCTTCCTGAGATGTGTTTTCATAGGGGTGTCTTAAGCTTCCCTGTGAAGCAGCTAAACGCAAGGCTGGTGTCAATCTCCTGCATGCCATCAGGCGCGTTTAGCTGGATAATACACCACCGAGATGGAAACATAATCAGGCTGCTTCGGTATCCTCCGCTTGCCGGCTTGCGTTTTACTCAAGAATTCAGTAAAGCCTTAGGCCCTGCTGTTAATTGTCAAGGATTTCAGGGCTCCTGGCATACACATGCATAATGCATATATGGCATGCAGGCAAACATTGAGAGGCAGGGTTCAGAGTAGGGGATTTCAGTAAGACTAATAGGTTTAAGGAAATGGCATTTTTTCTCTTTCAAATAATTGGTGGGTTTCTTTCATTTTTTAAATGTCTGACAGTTTTTGCTTAGCACAAAGCACTTTATATTCTAGGTCTCGCCACCCAGATAACTGCTATTTTTTCTTTCCCCTTCTGCATTTCCCACTGGCTCCCTCGTGTGTAGGTATAATGAGGTTTTATGAACACCTGTTTTACATTGGGGCTTTTTTGGTTTTTTCTTTTTTTTCTTTTAGCAAAGAAATTTTTCAGCCTTGCTGAAAAATATGCAGAGTACCAGTTAGTACCCTTGACAGTGGCCTTGTGGGAGCAGTTTCTGCATCTGTGTGTATCATGGCACTGCCCAAGCCCCACTGTGCAGTGATAGTGTGGGAGATGCACACATGACATCTTTGCAAAAACATTGTATTTTTCAAAATATGATAAGTAGAGAACATAAAATTGTGACCAAGGCCAGAGCCGAAAGGGAGGCTTGGGATTTGCCTTTGGTTTTAACTCTAGGTCTAATTCCAGTGGATCCCCGCCATGGTGCATGAATGTCTGGGAGCTGCCTTACCGGGGTGTACTGAGGAGCTGGAATTTGGCTGTCAGCTTTTGGGGAAGGGGCTGTCTTTGCCCTAAACAGGACACTGCCTCTTGTGGCAGCGTGAGCAATGGATTTTGTTTTGCTTACAAAAAGCAGACCAGTTTATCGGGGTGGATCGGGTTTGCTACAAGCAGCTGCACTTGCTTGCAACCCCTTCCAGTCAGAGCTGGAGTAATGTAAGGATCTGCCTTATCTGGGTTTTATTGTGTCGTTGCTCTGGTAACAGCAAGTCTTATACCTTTATTAAAGGAAGCAGGGATATTTTATTTTGCTCTCTAGACTCCAATCAAAGGGAGATTTGAGGTTTCTCTCTACCACAGTTTTTGCTGTTAACAGAAAAATTGCACTTGTTCTGCAGAGAGCAAGTCAACCTTTTTTTGGTCTAAAAAGGATGACTTTTTTTACCATAAAAATCACCACCTTTTATTTTAACTTTGGAAAATAAAGATCAGAACTTGCAAGAACACTTGGTGTCCGTATTCTGAATGGAAACCTGTGCTTTGAAAATGGGGAAAAAGTTTACAGGAAACTTGAAGTCAAGAAGAATTAAACCTTCTTAAAAACTTTGCATGCACTCAATGCCATGCTGCTTTATCAGCTTCAATTCAGAAACTGGCTCCAAGGTCATTTGGGACTGTTTTGGAAGCAGGTCTTGCAGTTATAGGGCAGCTGTTGGGGAAGTTTGTCTTATGGCCACTGTGCCTTTTCTGTGCCCGATTGCTGAGTTACCTTGAGACAGTGAGGTGGTCTCTTGGTCAATTCCAACATTTATTGTAAAGGCTTTTATTTTTTTTTTTAAGATGATTGGAACCTGGTAAGGACAGAGAATCCATTTGTAGAGAAGAAAAACTGGGATCCTGTCTTTGGTTTTGGGAGCTTCACTATACAAGTTGTTGCAATATCCTAGCACCCCACTTCTAATAGGTTTGGTTTTGCTGTATCCATCTAAAGTAAGGTTTTTCTTTTCTGTGCTTCAGTTGAAATCCCTTTTCTCCCCCAGTGTTTCTGTTTGGAAAATCTGTAAAGCCTCCTCAGAGGACCTACTGTTTTGTCTGAATTCAGAAGCAGTTGATGTCCCATCTCCTTGGGACTGGTGTCTTAAGGATGTGCAAGAGAGCTTAGTGGGAAAATATATTTTGGTATTGATGGGTTAGGATTTGGTAAAGTCTTAGTTGTTGCTTTACTTCTAGTTTCATTTCATCTGGAGTACCAAAACCAGAATGCTCAAATTCATTATTGTGTCTTGTTTTTCTTGCAGGGAAGTTACCCAGTGTGGGAAGATTTTATAAATAAAGCTGGGAAACTGCAGTCTCAGCTTCGGTAAGTTTTGTGTTACACAGTCAAGATCCCCTATGGTTCCTTGTATGTGCAAACATTAAGATTAAATGCAGCTTCTGCCAGGATAATTTGCTAAGCATGTCCTAGTAAAATTGTGCATATTTCATAGTGAACACCCATTTATGTAATTTTTCACATACTACTACTGCTGGTTTAATGTATATAGGCAAATACATAATCTACCACCAGCTGTACATAATAAACATAAAATGAGGTAAATTTCATGGCTTCTGATGGAAAATTGGAAAGATAGTTTATTGTTGTTTAGTGAACGCACTTTTGGAGTTAGCCCTATGTTGTCCTTTCTATTAGTGTAGAATACAGCAGGTTTATATTAGAAGAGGGCTCAAAATATTAAAGAGTAGCCTTAACAGTACTTTCTTCTGCCTTAAAAATGAAGGGAATTCCTGTGCTGGATCATTTATCGGTGATAATTAAAACTTCCTTTCCTTTTCCTTTCCATACTGTGCAAATGGCATTCTGGATTACTTAATAAGTGCCATATGTGTCCCACCCAGACCAATTCTCCTATATCTAGAATTCATTCACTTCTAAAATCTGTTTCTGCTAATATGAATCCAAGCTCCACTTCTTCACAACTCTCCCCAAACCACAATCTCTGCTGTGCTTTCCAGAGCATCGGTGGTTTTTTCACAGCAGCAGTGGTAACAGGTATGGTTATTGGCAGTCTATTTTGCAGTTCTGCATTATGTTGCGAACTGTTCCTGAAGAAGCTAGGTTTTAGGCTTGTTTGCCCTAAACAACTGGAATGTGCTGCTCTGCCACGCTGTGCCTAAAATATCACATTTGCATGTGGTTTTCCCTTTTCCAGCAATCATGTCGCGTTGAGTGAGTGTGGAAGAAGCAGAGGAAGTAGTGAAAGAAAAGAAATTGAGAACTTCCCTAACCTTTTACACTCTTTATACACTGGCCTTCTGGGAAGGCATGAGGGATAGTTTTGTTTGTTTCCCAGTCCTGTGGTGTTGCATTCAATCAGTGTAGTGCTTTTCTAGCTGCAGGAACATGCAAGCAGGCAGCTTGAAAGCCTGTGTTCAAGGATTTGCTGTCCATTTCTAGCAAATGTGAGCCATTTGCCCCTGGTTCATTTCTGTGTGCTCTGATAAAGGAAAGCAGATGTCATCTGAGCTGGAGCCAGGTCTTCCTGGATCTTGTTACTGGAGAAATGAAACTTTGTTATTAGCAATATAATTAATAATTAACAACACTGTACACAAATAACAGCATGACCCACAAGTTTGGAAGATGAAGAACACAAACACTGTTAGAAAAATCCCAGAAAAGGTTATCTAGTTCCAGGTCTCGATATTACTAGCTAGCTGTCAGGTGTGTGGGGGGTTTGCCTTCCCTTTAGTCTCCTGGGCATGTGGAGAGTCCTTACGCATTTGGTTGGTCCTCTCAAGCCTTTTTTGTGTTCAAATCTTTTGTGCTGTCAGTAGGCCATCTATTACGCTGCCAGTTATGTCCCCTGTATCTTGAGCGTATTTGGAGTGAGACTTGCATAAAATCTGCCTTAATTAAGCAGTCCTGTGGTCATTTTGGCTGAGGATCAGCTTTCCTGCAGGTCTCCTGGGTTTTTGGAGGGTAGCAAGGAGCTCTTGAAACAAAGTGAAGTTGATGTCCTCCTTCAGGATTTTGCTTGGAGAGGCTGACTGTTACTGTCAGGAGAAGAAATTAGAGTTATTGAAAGAAAAGATGTGCAGAAACAGAACTACGAGGTAACTGTGGACAGGGCACAGTTGCACTCTACCTGTAGAGCCCTGGCCTACTTTCACATAAATTGGGTCAACCAGACTATAAACCTATCAGAAATCTGGTACCGACCTGAGGTGTTCAGGGCTCTAGGGCCTGCTTATGTAGAACAAACGTGTTTGGAAAATTGTAACTCACGTTTGCCATCTACTTGAAGAGATGTGTGGTCTGTATGTGCTTTCCAGATCTGGAGGGAGATGGGGCTAGTGGGGTTGACGCTTTGGATTGTGGAGTCTGAGATTGCTGGTGTACCTCTCAGAAAGGGACCTGCTGGGAGGAGCACTGGGTCAGAAAAGGTTTTCATTTGTTTTGTTTATTTTGGGGTTTTTTTGGAGATTTTTTCTTCTTCTTCCTCTTTCCCATTTGCCCAAGAACTCCAGACCAGTCTGATTTCCAAGAAGCTGCTATTTTCTGTTTCAACGGATGCTTGTGCTCCTCAGATGAGAAATTCAGGAAGGTGTTTGGCCAGGATCCTAGATAAAAGGAAGGTCCTGCATGCTTATTCTTAAAATACACATGTTCCCTGAAAATAGCAGTGGCTGTAATTTGTATACTAATGGGTGCAGTATAATGTGCGTTAGATTTGTTTTTCATGTTTGACTGCTTAATATTAGTTCATCAGAGGAAATCAGCTAGAAGGGGACGGCTGTGCTCTTTTGAAATAGCACCTGTCCTGTGCAATTCACAGCATGGAATTAGCATGGCTGCCTCCAAGTCCATAGTGCTAACACAAAGCAAGGAAGGGATTAAGAAATGAAGGAGGGAAAAGGCTAAATTCAGATATAAAAGAGGATTTTTTGTGGCCTCTGCAAGTTCACAGTGGTATTCTTTATAAGCCTAAATGTTTTTGGCAATAATTAAATAGGCAGCAATGAGACACTGCTAATGTTTTGTTATCTGTATGCATTTCAGGACTACAGTAGTAGCAGCTGCTGCCTTTTTGGATGCCTTTCAGAAAGTGGCTGACATGGCTACTAATACACGTGGTAAGCAGATGTGTCAATATTGAGTTTAACAGAATGCTGTGTGGTTTATACCATTTGTCGTCATAAAAAAAAGTCTAACTTGTTACATTGACAAGCAGATCTGTGAGACATCTGTTAGATGGACTTGCACTTTGAAAAAGCAGCACGTGAAAAAGGAAGTAGTCTTTACTGAAAAAAAAAATGCTGGAAACCTGTAATTTAAATGTGTCATCCATCATGTGAACACTTCTTAATTACCATTTGAATTATATGTTGATGAATAATATTTTAGAAAGCAAGATTTATTGAAATCTGTATTCACTGATGCTTCTGTACCTTAAGTAAATGTAAAAGGCTTGATATTCAGCTGGTATAAATAAGCGTGGGATTGCTGAAGATAGAGCTGATGCCAACTGATGCTATGGCCTTTGGGGTCTGCAGATAATGATGATAGTAGCCTGTACTTGTATCTTTGAGGAAGGTCTTACTTGTCCTTCTTCTTCAAGTCTGACATTACTGGTCAAAATTCATTTTCCTGGGCTGTGGGCTTCTCTGGGTAACAATCTAAGCATGCTGGTGAGTACAGAGGCCAAAATAGTGCAGCTGGCAATCTTTGAGGCTGCTGAGTTGGAAGGAAACAAAAGGCTGCTTCTCTCTGATGTTGGATGCCCAGCGACCAAGGCATCACGTGCAGATATCCCTGCAGCGGTAGGGCATTCCCCATGGTCACTGTGTCCCTGGGTTCTGTTGCTGAAGAGCAAATCCAAAGTGCGCGTATCACTGCTGAATGAGTAGCTTTTGGTCACCTCTAACCTTAGAGGTTTTTGTAACATTTTAAAGTCCTAATACGTCCTTGGCGTTTGACTTGAAGAGTAAGAAAGTAATATTGCTAACATGAAGAGTGTGCGTTTCCATTAGCAGTGTGCAAGCTCAGCCAGACTTCCATTTGCCTCCATTTCTGGCTAACAGGAGTAGTAGCAGCTGCTGGAGCAAGTATCAAACCATAGAATGACAAGAGGGAACAATATTTTTTCCTTTTTAAAGCTAATATTTACATTCTGATAAGAAGTTCCTCATTACATGCATACCTTCTGTAAATTATGGGTAATCTACTCATGTAAAATAATAAACACTCCAGAAAGTGGAATAAACTAAGGATGAGACCCAAGGCAGAACTTAACTTGGATTTCTAACATGTCTTTCCTTCGAGCATGCTCTCTTCTATTTCTTGTCCCTCCTCCAAAGGGAAAATGAAGTAAACCCTACCAAAATCCTTGAGACTTGTCTTCTGGCTGTGCCCGCAGGCTTATAGAACCTGCAGTCAGATACCAGAATGGCTGAAACTTTCCTACTCTCTGACAAAAATGGCTTGTGCAGGTTTTTGAAGGGTATTTTGCACTTTCTGCTGTGTTATTTGGACCATGTCCAACAAGCGTCGTGTCTTGTCTCTTATCTCTTCGAACACATCCTTTACAAAAGAAGCTCTGTAAATCCAGGCCTGCCAAATTTGTATAGCTCCTCTGTTCTGTCTTTCTGCCTTCCATGACTGAAAGGATAGAAGGGAATTTTGTTTTTATTTTTAGAAAGTGATGTTCTGGGCAAAGAATCAAAATTCCAAGCTAGCTGGTGGTTCTGATCTGCCTCACACCCCAACTTCCACTCATGTCCATTCGATTATTTATGTATAAGTAGTCTATTGCCTTGGAGCATCTCTGAGATTGCGCATTGGTCCTTTAACAAATACAGATCCTTCTAGCTTGCTGTGGACAGGAATAAAAACCTGGCCCCATTAAAGATGATGGCAAACCTTCCTATGACTTACTAGGGCACAATTTCATAAAAATGTATTTTTGCTGTTATTATAAACAACCATATTCAGAAAACAAAACCAAACAAACTTAGTGTTTTTCTTCTCTAACGTGGGGATTTTAATGGGGTCGTACTTTTCCCTTTGAGGAGTTATCTAACTTGGAAAAATTCTTCGTTGAATTTTGCCTGTTACTTATCCAGTTCATAAAATCATATATTTGTCTAATCAAACATCTGGCTATGCTTCACACTGTTTAGAGGGTTCTCAGTAACAGGTTAACCAAAGTCAGCAAAATTCATATTCGACTTCTGGGGATATACAAGACTTGTGTAGCATTTTACATGAAAAAAACAGGGAGGGTTGGTGTATTTTTAAATCAAAAGGCTGGTTTATCATTGTATGAGCCAAATGCTTCTTCTGGGAACTGTGTATGAAAATAGTGAAGCAGGTGCTTGTTTTGGAAGGACAGTGTTAGTGCCCTGTAGGATGACTGAAGCTGGGTGCTGCATTTGATTTGTAATTGCTTATAGTTTTACAGAAAGTGGCCTGTTATTTTTACGACCCATTGATGTAGCTGATGAAGGTGTTTTATCAGTCAGTGGAAGCACTCTCTGGCTACTTTTTTAATCCGTTTGCATCAGCATTAGCTTTGAAAGAAGAAGTGTTTACACGGATGTACATGTCCACAGACACGCAAGAGGAGATGATTACCTTTGCAGACATCAAGTGTTCAAGTATGAGAGCTTATTTCCATCAACTCAGCCCTTGTTCCAGATGATATCTTTCTCTACCTCGTGTGCCGTTACCACTGTTCCTAAACATTGACTTTTCCCTTTTGGTGCGTCTTTCTATGTCGTTTGCTTCCTTCTAATTCTGCAACGGTAACGATGTTTATCTTCGCATTCCCATTTGGAGTTCAAATACAGGGCATAACTGGAGCTCTGCCTATAGTAAAACCTATGGTTGGATGAGTCAGGTAATCTATACTTTGCTGTATTTTCCTCACGTTGTAGCTTTTGAGGTAGGAAAAGCCCTGAATGTGAAGTACCCAGTGTTTTGTGGTGACTCATACACAGATGAATTTCCCGACTAGCTCGTTTCAGCTTTTGCTTCCTTCTTTGCTGTCTCTCTGTTTAGATGCGTATCAAAGCTTAGTCTCTCATTTTCCCTGAGTTCAGTTCAGTTCCCTTAGTTCAATGCTTTTTGCTTTCAGCCTGACAAGGAAAAACACAGGGAAAGTAGTTCTGATGCATCTATCGCCAAAAGGTTTTATTTGCGTGGGTCTGATCATCTGAAAAACGTCATAACGTCAAGTTATGTTGTTAATTTTCTAATAATGCTAGCTATATAGCAGCATGTGCTGTTTTTTTTGCTGGTACCAGAAATTTTAAAAAAAAAAAATCGTTCAAATGTTTTGACTTTTAAGCTCTGACAAGATATATGCATTTATTTAGCTGTTTGTATTATTCAGGCTACATCTGTTTGGCATACAGCCTGGCAGAACTTGATAGTCTGCAGTGGAATCTGGTATTATTTCTCACTGTGATTATTAAAGAGAATACTCACAAAATACTCACAAAATCTTAAATTAAATAGATACTTCAGGATACCTTTAAACCTCAATGAAGTTTCCTTTTGGGGAGGTGTGTGCTTGTGAGTTTTGGGTTTTTCTCATATGGCTTAAGTTTTTCAATCTGAAACTTTGAATGTTTTTATCTGCATCAATTCTAACAGAAGCATGAAAGAGATTTAGCTCTGACTTTGTTTAATAGCTGTTTACCTGATATTTTGTGTATTAAAAATTTATTCTCTTATGAAAGCAAGAACTGTGCATCCCAAATATAAATGTATATCACATAAACATATCGTAAGTTGGGTTTGAACAGTATGTAAAAGGATGTGTGTAAACTGCTTTGCTTTTTGTATGCTAGTATTCTTCTGCCTCTGCTGCATTTGAATGTCCTTTGTAGATAAGTGCTAGAATTCAAGAACTGGAAAAAGTAGGTGAGAAGAGTAACTCCTCCTTGTGTTATGAGGGAGATTAATGTGAAGACATGCACACTTCTTCTATATCTACTTAATACACTGTCAGCGGCTTCCGTGGAAAAAACCTGCCCCAGTCTTGCCTACCTGCATCTTCACAGGTGTAAATTAAAATTTATGGAAAGATGATCTAAAAGCTTTGATTTACCCTGAGGCTTAAAATTGATCTTCAAAGTGAGATTGTTAATGAGGCAGCTGATATCCGCTCTTGCGGGTTTCTTGTTTTTCATTCTTATTGAAGGGTTTTATATATACATAGGTGTGTTTGATATTAGCGGATTAGTTAAAGCACTTCAAGATATGTTTCAGCGTGCTGCATGGTTTTCTCTGGCCAGTTGGATTCCATGGATTGGATTGTAATGCTGTTTGAAGTTGCCTTGTTTCAACTTGGCAAGTGCTACTAAAGGTATGTTTTCCCTGCCTTTAGTAATTTTGACATCTGTCATGCTGGTTGGTGCTATTTACATTTTCCATCTCTTTCATTTTACAGATGTCTGAGAGGACATTAAGGCAATGCAGAGCTACTGACAAGAGTTGCAGGAAATTCCATTTGAGGGTGCCTGGTGGGCAGAGAGGGTCCGTGGTGGGGAGGGATGAGCTGTGGATGGTCAACCAGCTACAAAGGGACACTGAGCAGACCTGGAAGCAAAACTCAGCATGAGCTGCATGGCACGCAGCAGTGACAGGGTACTAAAAACAGCGTAGCTGTTTTAACGTTACCCTTTTGAGGAGCAGGATGTATCGCCTGGAAGAAGTGGTGCCTTAAAGTGTCTGTACTTTTTTAGGCCCCATTAAACTTTATCAGCACGCTGAAATGTAAATATGGTTTAACGCTTTTACTTACAAAATTAAATCTGATTAATATCTGTGAGTGTCTGCCTCGGGTAGCTCCTGTACTGCAGTATGCAGTGACTGCTCTTCATGTTTAATAAAGCTGCTTAAAATAGTACCTTTGCTGCAGATCTGGGTTCCTGGGCAGACTCTGCATCTGTATTGTGTGAGTACACCTTCGGGTAGTCCTTACTCTGGGTGTTTCGTTGTCATTTTAGCCAGGATATAAATGGTATGTATTGAAGTGGTTTTCCAAGGTGACAAGCTGCATGAAGTGTTGCAGTGCTGGAATTAGCATCTGTTATCTCCCAAGTAAGTGTGCTTAGGCCTTCTGAACCAGTATCTCGCTTACTGCAAATAAGGCACAGTGTGACCCCAGGGATAAACCCTTGGTGCACAGCAAAATGTTATGGACAGTACTGAAAAGTGCCTTTTTATTTTTTTATTTTCATGAAAAGAAAAAAAGAAAAAGGGAGCCTGGGGTGGGGAAAGATACCACAATCTATAGGAGTGGACCTAAAATCTGTATAACACTTTGCAAATAAATTCCTGTGCTCCTGGCTGTGGACGGGGGAGCTGTGATGATGACCTGTGTGTAATTCCAGAGTGAAAACAAAGCTGGGCACAAGAGGAAAGGGGTTCTCATTGTCCAATTCTTTTGTCTTTCTGACTCCTCTTTAACTTCAGATGCTTGTACTCAAATAACAAAACCTTTGTTTGAGCTTCCTGTCAGTTAAGACAAGACTTTGTAATAAGCACTTATTCCTCCCATGGAGTCTTTGAAGTAAAATAATACAGTCCAGGCTTTTTCTTTGTGGATTTTCAAATAAAAAATAATCAGGAAGAAAATTATTTAAATGAGCCATTCAGTCTTCCATTATACTTTCATGAAGATGATGCAAAACACAGGACCAATTCAAAATCGTTGGCAGATAATTTTGAAGCTGGATGCATATTACACATCTGTTGCATTTTGAGAAGTGGGACTTGGAAATGCTGCTTACAAGTGCTAAAACTACCAAACACACATATAACAGGCAGCACTATGTTATTATCTTTTTCCATATTCCCATCTTTCTCTAGACAAGTAGCAAATGTCGGTCTATGTCTTTCAACATGTGTGGTAGCCTGAGAACTCTGCTGCTGATTTGAGCCCGTTTGGCTGAAGCAGTCAATATGGGATGAACGTCTTATATGCCCAAATACAAGAAAAGTGGTTTGGTTATTAATGACTAGATTTTCTATTTAGGGGATTAAAAGGGCTGCTCTGCAGGTAAAAAAGTTACCATTGCCTTTTCTTTGGGTGAGTGCATGCATTGCAGCATAAAGAAATTTTATTTATTTTGGCTTTTTTTTTTTCTTGAGGTAAAGACAAAATCTAGCTCAGGGTCGTTGGCAACATTTGTGCTGCTTTGATGCTCCTATCTAAGGAGAGGTTTCCAGGGCAATAGATAAAAATAATTGCTGTAGTAACTTACTTAGTCAGTTACCCCTTTGTACAATGCACAGTGTGGTGTGTAAGTAGAGTCTGTATTTGCCCTACAACCCAGTATTTTTTTGAGCTTAAGGTGCTTTGCTAAGAGACTGAAGTGTTGTTAGGAAAGGGGTAAAGCTGCAAGATGATTGTGTATGCTAACAGAAACAGAAAATTTGAATGCAAGACTAACTTCTGTGAAGGAGAAAAATAAAAGGATGAGGGGGGAAGAAGCAAATAAGCCTCTTTAATGCTTCATCCAAGGAGTGGGCAGGTGTGTCAAGATAGGAGTGGCTGGCCTTTTATTACATGACTGAATGTAGATCTATTCACTATCATCTGAATCAAATTTTTGGGAGTGTGGGGAGGGGGAACAGCAGAGAGTTAAGTTTTCATATATTCAATCTTCATTGTAGTTTTTCCTCCCCTCTTCCTTATGCAGCTGTGTCACTTTTAATAGGATATCAAGTCCTGTTTTTCTGCAGGCGTGGGATGGATGGATTGATTGTTGTTCCCAACTATGTGATGACTTTGTGGGTATCTTCACATGGAGCACCTACACTTCAGTAACTAAATACTGATTTTTGTAGCTCCAAAGAGTTTTCTCAGTCTTAGCAATAGAATCAAACTTTCAGTGTCTTAGAATCATAGAATCGTCTAGGTTGGAAAAGACCTTTAAGATCATCGAGTCCAACCATTAACCTAGCACTGCCAAGTCCACCACTAAACCATCTCCCTTAAACATCCAGTTTGGGAAATAATGAGGATAAATCCTAAATGGCTCTGCGAATTTCCTTTGGATAATTTATTAGGTTAGAAGCAAAGATGCAAAGGCATCCTTTTGATAATGGGATGTGGTTTTGAAAACAGAGGCTGAGGTTTTGGTTGGTGGTTGGTTTTCCTAGTGTAGCACATGTTCCTGTGGTGGGAGATCCCCTTTCAGGCTAATTCAGTCAGCCTTTTGATGTGATAAATTGGTAGTTGGCACATAACAACAATTCTATAGTAACCACAACATCAGAGTTGTTGCATTTTTTATTTTTTTATATCCAGTTGGATAGCAAAGGTAGCCCAAGATCCATTTCCATTGCATTTTATTTAGTATCTTTCTTACTTGCCATAAGACAGAAAGGGAGGTGGTGTGTGGCATGGAAGAATTAAAAAATCAGTTCAGACTAAGCTAGGTTTCTGTAAAGCAGGGTAGTGCTTCTTGCCTTGTGGGCCTTGCCCATAACATACTGTGGAGGCAGCAGAGCAGTTGCTGTGCTTCTGCTGCCTCACCCCTGGTGCCTTACAGCTGTCTTGAAACGCAGGTTCAGCAGTTGTCGTCTTGTTGGTCACCTCAGAGGCGGCTTCCAAGAAGAGATCATGTGTTGGTGACGGATCAGGTTGGCGTAGTCAACTGGCCTCATGCAAACTCACCAGACCTCTAGGGAGGCAAGCGTGGACCTGACTGACCAGGGTCCAGGCAGTTACCTCAACCTCATTGCACCCCAGTCCATAGGTCCCTTGAACCACTTGCGGCATTTCTTTATATCAGCAAGGCAATTCCTGTGAAGGCTGTGGCATAAAAATGCGTGCTTTGACTTGGGATGTCTTCTCCAACTCTCTAAGTCTGTTGCTGCCCTGGCTGGACAGAAATGGTGTTTGTATCTAATGATGTAAGAGGCATACAAAAAGTGAAATTAAAAGCTCCAGCAGACTAATGTTGAATGGAGTGTCCAGAACAATGGAGCTCTGTCTAATCATTAACAAAAGCATGAACAAAAGTCATTAACAGAATCAACAGTGACATTTGCATTGTCTAACAGTTTTTTTTGCTCTCCATAATGCAGTCTGCCTCCCAGAAAGATGCTCCTCCACATGCTTTTGGAAGTGTCAGGATGGTAGATTGTGTGTGTTCACTCTGCTTGTGTCCATTCAAACTAGCATTCCTACTGCCAGGTGATTTACTTGGTGATATGATTCATCTCATGTTTGCATACCTGCTGCTTCCAGGGAAGCAGTGCATGCTCATGGTAATAATGAGGTCTTGCTTAAAAATAGACCAGTTTCCTTCATTTTCTCATCCTGTTTGTTCGATGATTTGTCGGGTGTTGCCAGCACAAATGTTTGTTCCTGTTGCTGTGCAAGCTGTTCACCCCTTCCCTCCTCCCCTACATGTTAATTTTCTTCAGTGAAGTGGTTCCCTGCTCTTTTCTTCCCTGGTTGAGGTAGCAAAACTCGCACTGTTCAGGCTCACGGGCTCATTTAGAGAGGTGGGGAAGAATCCGCTCTGGTTATTGAATTTCACTAGAAAATTAGCATCTGCCTAGGACAAGAAGTGCATTGTGCTGTGTGTCTTCCTCTTCCACTCCCACACCTGATGAAGTCCAACCTGTAGAACTACTTCTGAAAAGTTAAAATAATATAATTACCTTGCTGTTTCATTTCAGGGCTCAGAGCCCTCCTCTTGTCTGTGCTTTCTACAGTGGTTTTCCTTACAAATTAATCTGTGACCTGCCCTCCATTCAGGTTCCTTTTTTGGACAGGGTGGAGAAGGAAAGGAAGATGGGCTGTTTCCAAAGGAGCCCTGGGTTGTGACCTGACAGTATTTCCTGTGAAATGTTTGGACTTTGTGTACTTACGTTTATATATGCTTAAATTGTTCTACTGCTTTGCAGTCTTTGCTTGTATTGTTGTTTTCACCTGGGCTTCTTGCATGTAAAAATGAGTATGTTTTCTAATCTAATGAAGCCATTGAAAAATGCTGCAACCTTTGCAGCAACACAGGTTTTGTGGAAACCACTTCAAAACTAATAGTAGTGGCAATTGTGTGCGTGGGAGGGCAGGAGAGAATGTTCATCTGCAGCGTGATGGTGTCACGGGGTAGAAGAGGTTTGTACAATCAACCCCTGCAATTGTTGTGAAATTCTCCTCTCCTGCAGCACTTATTACTATGTAAAATTGAAATCTGCATGATTTCCTGCTGTGAGTGCCTGTGCTGAGGGACTGGTTTCTATAGTAACTAATATCAAGGAGCTGGCTGGGACTTTGCTTTGGAGCTGTATTTGAGCGTATTTTGCAGTTTGATGCAATTCTGTATAAGTATTTGATGACAAACAAGAAATTGGAGGTTGTGGCTGCCATTGCTACAGTAGTAGTTCTGTGTACCTCAGCATGTACGTTGAGGTCTAAAAATAGGCATTTTGCAAAAGGGAGCTGGAGGTGGGGGGGGTGGTGTCTTTTTTTTTTTTTCCCCCCTGAGGGAGAGCTGCTGAATGGAAACACTGAAGAATACACCACTGAGTGTTTGTTCTGGAGTCACTTCAGCCCACCCCAGAGTGAAACGTAAGCCTAGGAACTGGGTACATTTTCTCTCAGGAGTAACAGCCATTGCTGTTGCCACTATTCTCTTTTGAAGCAGGGCTGGTGTTTGTTCTGCTGAGCTTGATAAATAGCACTGTTAATGTGCTTTCATCTGCGAGACCAGCTTCTGCCCTCACTTAGGCCCAGACACACCTACTGAATGTATTTGTTTTGCAGGGTTAAGCAGGGAAAGGGGATGGAGAGGGTTGAAGCTTGGCTTGTAGATTGTAGGCTTTCAGGGCGCCAGGCAGTATGGAAGGCCTGGTTTGCACAGTTTGCAAGTAGTCCAGAAAGGCATCGTGGGGTCAGGTGCATGAAAATGAAACTTAATCTTCCATTTAGGGTAACTCTCAAAGTAAAACTTCCATTCCGTGATGGAGGTGGGAAAGGAGTGCAGAACACTGGTCTCTGTCCAGGTAAGTCCGCTAAGTACAGAAATTGGACCTAGGCAGGCAGCAATAGTTTTGGTCTCTTTTTGTGTTGAGGCCAAGCTTGAGTTTAAAGTATGGCATTGATGAAATAGTCTGAAGTGTGAAGATGTCCTTGTGTATGACTGAAGGTCAGCTTTCATGACTGTGCTGGAAAAGGAGGTGTGTATGAGCACGTGCTCCCCCCTGCTTCTCTCCTAAGCCCTCTCCCCCAAAAAGCAAAACACCTTTGAGGAGAGGGTGAGTTGTATGTCTTATGCACCTGTAGGCATGCACACACTGTGCACGCACACACATCTGGTTAGGTGAGGAGTGCCGTTTGCTCAGCCAGCTCAAGGGGAGCCTTGACTTGGCCACCGCCAAGTTTGTTTGGTATTTGGGGATGCTGGAGCAGGCTGAGGAAGGAGAGTGTAGAAAGGAAGAAATGGATGGAAGACAAGGAGGAGCTGCATGTGTTGTGCTGGGAATATTTAGGGGACATCAGGTACACACTCATGAAGAAATGAGGGTTTTTATTTAAAAAAACCTCAACAAACTGTTGAGACAGGTCATCTCTTGTATTTGCTGTTTACATATCCAAGTCCATAGTAAAAAGTATTACAGTGATTAAAAAAAAAAATTATTACTGGATTAAGCCAATTGCGTCAACAGGGTAATGATGCATTTGAATAATCTGAGATAATTTGACACTGAGATATGACCAGAGTAACAGTTTGAGAAGCAGGATTGGAAACTACTGTTCAAGAATATAACGACTGATGTTGCTGAGAAATCATCTTCATCTACATACTTATGTAGAAGTAAAAAAATTTCCCTTTCTTGCAAGCAGGTACTAAGCAAAGTGCTGAAATGAGGTCCTAGAATAAGGATTTATTATATTTAAACAGTATAGTGATGCAAATCTGGAACATTGAGTTCTTATAAATAAATTAAATCCAAAGTATGTTTAGTAAATACTTAAAGTGCATATTGTGATGGATTATCCCTGTTTTTAATGCTTGTTCATTTTCTGCTAGTCTGCAAAATCACTGGAGTCCAATAGGGCACATTTCTCTTTGATGCTGTTGTGAATGTGTATTCGTTTTAAATCTAGGTTATCTTGCATGGAGAATAGCGCTCAGTGTGAGCGTTAGTCACTCTGGTTCAAAGGTAAAGAGTTCATGCTAGCTCTTCTGTAGCTGCTGTAGAGGCAGGAGCCTTGGTTATGAATATAGTCAAGGGAATGTTTGAGCTGTTAAGCTGAAATTTAGCTTGCTGCTGGGGAGATGAGTGCTGTCACTGAGTATGTACTGTGATGCAAAGCCCTCTGCAGACTGTGCGGTTCAAATGCACCATGTGCATTCAGGATGGGTAATTGATTTAGACTAACAGATTTTAATCTTTCATCATAAGCTTGAGGCTGGCCTTAGTAGGAGTTACAAACTCCGTGTTTCTCAAGCTGCGTTTTAACAAGGGTTTTAGCTATTCTCTCTGAAGTGGCTGCCTATTTTCAGACACTCTTTGTTCTTCACAATGTATTTTCTTTGTTGGCAACCTCAGTAATTAAACATGGCTTCCAAAATTAGGATTGGGGGAAAAAGCTTGGTGTATGTTCCCTCCTAGGGCGGAAGTGCTGAAATCTTGGTGTGTGTCTATAGAGGTAGTGAAGAAGGTCATTCAGATGTTACTGTAGGGTGAATTTATGCACAGCGTAATTGAGCTTATAGTTCAGATGTGAGTATTTTAAAACAAATTTACTTGTTAAAATAAAGCTTTCTTGTTAAGGCTTTGTGTTAGAGTTAATGGGTTCTCTCACAGGAAAAAAGCTAATGCCTTCAAAAGTGCATACGACCACCCAGCCGCCCATCCCTGCCAAGGGATTTTTTTGAACCAGGGTGGCAAGAAGTCTGTTCTGTGCTCTGTGAAGAGGTTGGTTAATGAAGGCTAAAGTGTGGTCAGGTTAAAAAGTACAACTATTCAGTATCCTTTCCAAAGCTCCCTGTCTCTAACGTACGGTTTTGACTGTTGCCTAGTCTGTTGAAAACGGTCAGAATTTCAGCCTCTCTAGATGTCGGTTTTTGAGGTAATGATCATGATGGATAAAGCATTGTATGTTTTGTGTTAATGCTTAACTTCTGTTTATTTCAAGTTAGGCCCAGTCTGGTTCAGAGTTATTTTCATGTGTAATTTTTTTTTCTTTCAAAAAAAGGAAGCTGGACTCAAAATTTGTGCCTTTAGGTCTACCCAGAAGCTGAAGGATGTATGAATAGCTTTCTTCTCTCACTTTAAGAGAAAAGGTCTCTTAGATGAAACATGTTCAGCATGTAAAAAGCTTCTAGTGACCAATGGGAGTAAACATTAAACATTAATGATGCAGCTTTAAGTTGCATGGAAACAAACTGGGGCAAGTCAGTTCATTTTACCTTTGATTCACTGCTTCCAACAATTACAAAGAGAAAAGGTTGAAGGGACACAAGGCAAATACAAGTCTCTTCCTTTAGCTCTTTCTTGTAATGACTATTTTGCCCCAAACAATAGTTTCAGTACGTAGATGTACAGAATTTATAATTTCCAAGTATAACTTGTTTTTTTTTAAAGCAAGCAATGCGATAACAGCAATTTACATAATTGTGGTGATTTCTAGTTAAAGGGAGATTTAGTTCTAGTTAAAGGAAGAATAAAATAAAGACTTCCAAGAACAGTCCTGGATTGTAGAGGTTTGAACATCCCCTGGGATGGAGGTGTGAAGTGGTAGTTTGACCACAAGACTTGGATGTCAAACTGCCAGGCGCATCTGTTTTGTATGACCTATGTCTAGCAATGAGATTTTCTTCTGGTCTTAATATCTACGAAGTTTGTGCAAGTTACTTAATTACTCGTTGTTTTGGAGATCCAGTGTGAGATGTCACGTAACTCCTGCAAAGTGACTACATTAAAAATGTAGGGTCTGGAATACCTGCCACCTAATTTCTTCAGTAATGTTGTTTAGGATCCTAGACATGCCGCTTTGCATGCCCAGAACTACCCCAAAACGTTAGTGCAGCTGAACAGGTGGATACCTGTTCACAGGAGCTTGAGGGCAACTAGATTTTTTTACACCCCCCACCCCCTTTTTTTTTTGGTAAGAAGTCTGGAGTAACTGTTGTTTTCTGGTGTTTCATGGGTCTGTCTAGATTTCCCTGTCTTGTTCAGTTTTGCTTTGCAGAGGGCAGTGCTTGTGTTTATTGGAAAGAGGCTTACCTGTGGTTTTTGGTTTTTGTTTTCTGTGGGTTTCCATGCTGCTTCCTTTCTTTCTGTGGCACTACATGTTTCCTGCAGCATTTTCAGCATATTTGCATGAAGTTGGATGACTCAGAAATACGTAACTTGAAGAATAGCCTGGTTTTGCCAGAGGACCGGTAATAACATGAGCTGAACAAGATGCAGTATTCTTGATTGTTTGAATGGCGTTAGGCCTAGCTACAGTTTTGTTCTTCTTTCTTGATCCCTAAAAACCTCAGGTGCTCTTCTTGTAACACATACAGACCTTTCTCAGTGGTTGTATAGAAAGGATTAAGGCAGACAAACTCGTTTCTGCCAGGTAAAGGAGGTGTCAAACTAGACAATCCTGAAAACCTTGTTTTTAAAGCTCCACTTCCCTGGCCATATTAGTTCAGGTTTTAATTACACAATATTAAGATTTCTTAAATGCAGTATATTTGGACAAAGACCTTTCCATGCAGCGATGAACACTCTGCTTGTCATAATTTACCTCCTTTTTTGTTTTCTGTTAACTTGTTTTAGGTTTCAGTTCTGTAAGAAGAGCTGCAACTCTTTTTAGGATATTTAAAAAAGGTCTACAGGGAGTTTGCTTTGTGGGAAGAGTTGTCAAAGCCATCTCACTAGTTTAAGCTATGATGAAAACCATTTTAATATTTTTATAAGGCTATTTTTAGACTCAGTTATGCTGGAGGAAGAGTAGGAGTAGAGTTGATTTGGCAGGAACGTGAGGAATAGCATCTCTAGGTTGGATGGATACATTCTCAATATAACTTACCAGTTAATTAAATCTGGGAAGGTTTCTGTGGGAGTGCTAAACAGCGATGACCTCTTCTGATTTAAATATTGGTGAGCCACCTTAGTATGGACAACTGGACAGGTAGGTCTTGGAGAAAAAGTAGTTTCTAAGCTAAAAAAAAAAAGCCTCTTGGGTTATCCTTATTAATAGCCATCTAGTGCATAATTCAGATTTTTTTTTAAAGTATTAGGGTGAAACATGATTAGAGGATAAGTTATTCACTCCAATTACCTGCCCAAGAGGCAAAGATGTCAAGTTCTGCCCAGTTGATGAGAGAACTGTGCTTTGATAAGTAGAGGCGAGTGAGTGAATGGTGGTGGACCAGTGACTGCCATTTTAGGTTTTACATATGGAAAGCATTGTGCCAGGAAGCCACTCAGGCTCCTTGTCTCCCTACCTTTTGGTTTCTTAGCCAGCTGAATGCCTCTGTGTCCTACAGACAGGGAGCAGCCAGTTTGGCTTCACCCCTCTTCCCTGGTCATCTGCTTCACCTTGGTTTTGAAATATGTATGGCTGCAGCCATGTGCTGCTGACCACAAAAGTAAAACTTGGCTTTGATTTGAGTTTCATCTTGCGGTGGCTGGTCTCAGTCTGCTGGAGAATCTGTACCAGGGTTTCAAAGCATCAAAGTGATTCACAGCTAATTTTCTTTTTAAGGACCAGAAGGACCATTAGATGATCTAACCTGATTATCTCTGGAGGGCTGGTTAGGGCTTAGTCTACCGCAAGCCATGTGCTGGACGCAGCCATGGCTGCAGCCCTCCAGCAGAGAGAGGCGTGGGAATGGGCAGCGCCTGTGGAGTCGCAGATGTGCTGGAAAATGCTCTGGCTGCATCTTTTTTGTGTAAAAATACATGTAAAAATTTCTTAACCAAACTAGTACCCACAAGAAGTCTTGCTTGGATTGCCTTCCTTGACTTGAGTCCTGAAGAAAATGCAGACATTGGGTTTGGTGGTGTCTATCATCTGTGGATTTTGCATAAAATTTACAGATGGGAGGGATCGTACTGCTGCATCTCAGAGCAAGCAGGAATACGTACCACCTTGAATATATATATAATATAAATACATACCACCAGGAATACATACCACATGTGAATCTCATGGTGCTCGTGCAAATAGCTGTGCCAAGCAATGGCCTGGAATGAAATGTCATGGCCAGGAATAAGTAATACGTTGTGGAGAGAGCTGGTAACTCCCATTTTGCTGTGGTTAGCTGCAGGAGTCTAAAGAAGACTGCAGTGAAGAAGATCCCTTTTTGTCCTTGCAGGGCTCATGATGCACTGTTTAGCACAGAGCTCCTGCGGTTCATGTTGGTATTGGTGACTGTCAGGTTCTCTTCAGAATTGTCAATTTTTATGCTTTCTTTTTTTCCTCCTTCTGTTGGATTGAGACTTCAAAATAACCCACCCTTTCCCACCCCCACAGCAAATGATCTTGACCAAACTGCCTGACTATTACCTCTTCCTATGGTACAAGCAGAGCTGCATTGGTGGGAGTGGAGCCAAGAGTGCAGGCTTGCATCTTGATTTCCTAAGGACTTATTTCATTAATGAAATAGATGGTGGTAGTGGGTCACTTAACACTTGTGTACTTTGCAGCTTTTGTCTGTGCTGGGATGAGAGGAGACAAAAAGCACAGCTGCAGCAGGGGTCGTGGAAGTTGCAGGTGTGAGGTTGGCTGGAGGATGCCAAACAGCCATCTGTGTTGATGCTTTGTGGTATTTTTTTTTTGCAGTCCACTTGCCTAGAAATGAGAGCAAGAATATAAAATAACAGTGAACAACTGACGATAGCAGTTTCTGCTGCTTCACTGTTTAGCCAGAAGTCTGTTAAAGTGTCAGAGTTGAAATTGCATCAGGCTTAAGGGATGAAGGTAGGTGGTGTCCTGCCGGTGTGTTCTATCTTTCAGGTACTTTTTCCTGTGTTGCGTTAAGCATGTTCATCCTCTGCTGTTTAGAAGATGTGGAGAAACAGAAGAAAAATTGCAGGTGTTTATTTGCATAAAACTGTACAAAGAGAAGAAAAGCAGCATATTGCTTTTCTTATTTATGTGGTTAGTACCCATTTTTGTGCCTGCGTTCTGACATTTTAAAGCTAAATAAGTAGGGTAAGTAATCTTAAGCATTTAAAAAAAAAAGCGTGATTGCTGCCGTAATTAAGTCAGTGATGTCCTGTATGCATTTTAAATTCCTAGTTCTTGTATGCTGTTAAATTTTTCTGTCTGGTATGCAGCATATCCACTTATTTACAAAATGCCTTGGAGCTGCATGGATTCCCTTGTACTGTGTGCAGAGTGGTTTATAACACTGTTAGGCATGTGTTGTTCTGACTAGAGAGATGTACTTGGAGCCGTGCTTTGGACTGCACAAGTAATAGTTTCCAGGAATGGTCATGAGGATCAGCAGAAGGAGCTTTGAAGAGTGCGTGGATGCAGCACGATCTTTGGCTGAAGAGAAGCCCTTTGCTGGTGGCTGGGGTAATTCAGGCTGCTCTGATATGCAGAGCCTGAGCAGCTCTTTTCCCAAACAGCTTCCGGAAATAACAGAAGGGGGGAATCTGAGCTGTCTTTCCTCTCTTTCCCTCTTTATTTGCACTACAAGAAGGCACTAAGCACGGAGGGAACTAGTTTTCTTTTAAAGGTGGAGACATTTGCATAGGGCAAGTTATGTTCACTGCTGTCTACTTTAGAGATGCTTCCTTTTGGAAGTAGAGGGTTTAAGCAGCTGTAAGACCAGAAATACAGCACAATGCATTACTGGCTGTATTTGTCATTCTCATCTAGAGAGAAAATGTGCTGACTATATTCAGCAATTTCTTTTTTAATTGGAGAGAAGCAAGATGCTGGTCTCCTTCCCCCCCCCCCCCCCCGCCCCCCCCCGCAAGCTGAATAAAGAGAGAAAATAAATAGTACTTTGTGTGCAAATTGAAATTTCAACTATCTGGACAAAAGCGATGGGCATTTAACAATATAAACAAGTTAATATCTCAGTATCTGTTCATGGAGTTGATTGACTAGTCTTTTCATAAGTGTGAAATTTACATATTTATGGGGTAGTCTTACAGTTTGGGCAATTTTTTATTGAATTAAATGTAATTACATCAACTACTGCTAGATTATTTTTCTTTTTATGGAGGGTGAGAGATCTTCTGTTTAAGAAGACTCAGAAGAATTAACAGATCATTTGGCAACAGATGTCCAGCAGCTTGTAACATGCAATTTTGATTTGTGTTCCAGACCACTTCAATTGGATGTGTCCACTGTATCTGGAGAAAACAGCCTTAGACCTTGCAGATTTCCTAGTGCTTCTATGCAGCTGCCAGGGAATATTTTTATTACATGACACTTGAAATAATATCTTAAGGCTACTTTCTTGTGCTGGACATTTTAGTAGTCTCAGATAGTTACTCACTTTAGAGCCTGTCTTTCAGCAGTAAGCATTGCGTTTTTGGTGTTAAAGCAGTAACAACTTCAGCTGTTAGATCTCTGGTTTGTCTCCATTTCCTGTGACCTGGACAGTTAGTCTGTACAACAGGCTGTGACCTTCATGTGTCTCACATTGCACATTCGCAACAGGTCATAAAACTGCAGGTGGTATGACCTGTCATCACCTGCTGTAAAGGGACTGGAAATGAGCTGTCCTAAGGCTTTGTTGAAAGGATGCGTAGCTCCCACAAGTTAGCTGATGGAATTGTCTGGTTTGGTGCCTTAATAGATCTGTTGGATTAATTACTGTGACAGGCAGGAAAAAATTGTGGACCAAGACAGTATGTAAAACGTGGAGGATCCCAGCATACCTGTTACCCAGCTGGACTATTGTCTTTCTCCATGAGCAAGGTTTGCGGAGCCAAGTAGAAAGTATGGTTACCTTCAGAATATTCTTCTCCTGGAGAATTTGCTTCCTTAGGCACGCAGGACCTCTTCGGCAGTAAACAGTGGTCATTGTAGTGGTTAGAGGAGCTTTTCATACTTGCTGGTTGGTTGAAGATGGAATTGCATGGATCTACAGAGGTTTATGTCTCAGGACTGAGGTTCATTGCTTTGTTTTAAATGGTATGCACTACAGGAAGAGTTAGTGCTAGATCCCTGCATCTGCCATGCTTTGAGCTTTGTCAAGGCACTGATCTTGCCTGTTGCTAGATGTTCTGAAAACAAGATGAGGCTAAACTGTGTTTGGAGCTGGATGAGGACATGGAAGCTGAGTGATAATGCAATTGCAGGTCATTAAACTGGAGGTTAATAGTTAACAGTGTTTTTAATGAACTTTCTGATTACAAGAACTTTGAGACAGTGCCTGCGTGCTTGGCACTGTGTATGTGGCTGAGCTTGCTTTGGAACAAGAATATTGGCGGGAGAGATTTTGTTCATAGTACCATCAGAATAACAGCATGAGAACCCCTAGCTCTTCTAATTCCTGAGACATTTACACTACAGAAGTAACTAAAAATGTAGGGATTTAGTCCAGGTGCATGATTTCTTTTAATCTGTGAATCTTAATTTCTTTTTTAAAAGCAACAGTATTTTATTTTGGTTAAGGTAGTACAAACCCCAGGTCTTGCAGTATTCAAGTAGGTCTCACTGGTACGGGCATCTCTAATATCTCAGACGTGTTTCATTCAAATTAAAAACTACAGGGGCCTGTTTATAAACCTCCAGAGCAGGTTTATGGCACAGACACTGACTGAGGCTACTTGTTCATTGCAAGAGTAGATTGGATATTTAGCTTTTAATTCCTATGAATAGGGTTTTTCTTAGCTAACCTCATTTGAATGGAAGTGGGAGAGTGGGGGAGGAAAAAGAAATGGGAGTGTTCACATTTGTGGAGCCATTTTTTTTTAACAACTAAATGCTATGTGCTGTAAATCGTACACTGTAATACACACAGCATTAAAGGTGGATTTTTGTAACTGCTGGAATGAACATGGTTGTGACCCTTTGAGGTGAATAATGAGTTGCAGTCCTAAATTTAGCACTTTGTAATTAAGGAACCTCCCTTGCTAATTTGTACCACTGACTGGAATATGGGCACTGCGTTCAGCATGTATCCCTTAAATTTTGGCAATTCGGTTTGTGACTACATGATGCTGTGTGATATTCTACAGAAGACTCAGTGAATCGGGATGGCTTCTGGGGTAGCATCCTGGTGTTCAGGGACATCCCAATGCAAATTCTTGAATCCATTACACATTTTTATCTTTGTGCCTGCATTGTTTTATGTTTTCCAGTTGGTGGCAAATGTAACTTTCATGTGTGCAAGGGAGGTAGAGATGTGGTAGGTAAAGTAAAAATCATAGGAAGGGGAAATTTATTGGTTGCTATATAAAGTATTTTCCCCATAAGCATTACTGGCAGAAAGTATTGCAAACTTGCAGCAACATAAAAAGGAATTTTACTACACCCTTTTTGGCACATTTGGAAGTTGTGTTATGACACAGCAAGTCAGTTTTCTGGACCTACTAGTATCTTCCCTCGTATAGAGGTTGCTTGGGTTTTGTTTAAATTCTTATCTCTCTGACTTCTGAAGATAGGATGCATTGTTTAAAAGTGGCAGTACTTGATTTAAAAATAAAACCAAAAAACCCTTAACAAAATTAATATCTTGCACCTAGCATACACGTCTAAAAAAAGGCTTGCTGCTGATTCAGACTACATTTGTTCCTGCAGTTCAGACGAGCTGAGAACATGGACAAAATAACTTTTTCCAGCTATAGATTTGTTGTTGTTGGCTTCAGAATCTCTTCAGACATGATGGTCAGACAAAATGTAATGTAAGTATTTATGTAAAGAAATATTCTGCCCCAATGATAATGCAGCAAATCCTATCAGTTTCACATTTGTACTGCTGCAACTTTGGGTGCAAAAGTGATTTTTTTTTCTTAACTCTCATTCTACACATCATCTTTCAACTCTATGAATTGATAGAGCACATCTGTGCTACTTGAGAACAAACAAGTATGAAGTCATAGTCCCCTAAATAGCTTGTAAGATGGAAATGCTGAAGACAGCCTTCTTTTCATCTCCTGTGGATCCTCTTGTACGGGATTCTGGAATCTTGGCTTTGACTTTTCATGCAGAGTCTTCGCAATATCCACATCTGGGCTATGAATGTAGCTGAGAACAGATCTGCTTTAGATCTTCATGGCTAATAATAACTTTGAAAAACAAATGCTTCTAGCAGAAGAATGTTTGTGTGGTCTCTAACAGGGACTGAGTTAAGACAAAAAGGAGAATCCTGTAGTATCCAAAAAGCCTTGAACTGGTATCAGATGCCAGAGTTGTTCAAGCAATTTTCTCTCAATTGACAAAGAATTTATTTTTTAACTTCTTGCTAAGTCTTCTCTGTCACAGTTAAAACTCCTATCTCATCATTCTTTTGTGATATCTGCATATTCTCCCAGATAATCTGCATTATATTCAACACAGTCTCTATTTAAAAAAGAGTGTTTTGCAGAGCTTATTGTTTCCATTGTTTCCTTTTTGTAATAACATATAAGATCCTTTTCACTAGCATACATTTTTAATCATATTTTCTCTGTAGCAGGATGTTATCTATTTAAATAGTGCTGCTCAGTGTTTCTTAATAACTGGTAAAAGATGAATCTGTATTTAACTGCTAATTACTTTGAGTACACCTGCATCTTGTAAAAATACCAGTAATACCTCAAATATCACTACTTCAGGCACAGGAAAGCCTCATAATTTAAATATTTAAGTAAACATATCAAACACACAGCGGGTGGGAGGAAGAGAAAAATGATGGTTGGACATTTTTATTTTTAAATGTCATGAGGGTTGTGCTTAATTGTGAAATAGTGACTAAAAATGAGAGGAGGAAAAGAGATTAGCAATGTTTCCTCATTCTTCTAAGAGGAAGCAGCATCGCACAGCTGACCTGGGAAGATGTGCCAAGAGATGACATGAGCATCTCGGATTCAAGCGAATGTTGCTGTGGTCTTTACAATGTCTGAGAGGGTAGGATGAGGCAGGGAGAAGGACTTCAGGACTTTCGGTGTTTGAACAGAGTAGGAAACAAGGTTCAAATGAACCCCTGAAAGGTGGAAGAATTCAAGGTGGCAGCAAACGTATTGCGGGTGTCAACATTGACTTGCTTTGAGCATGAATTTGCTCCTGGGTGCCCAAAAGAAGGAAAAAATGCTAGTTGGGTTGGAATGTTTTACACTATTACTTTTTTTCCTAATTGGAAGAGAGGAGACATGGGAATAGGCAATGGCTTGAACTGTCTGGGGTGTTTTACATCATGCAGTCCAATCTGCACTGAAAACAGGCGAGTTCAACAGCAAATTCGTAACTTCAAATTCATTGACGTTCATGTGGCAAGCAAGTCTGGCTCAGTTGGTTCACATGTGTTTTTAAAAAAATTAGTAAGTAGGAATAAAGGTTTAAAATTCAAGAATAAACCTGTCTTTTCCTGGATTAAGCACCAACTGTTGCCAATGGATGTGGTGTGCCACACGTGAGATGTGGCCTTAATAAGTCAGCCTTTGAGAGCGTGCCTTGGTGCCGCACCCTTGTGTGCTGGTGCCATTTTTAGAGATAAATGACAGCCCATAAAGAAACATGGACGCTGAATCTGACATCCCGTATCTTTAGTCTTGGGGAAATGCTGTAATTTAGTCTTTGTGGAAGCAAAATGTAAATCTGTTACTGTATAATTAAGATTACACAAACTGTTTTGACTTCTCATTCCCTATGCCCACCCAACACTAAATGTTCAAAACTATCAACATCTTAGAGAGACAGAAAGGGAGATTGAGAAATTTCATATAACCTCATGTGGGGGTGGAAGAAGCAAGGGTTAAACAGATATGTGAATTTAGTGGTAACAGGATTCTTCTAAGAATTAAATGGTTTGTTTATTCTGCCTTACTCATTTAATTACAGTAGTGTATTAAACTTCATATTTGCAGTGAAGTAACGAGTAACAGACATGTTTAGGTTACATTTTTCCCAGAGACAAGTCTCTGCAAAAAAGTGTATTTGCTATATTTGCACACCCATGTAGGTATAATAGCTATTTGCTTTCAGCTTTGGATACTTGTTGAACAACCAAAAATGGGTTTCTGGAATCTCTGACACTTTTGAAAACCAGAGCTTGAATGGGAGGCCAAGGTTCACATTGGTCATGCAGGACAAAGTATATTTGTTATCAAATTGTATGACAAACAAAATTTGGGGGATTACTTTGGAGGCTTCCCAGGTGTGTAAAAGGAGTTTACATCAAACTAAAAGGGAATGTTCAACCAAGTTAATTTTCATGTTCATGTGGAACTTGGGCTCTTCCCCACCTCCCCCGCAATAGTCTGTTGGATCTGAAATCCTTAATAAAGGGAAACTTTGGATTTTCAGGTAGCTGATTTTCAGTTGCTGCTCTTTATATGCATTTTCTTGGAACTAAAATAATGCTGAAGTAGCACAGTGGCACTGTTAGTATTAAGCAGGAGGGGGAATTAGGGCATAGTTCAGCTTTTGCTATTATTACCCATTTTCACATGTTGCTAGCAGAAACATTTTGACTTCCTCTGCCAAGAAGCAGATTAGTTTATGTTGCTCCAATTGTGTGATTTAATTTTCCTTTTAAAACACTGCATCATAAAGTTCTGGTTCATGGTCAGGAGAACTTTCTTCCAAAGTCTTTTGAGTCTCTTTCCCACAGAAACAGAATGGGAATTGAGTAGATATTAAATCAAGCAGCATCTGAATACATAATTAGTCACCCAAGCCTCAAATAGAAAGCCACTTGGAAGCTTACATTTTCTCATTCAGTTCTCAAGCCAAACAAGTGTCTAGTAACAGCATTAATTCTGGAATTTGGAACTGGTTTTTCACTACCATAAAAAGGTACACTTGATAACCATTAATACAGTTTGTAACTATTCCAGTAGTAATTTACAAAACAAAAAAAGACATTTTTCTACTGCCCAGTTAGTTAATTTGTGAAAGGAAAAGAACTATTTTCAGAAACTGATGATTTGGAAAAGGGGGTTTCAAATAGGTCTGTTCTATGGATTGATTACTGAATATCCCTTTACTTCTGAAGGGGCATTTTATTTTCTTGTGACCATTTTCAAGAGGAAAATGAACTCCCAGGAAGGAAGCTATGGAGAAATAGTTTAACAATGAGACACACAAAATACGTTAATCTAAATGTAAGTGCTTTAATGGCATGAAACGTGTTCTGGAAGATATCCCTCGGATAGAGGTAACCTGCACTTGCTGGCAGAAAGCTGCATCCTGTTGATGTCGACCAACTGTAAGGAAATACTGCTGGCTTTTACTTAAAATAGCATTAAAATAGGCTGTATGGCTTCCATGAAAGCGTATCGGCCTTGACTTGCTGAGACTGATCACTTTATGAAGAGTCCTGAGAAAATTCTTGCCTACCTCCAAGAAGCTCAACTTTGGTTCCCTCGAAATGCATGTGTGTGCAGTTGCCAAATGGCTGATACTAGCTGTCTGCAGTCTGACTTGTAACCTCCTGGGAGGTTGTTAGCTGGTTAAATGGTTCCCAGTGCCTTTAAATATAGCAACACAATGAACACTGAAACTGTAAAGAGTATAAACTTATAATATTTTAGCAAGAGTAAAGCTTTGGTATCTAACCATCTTGTTTGCTTCCTACAGGCTAGCAGGACTTGATTTATATTTATAATTTTGGTTTATAATCTTATACATTTTGGGTTAATGTATCCCAGTGTTGCCTAACTTACATGCTGAAGATAGCTGTCCGCTCCATAAGGGGTGTTGAGCATGCCTGGTCCATGCACTTAGAGCAGTGAATTCCATTACCTTAATTAACTTTCAAAAAGATATTAAAAAGGAATTGCACTTGATTAAGGACATGCCTTTGAGAAAAACAAATACCTGTGGAGTGCCTGATTAGAGACAAACAGATTTGGTGCCATGGCTTTACTGAAAATCCAGTTTTGGCAAAATAATGTGCGCTAGGTACCTGTAACTTCAGTAGGACAGGGAAAAAGGTGTATAAAGCTGGATAGTTCTCGTGGGATCAGGTTCTTATGGGTGTGTTTACACCCAAAATAGAGAAAGCACCAGAATAAATAGCAGTGGTGTTTATTGCAGAACTGTGTGTTCTGTTTGGTGTGCTAACACAGCAAGTAGTGTGAAATACTAGTGACAGGGGAGTGAGTATTTGTGTAATTTCTACAATACTGTCTTTGTTCTTCTCCAGCTGCTGTGCTTGCTGCATGAGAACCCCACCTTATGCTATAGCATGTGATTTTATTTATTTATTGCATCTAGACATTAATTTGGGGACTGATAGTTCTGTGTAGCCACGCTTATGAATGATGTAGATTGTCTTGACCAGATTCAGCAAATGGAAATGTTTCTCTGCACCAATGACTTTAAAATCTCTCTTACAGTACCTGAAGAAGGTAAGCAAGCTCATGGTTTTTCCTGGGGAATCACCATTTTGGCTTCTGTGGTCTTCTACATTATGATTACGGCTTGTCATAAGATACGGTGTTCCAAATATAGCCCGATGAGATAAATGGGTTCTCTTCATGGAGGTGACATCATTGGAGTAAATGGAAAAATTGTAGCCAAATCCTATCCATTGCACTTGTCATTTTCTTGTGGCCTCTTTTGCACGAACATTGCAGTACTATTCACCCTCACTTTTTTTTTAACTGAAGCTTTGGCCCCTATGCCACAGTTCACCTTAAGGTGGGGTGTTATGGAGAAAACTGACTTTCCTCCTGGTAATTCAGGGTGGTTCCTTGCACAGTGTTTTGTCCTTAAGATTTTCACTGCAAGTGAACTTAGTATGTAAGAGAATGGCAGGATGGAGTTGCTTTACTTGGATGTAAACCTGTAGTGTGATGCCCATTTCCCCTGCAAGCCCTTAGCTCTGCTTCCCTGGTACCCTTCTGTGGTCTGTGTTTCTCAGTGGCGGTGGGCATGGTACTGGCTTGGTGAAATCAGTACCTGCAGAGGTTCCAAAATGTGCTGTAAATTCTCTGTATAAACATTTTGGTCTTGTTTTTGTTCTAGCCCTGATTCTGTTGCCAAATACTATTATCATCATTGGTCAGAGGAAACGAGGGGCCCAGGCTTCTACCAGAAATAGCATCTCTTGCTAATGTAAGGCAGTTTGTGTCAGTGCTTCTTGCTCCTCACCGCTCTGGGAGGCAGCTGGTTGTGTTGCTTGCTTTGAGATGGCTGGGAGGCTGCATTTTTTTTAATGTTTATATCGGATCTGGTTTTGGGAAAAGCAGAGTTCATTCCTGGTCTCTGCTCCAGGAGGCTGGTACTTGGTTATCTGATAAGGGTTTGTATCAGAGGAGGGCATTCATGTGATAGCTCTCGATGGGGAAGAGAGATACACTGGTAGTTTAAATAATTCATCCCTTTCTCTCAGTCACTTTTTTCAGGTGTGGCGTGTGTCTTCATTAAATCTTGCGTGACTGCCACACTGTGAGAGGAATGCTTTCCTGGCATTAAATGCAGAATGCAAACTATTCGGGAGGGTAAGTGACCACGGCTAGATGTGAGGTGCTGTGACAGCAGCTCTGTCTGCCGTGTCCCAGCCCCATGGGAAGGGCGAAGCTGGGGAAGGGCTGTGTCGGCTACTTCAACAATCAACAGCAAATAAGCTGTCCTTGCAACAGGGTCGGAAGGATTTGAGAAGGATTAAAGTTCACAATTTAAAACCACTTTAGGCTCCATTCTGCCCCTGTAACCCTCCATACACTGCTATATTTGTGTACCCAGCAGGTCAGTCTGTCTCACCCCAGTCTGAGAGGATTCCTCCAAAATGCGCCTTTTCTTGTGCTCATGGCTGACAGCAAGGCCAGGTTGAGGCTGTGTTTTGTATTTTGTTGTGAAGCTGCTGTTTGTGGTTGCTCTCGACTGCTCTTGAGGAATTGTTTCCAAACAGAGCTGCTGCCTTTGTGTGCCCCCTCAGGAGATTGCTTCCACAGAAACTGGAGTGTTGTGGAAGGTGGTGGCAGGCAGAGGAAGGCCACAACCAGCCCCCCGAAAAGAGCAGGGTGCCAAGCAAAACCCCAGACTTCAGCTTCAGTGGGGAACTGTCAGCTGTGCCCGCAAGGCTCGGTTGTACTCCATGAGCGTGTGCTGGAGCAGTGAGGTGCTCCAGGGTTTGCAGCTGCTTCCAGCTGTGCAGTTGTAGCAGGAGAAGGTGTCTCTTGTATTTAAAGATGACTGCTCCGTGCACCGAAACGTGCTTGAATTTGTTGGTCTGAAATAGTATTGACACACGCAGTGTTGCATTAGTACCTTCACATGACAAATGGGACGGAGCGATGCCTTTCAGCACACCCTGAGTACTTCGGTACACTTTCTAATGGGTTTTCGCTTCCCTCAGAGGTTTTCCTTGCCTTTGTCTTCAAAACAAGATCTTGAGAAATTTTTCTGATCCTTGAGAACAGCACAGCCTTTTTCCTTCTCACCTCCCTCCCCACACCCCAAAGGGTGGAGGCAGTGATGCTGCAGGCAGAGGCAAGGGTATTGCCTTGGGGCCAGGCAGCTCCATGTGCCGGAGTTTTGGGTGGTGACAGAGTTAACCCTTTGGAGCCCATCAAGCATATAGCCAAACAGCTGTTGCCTATTTATGTCATACAGCAGCTGCCCTCAGCCCTTGCAGCCACAGCCCTTCCACCAGCTGCTGGGGAAGCCGGGGGAAAAGGGGGTTTTCATCCTCTGTGCACACACATGCTCCTGTTCCCCTGAACCGCCTGCCTGTGGGTCACTGGCCAGCTGGGCGGCTTTGTTGCAGGTTATTAAAAGAGCACCGAAGTTCGGTGTGCTTGGGAAGTGCACAGGCATTTCTGTGAGTGGCTGCTTTAAAATTGAGGGGAAAATACAGATGCTTTTTCTATTCTAACCAGCTTTTCTGTGAGTGGTGAAAGGGTTTAATTTGCAGACAAGCATTCACATTAGTGGAAAAGTTGGTTTTCATGCTGTGTTTCATACCCATTTGTCAGCTTCTCCCTGTCTTAAGATGTTTTGCTTGCCCTTTAATCCCCAAAACTCTCTCTGACCTGGGAACTTGCAATTTATTTTCTTTTACTTCCCTTTAGCCCCCATCCGTCCTTAATGTTGTATTTTATTTTAACCAGATGGGAAATAAGTAGCTGAATCCGCTTGTGGACTGTTCCCACTAGCTCCTGATATTCCCTAGCTCAGTATCAAGATTGTTTGGCTTGCTTTCCCCGTTTGCGGGGAGTATCTTTCCAAGGTAAGGACTGAACAAGTACTTTCCTCAGCTGAGTCTTCTGACAAACTGGTGAGAGGAAGCCTGGTTTCAGTAAATCATGGGAGGATGACCCACCATGGCAGAGCTTTGATGTGGTGGTACACTGGCACAAGGAAGCTATTGAACGCTGAGTTATGCCGCTGCTGATTGGGATCAGTGAGCTGCCTCCTAATAGTCTGATTTGGTCATGGGACAAAACCCAGCAGTGGAGATCTGTATTTCTTCACTGCCATTTTAAAATAACCCAAATGAAAGAGTTTGAGCTTACTTGATGCGCAGATCCCTTTGAGGTGGAAGAGCAGGCCTGTGACTAATACAAGTTTGGGGTATTTTTAGTGTTGTTCTTTGAGTTGTTTGCCTGGTCCCCTCTGCACTTGGTTAGTGCTGTGAAGGTCACACAAAGATACTAGACAGTTGTAAAGAGTGCTGAGAGGGCCAGCTGGTCGGGATGGCACTCACCCAGCAACGCTCCTGCTTTTGAGATAGAGGGGTCGGGGAAGGGCTGAGAAGTACTGGCACGCTGCTTTCAAGACATCAAACCCAGCTTTCTTCACACCTCTAAGCTAGGGAATAGGTATGTGCCAGGAAACAAATCCAGGCATCAGAAAAGCAACAATGTGGTCAGTTTGTCTGAAAGGATTAGGAAATAACGTACAATCTGCAACCCAATAGTCAGGATCTCTTACCTCGCATACTTCCCATTCAGCAGGGAGTAGCAGTACCCTCTCTGTGGATGGGGAGAAGATATGCCATCACTGAATATATCAACAAAATGAAATGGCAGGAGGCTCCGCTTACTGCATTAGGAGCTGGACTCCTCTGTAATCAGGTTCCCCTGAGCATTTGTTTTTCTGCTTCTTAGCTTTCATCTTGCATTGTGGGTGTTGAAATTGCTGTTGGTGGAGGGTGAAATTAATCCATCCCAAGGACTGCTGCTGACCTTACTGCTACTGTTTAGGTGCCTCTGAGAACTAAATTGTGTAACAACATCTCATGAAAAGAGCCTAAAACTTACTGAGGGGACAAGGACTGAAGGGAAAGTATGCAGCTGAAGCCATCTAAGACTGAGTGTCTCTCAGGAAAAGCCTTTGGGAAAAGTGGGGAGAAAAGTTCGGAAAAAATGAATAAAATAAGTCAGCCAACATGGCATTTATTTTTTTTATTTTTCTGTAACTGGAAGGAAAGGATACTCTTGGGAGCAAACAAGAAGACAAATAATAAATTTCTTTTTCTCTGTGTATGTTAGATATTGAATGAAATATGCTGGACTACCTTCAAAGTACATATTTGCAAGAACCATGAGTGAATTGTCCTAATTTACCTTGCAAAGCAGAGTCAGTTTCCTCATGTCCTCCTGCCTTGCGTTGCTTCATGCAAGAGACGTTCAGCAGAAGCTGGTCTTGACTCCAGCTATTCCCTCTGCTTCCCCTCCTTGTTCATTCTTCTCTGTTTACCCACGTTCTCTTGAGGGATGAGAGATGCTTTTCATTTTTTGGAAACTTCTGGCCGTGCCGTTGAGTTTGTGGTTTCCTGAGGAATGGTTGCACAGGGTTTCTGAACAGCTGCTCAGGACAGACCCGAGCTGTCAGCACATGAGTCTTCAATCTCTTTCCATTACAGTAACGGCGTTTCCCCTGGAGGCAGGACAGCTATCTGTCTAATGGAATGACACATTTTTCAGCGCTGCCAGTCCTTAAATATCAAATAAGTAATAGAGAGCAGGTGAATGTTTCTTCAGAATAAAGTTTATTATCACGTAGCTGTTTGATGCATTGCCTCTGGCATAACTGCCTTGTCATAAAACCTGACATCATTTGTTCAGTTGTCTCTCATAATTAGAATTATTTACTGCTTTTCAGGTTTGTTAATTATAAGTGATGTTACGCGTAGTCTGATAGGAGCTAGAATTATGATGTTCAGATGGACTGCACGGAAACAAAGCACATTTCACTAGTAGGCGGTGCAGCCTTCGTCAGTGTACCCGTCTGTTGATTGACGAATAACTGAAGGAATGACTTATTAGGATTGCTCTAGCTCCAGCTTCCAGTACAAATAGGTCTTTTTGAGCAGCGTGGCACTGCCACAGGAGCCTTTCATCAAAAGACTTGAATGGGCTTTTTACTCTGTAGTCACTGCCTTAATCCAGTGATGCAGGTGTGAAACCACACTGCAGACTGAGAAGCTGTAGTGTTGGGTGGAGACTGATTTAGCTAAGCTGCAGTTGCTTGCCCTGTTGTGGAGTGTGAACCTGTAACCTTTGTTTGAAGCACCGTTTCTCCCAACGAAGCTTTTAATTCTAAAGCCAAAAAGGCAACAACGAAAGCCCCATGCCTTTCCCCTAATGTAACAAACAGTTTGGAGTAATAGTGTGAATCAGCTGTTAAGACAGTATGTCCCAAGAACGCTGTAAGTTAACTAGGAAAAAGTGGGTTAGAAAATCAGATGTCCAATAAATTGATCCCTAGACAGAAGTAGGGGCTCTTAGCAGTGTGTGCAACAAGATAACTGCTTACTGCAGTTGAGGGTGAATGCAGATAAACCTCTTCTGCCGCTAGCTACGTGGCATCTGCCGTAGATGGCTTATAAGGGCGTAGATGCAACAGTGTGAGATGCAGGTTCACAGGAGTTCACGTGATTGTCTTTCTGAGGGAGGTTTTTCAAAGCAAGCTTGGCTATGAAACTGGGAATTGTAGCGTTTGCTTCCTCTCCCTTCTACTTGTTAAACCACAAACTCTGAAGAGCTCTGAGAAAATCCAGAGGGGGAAATTCTGATCATTTGAGTTGCCCTTGTTGCGAAAAACTCGGTGTTTTGAGCTGATAGCTTTCCATGTTTCACAGAGAACCTTTGTCCCGCTGCTTTTTTCCCACAAGACCACAAACTTCATGTAAATGCACCTGTGTAAAAGGGAGTCCTTTGCATCCTGTTGAGCCGGGTGTTCTTCCACTACTGTGCATGCCCTTAGCCTTCGGCCTTCTTTGTCTGGACTGACTGACTGTTTATATGGTGATGCTGTATTGCATGTTATTTTTGAAAAAATAAGTATCAGATATTTTTCCCTATCTTTAAGTAGGTCAACCGTTACTCTAATTGATTAGCATTGTAGCTAGTCAATTAAATTGATTTACTCATATGAGGGGGACATATTTAGCCACTGTATTGGTGTAACTCTCTGTATAGTTTTATATGGAGGAATTGCAAAAAGCTTTGCTGAGCAGAACCTCAAGGGGAAAACCCAAAGTGGCAAAAACCTAAAATAGGGAAGGCATTGCAAAAAGCAGTTGAACACTGAGCTATTTTTTAAAAAGAAGTTTATAGACATTTTTTCCTGAAGTTTCAGGCTATTAGCTTCATTGGATGGCGATAATTCGAGGGTGTTACAAGGCAGTACTTTTCCAGAAACTAAACCATGAAATGCCCCTCCATTTTGACAAAGGAATCATTGCAAGATAATATTTGAGAGATTAGTTCCTTTGGGGAGTTAAGCAACCACTGCACTTTCATACTGGAGGCCTGAAGTAGCTGTAACAGCTTGTTCGTGTTGTTGAGGAATGCACAGTGTATTATGGACTATCATTCAAAAGCTGCCATGAATTATCCACGGAAAAGTGCCCTCAGATAGGAGCCCCTTGATGGTTGGTTAGTATAATTAATATAAACATCTCACTGCAGCTTTACATTTTGGTTTAGCAACTCCTCAATTTGAGAGGAGTCTTGGGACTGCCTGGATTTCAATTATCCTCCTTGATGCTGGAGGTAGGGTTTTAACTTGATGTTAATTACGTTCCTCAAGGGAAATCCAGACAGCAAGCAATAGTTAGGGTTGTGCAGACAGCATAGCTCACCCCAAAGTAAATCTACCTTTAAGGAGTTAAAAGTGCTATGCTACTGGGTTGCTGTTTTAGAGAAGACTTTTTTTAAGGCTCTCTTTGTGGGATGCTACAAATGCAGTGTTACTGGGCTTGTATTGAAATAATTTATTCCACATCTTGCATTTTTTTTGCAAATCTTATGAAATATTTGATTAAAAAGAATTCCAGCATTCTTCAGGAGAAAACCTGAAAATACAAACTGAATGTGCTGTAAATGCTAGGAAACTAGAAAACAGCTCAATTTCTTAAATTGCAGAACCTTTTTACCACTGATGCTGGCTGTGCTGCAGTCATGGTAGGTATATAAGTCTTTGCTGTAAAAATGATGGAATTAATCAAGGTTGAGCCTTCAGCTCAGTGCTCTCTCTTTGGGCCTGTTCAGATGCAGCGCTCCGGAGTTGCCATGTAATGAAGCCCTTGGGAAGCATCTTAGGCATTGCTGTCTGGAATAGTGTTGGCTTTGGAGAAAGACCAGGTAGAAGATGGAAGGGAATTTGAGGACAGAGCAGGCAGAGCCGTTTCATCTAATAAGCAGAGGCAGCAGCTTCAGCCAACCCGTGGTTGTAGATCATACTGTGGGGGTCATCTTGTACTCTGTAGCATTCCCGATCTAACAGTGCTCGTTTGTCCAACGTATCCCAGTATGCTATTTAGTGATGCTGTGAATTACTGCTATTTTCTTTTCATGGGAAAGAAGTGATGCTGGAGTGGCGACCTGGAGGTTACAAACACCTTTGGTACTGATGTGTGTGGAGGCACGGAGGAATGGCTGCACTGAAGCTGCTCTTTCATAGCAGGGAGCTTGTAAGGGTGGAAAAAGGGAGGCAAGCAATGCCTGGTAGTTCAGAGTTAGTTTGAAGTATGTGTGGGTTTCCTCTGTCAACACAGCCTCCTCCCAGTTTTCTTGCACAATTTCACAATTACAAATATTTCAGCTCTGGCTTCTACAACTACTTCTACAGTTTCTGCAGGCAGATGTGCTGAATTTTGTTGCTGTTTTTTGCTTTAGCAGGTAGCATGGCACATGGTCCTTCATGCTGAGGAGCTCCTCAGTATTCAAAACATGTGGAATATGGTAAGGCTCAGCTGTCAGCATACACCCTTCTGAGAAACATCCCTATGCTGTAAATGCCTTTGTTCCCACAACCTGCTGGAATATGCGTGGGTATTGATATCTTTTAATAGATGGAGTAAATCAGCTTAGTGCTGGTTTTATGGCCTTTTTTTAAGAGGAGAAATTGAGTTGGTGTTACCATGACCAGATTTTCTTGCAAAGCTCTTTCTCACTCTACTTTATCAGCTAGGGCCAGATCTTATTAAAACCCAAACAGTAGCCAGCTTGGACTATTAGCTTAATGATTTAATACCAGCGTCTCCATAAAGTAGAAGCAGCAGGTTATTTAAAACATGTAGGTCAGATTGGCCCAGTGTTTTCCAGTGAGATTATGTAAAGACATTATTATTAAAACTCTCGCATACAGTAGATATACCTGGTGCAGGACACTTTTTTTTTGTTCCCCTTTGCTTTCTGAGTTCCTATTGCAAAGTATACTCTAAACAGATTTTCAGTCTTTACTTCCAAATGTGATATTAACACCACAGTGTTTCTGCTGACTCTTTCGCAATGTTGTTATTAATGTAAATGTTCCACTACTGGTCATTTATCCTCAAGTTTAAAATGAAAATGTTTTCCTGTGAGAAAATCCCATACCCTTTCTTTTGCAAGAGGGCTGCAGTATAAAACAAGATGGAAAGTGAATGCTAAGTAGCCAGCCCATCCCCAGTTTTTGGTTATCAAAGTTAATAGCTGCAGAAAGTGAACTATTTAAATGACCTGCATTTTTAATTCACTGTTTCTTCAAGGGTATTACTCATAATTTAAGGTGCTGTGTTATTTTTTGTTGTTCTAAGGACAGTTTACTATGTAATATACTTCCTGTGTTATGGAAAAACTAGACTTTGTTATAGCTACAAGTAGTTGTTTATGTACACTTAGGGCTATTTGCTGTAAAACTCCAAAAGGATCCTTAAATATATACAGCAGCCTGTTTTCTGAGACCGTAAAATTCTTAGGTGCCTTCTATAGGAAGTAAGGAAAAGGGCGGTATTTACATACAGAGAGGAGACAGATGCTCATCTGCAGCAACCTCAGTGCTGTGGAAAAGGTACCATTAACAATCTGTTGTAAACTTTGGTGTTCAAAGGGCAACAATAAAAGTACTGCTCAGCACTGAAACTCAAGCAAGTCTTTCTACGAATCTATCTCCTTGCTTAGCTGCTGTTAATTGGTTTGGTAATTGGTGTGACAGCTTTTTGTGGGAGCAGCAAGCCACTGCATTCTGACAACAGCTTGGTATGTTCTTGCCATTTTAACTCGCTGGTTTTAATATTTCCAGTTCACAAAGCAAGGGTGGGGAAAATAGATTTTGGTGTGACTCAGGGAGGATGGAGACAGGTTACAGGGTGAATTTTATCAATCCAAACAAATGACAATTGTTACAATCTGCATAGGCAGGTTCAAAATACATAGCCCATTTAAAAAAATAATTCTTAAGATTCACAGAAATAAAGACTTTTTTTGTGAGAAAGCAGTGATGGAAAACTGCAGCACCCTTGGAGGAAGGAAACAGATGGCAGGAAGAGCTTCCAGATACTTGACAGGCTGCAACAGACTTAAATGCAGGCAGTGATAAATGGGCATGAGATTGGGTTTTGCTGTAGCTATTGTGGCTTAGCCTTGATAAAATGCCTGATGTGCTATATGTTAGCAGTACAGAAGTTTTATGTCCTCTCTGCTTTGGTGGTCTTTATGTAGCTGCTCTGGCCACTGGGGTGCTATGAATGGGAATGAAGATCCGGGCACTTATATGAAAAATTAAGTTTCTACATTTGACTAATAGCAGGACTTAATACTGAGTAACAGCAAGTGAGAAGTGAAACTGAATTTATTCCTGTGACTAGGTTATTCAAGGCTATGTGGCAAAAATGGCCATGTGAGGCTAATAATTAAAAAAAAAAGTAGTAAAATTTGCATGCATATGAATGAATCATCCCTCCACTTTCCTCAAGTGCAAAGGTATGGATGCTGGGATTTCCTGTCTTAAGAGTTTTATCAGGGACAGAAGTGGGTAGCAGTTGGTATTTTATACCTCACTCAGGCTGCTGGGAACACTACAGAACAGCCTGCTGTGCAGTCAGCACCCTTCCTGTAAACACAGTGCTGAATTTCACGTTATTGACTGTAAGAGGTAATAGATTAATGTATGCTGAGGAAATCCTATAGCTTCTGATAGGAGCTACCAAGCTAGACTTCTGTGAGGCTGTTTGAACCTGAGCAATTAAGCAAAGCACCTCCCTCTTCTAGATATGGGTAGAGCCAGCTAAATTTTTTTTCCCGGGATCAGCCTGCCATTGTGCAAGAAGACAGCTATGCTGCAATGTAAGGCTAAAACCTTCAAGCCTTGGCATGAGGGTACAACTCTACAGGGTTATTTAAGCACATGATTTCCCATTGCTTAAAGCCTCTAATACTTAACAAAGGTTTCCTCCTAGGAGTTTGCAAAGTATTTTTATAGGGCAGTTTAGCTTTTTTACCCTGGGTGCTGTTTTCCCCTCCACTAAAAGGTCTTGTCAGACCTTCTGTGTGAGTTTGCTTTCAACTGGGAGGTAGAGTGTAATGTTACTCAAAATTAGCTTTAGAAGGAGCTGCTTAATTTCCAGGAGAGGCGGAGCGTGGGCAGGGAGCTCTGCAAGCTGCCTACGTGACCAAGGACAGCTAAGTAAGCAGGTACTTACCATGAGCAAGCAGTTGAAGGAATGCAGACTGGGACAAAAGACTTTGGGGTAATCTGTAGAGCAGGAAAAGCAATTAAACTGAAAAGTATCTGCCTGGCTCAGGAGCCTGTGTGTTCTTACAGTCCTGTTTCTCGCTGCTATCTGGGTAGCTTCTGAATAATGGTGCAGTGCTACCTGAAGTGATTGGTTTCACATCCACTACTTAACTGTCTGCAACCAAAATTTCTCGGATTCTGGGGTTTGGGCTGAGGCAAAGCCAGGCTATGTATAGATGAGACTCTCTGTGTCAAGTTCTGGAAGTTAATTCTAGAAAATATGGCCAGAAGGGACTCCAAGAAGCCATAATCTGTTGCATACTGTTAAAAAGAAACCATCTGGATGAGATGCTGTTAGTCCCACGCAGAGTACCCAGACCCTACTCAGCACGAGCAACAGTGTAGAACAGCCCATAGGGAATGTCTTTGAGACAATGCAGTCCTGGACCGCTTAGGCCTGTAAGATAGTTAATGGTGAATATGATGGCCTCCTCTGAGCAGAGAAAAAAGTCCTAAGAAATGGCTCCTTTTGCAAAGTTTCAATTAAAGGAGAAAGTTAAATGGCTGTGTCCTCGCTTGACTTGCTGATGTAATATTAGACTGGACTGTAGGAAGAATCTGATGGAGCAACCTTGATGTTACCAATGATCTGCCACTGAGATAAGTTGCTATTTAGCATCTGATTGAAAAGGTCATGAGATAAGATTGGGTTCTTTGTAATCTGCTGTATTGCTTGCTGCTTCTCTTGCAGCGGCCAAATTTAATGTTAGTCAGTGATTGTGTCCCGTAGCAAAATAACTTCACAAAATTTTGTGCTATATTCAGCACACTCTTAAAGCAGTGTCTTCAGGTGATGGGTTACTTCAGACAGAGCTCAGTGTTCAAATGCATAGCTTTTGCATTTTGCTTAGAAATGTAATGACAGTGCTTCAAGACTGAGTTGTTTTCATTATGCATCTTTTAATTTGAATGGCTCATGTTAGGTAACTCAAAGGGCTCTGTGCAGAAGAGGGCTCCGTTCTGTCTGTGCAGTGCCTGCATACACAAATGGAGACACTTCTTAAGTGTGTGGCAACAGTTAGCATGGAGCTGAGGATGACAGAACGCATTTTGTTCAGAGGAAATACTAACAAGGATGCCTGGATTGCTCTTTTATTAATTTCTTGACAGTCAGATTGCTCTTTTATTAATGTCTTGATAGTTTAAATTTTGCTTCAGCATCCATCCGAACAAGGGGCAACAGTAACTAGCTAGAGTGAAATAGGGTCTAAATGTATTGCATATTATCACTTGCCCAGTCTTTTGCTAGCCTAGAAGAGCGAAAAGAAGTAGGGCTGTCATTAAATTTTCCTTCTTGGGCAATAAAGATCACAAATAACATATTTAGTCACACCAGGATTATGGTTAATACTATAGGTCACATCAAAGCAAGTCTCTATCATTGAAGTTGCACACCCTGGGTTTTGCCTCCAAGGCTTGTCCACTCATGGAGTCTGTAATCTGCTGGCATAGTATTTAATAGAAAGAGCTACCCCGGGGAACTGCCAGTCTGCCCTGTGTGAAACAATTAAAACACCACCAGAAAAGATCTGGCGAGTGTCTGCCTGGTGAGTCACTGGGCAGTGGGAACGTAGCGCCCTACATCATCCTCCCCAGTCTTGCCGGGTGCTTCACTACCTACCTGGGGGTACAGACACTTCATTTTTCAGAAGGGAAACCACTGCTTTGTGATCCAGACATAAAACTCTTGTCACTTATGCCAAAATGGAATTCCTGCCTGGTTTTGTTTTGTCTCCTTCAGTGTTTGTATTGGCTTGGCATTTTCATATTTTGTATCCAGTGTCAGTATTTGTTTCTGGGAAGAAAGTTTTGCTTAAACTTTAATTTCTGCAATTTGTTTGTTTAAACTTGTTGGCAACTTTAAAATACTGCAGTCTGCTCCATATGCTAGTATCAGTGCTGCTATTATTGTGACAGACTTCCAAAGTAAAAAGCAGCAATTGGGCAGGGAATGTTTTTTACGAAATAGTTGGAGTATTTTCAGTTATAATAATATTTGGGAATATTTTGAGCTATTTTGTGGCCAGAAATGTAGGGTTACTTTGGCTTGTATTGAGTCAAGATTTTAGAGTGCTGAACCCGGTGAAAGCTTTTTTCCACCATATACTTACGGTGTATAACCATGACAACAGTAGCAATATGATAGGCAAGAACCGAAAATTACTGATAGAGCACAGCAAAAGCTGCAAGGACAGACAGATCTGTGTTGTAGGTGACCAAATTAACAGTTAGCTTATTAGAGAAAAATCACGTTGGTGTATGTTGTGAATTTACCAGATGAGCAATGGCATCTAGACTGGTTGACCAACCTGAGACTGGAGCTGATGCTGCAATAGCATGATGTAGTACTTGAAGGTCAAAGTAGCACAAGCCTGATGGAGACACTGCAGAAGTGCAAAACCAGAAGGAAAGCAATGATTTCAAGTACATTGGTAAAGCTAGTCCGGGGGAAGGAAAGCTAAATCTGGGCAAAGCAGCGGTACATGTGTCAAAAAAGGCGATTATAACATTACCGAAACACAGACTTGGTTATGAGCTTTGATACTAGGGAAAAACACATCTTTGCTGCTCTTGCAGAAGGAATCCACAAGCACAGCCTGGACATAACTATCTGGAGAAGGGGTTAAGCAGAAAGCAGCCCCCCGTAACTGGGTCTGTCAGTTGGGTGGCCATGTCTCCAGCAATCAGGAAATGGGGCTAGAGTGTGCTTTGAGTCTGCCTTTTTTTGGCAGTTTTCCACTTAAAGTAATGCCTGAACATCATCAAAAAATGGAAGTGATCCAAGATGTTTTAGACTGAGAATAAGATTGAAAAGGAGAGCTAATCTGAGTCATCCATGTCAAGTTGTTTATGTTTGTTTGAGAATACTGAAAACACAGATTTATTTTTTCAAGGGTTGAGGATGCTGCACTCCTGCTCATCACAATAAAATTATTTCAGTGGGAGTTTGGTCCCCCAGGAGGAAGCTGAGCAGAGTGCAGAGAACAAAAAGAAAAAGCCTCGGGATGGAGTCGTATATTACCCCTGTAAAAAGCCAGAGCGGGAAAGGTGAGGAGAAAAATGGGAAAAGACTAAACCACAAGAAACAAAGGAGCAGACAATTAAAAGGAAGAACATGGCTGCTTGTGCTGAAGGCAGCTGGCAGGCTGGGGAAGAAGGGAATGGGTTGCTGAATGTTGTCCAGAGAAGGTAATTATTTCTGTCTTTGAGTTACGGCTCTGATTCATATAATATTTAAGGAATATATCTGTATTTTTCATGATGAGCAGCCTGAAAGCAAATGCTGGAAATCTGCCATCTGTGTAGAAACTTCTTTGCTGTAGATATATGCCATGTAAGTGAGTGGGACTGAAGCAAGGTCCATTAACAAATTCCTTTATTGATGGGAGTGAGAGGTGAATGCTCTGGACCAGATGAAATACCTAGTTAAAAAAAGTGCTTAACTGTTGAATTCCTTTTCAAAAATTTAATAAGTAGCATACACTGGTTTCTCAATACCAAAGTCAGCTTTCAAATTAAAAAAAGGTGTTGCAGGAAGGCAGTACAGGGTATGTTTCAAAAGTTAGGGTTAAGATGCAAGAAAAAGGTCATACTTCATGTTGGATTGGCCAACTATTATAATAAATTGGGATACTCTAGACAGTTGGCCTTGCTGTGGGTACTTCATTGTGCAGTTTCCCATTTATCTGGGCTTATTCCATGATCTCAGGATCAATCACTGGTGCAGCTGATGTATCCATCTGTAGTCCTAGGTAGATATATTAACTTCTGCATCTATTCAGAGAGCATGAGTATCTTGAAGAGGTTTTTGAAAATAGTCAGTGTCCTTGTTTTCTTATCTGATCTCTTAGTCAATTCAGACTGAGAATTTCACATAGGAATTCCTGTAATGAGAGCTCCCTGGTGTGAATGGAAAGCTTTTGTGCCCCAGACCTTTGGGTAGGCTGTTCAAATCTCTGTGGACTTGGAAGCCTGAGCGGTTATGAATTTATTGCTTCCCTTGGTACACTGCTCTTGTAAATCTAGCCCAGCTTGCTTCTGCAAAATAGAAGCAAGAAAGCAAGAATTTGTAAAACAAACTCAAATGTTCGCTTACGCTGTCGTTTGGGAAGAATACCTTTCTAACTAGCTATTTGAACAAATCCAGGTAAGAGAGGGGAGAGTTGGGGTGGTTGTATTCAGACTGCATTATACAGCAATGGAGATGCTTATAGTCACATACCATGGCATCTTCATTCAAGAGAACAGGGATCAAAATGGGCTTCCTGCTGAATGGGGCTGCTGGCTTCTTTTGCAGGCAGAGTCAGGCACAGCATCTTGAGTTACACCATTGTACCAGCGGGTCTAAAACCAGGCTCTGCTGTACAGGGAGCCAGGGTCTGCCGGCCTCGCAGTGCATGCAATCCGAAATACCAATCTGGAGGTCTGCGATGGGGTAGTCGCTGCTCTGATTGTGACCCTTAATGTCTAGAGATAATTTTGGCCCAGCTGTTGTTATAAATTAGGAACCACATGAGACTTTATTTCATCTGATGTGTAGGCAATGATTTAATTCTACTTTTCTGTATTAATAACTATATGCAGGAGGCAGTGTTTAGCCCTACTTCACTGCTTCAGAATAAAAACCTACGTGCTTTGAATTGCATGGTGTGTACAACCTGGGTAACAGGTTGAGGGATTGTGCTGCTTCCTACATGGTGACACTTACACATTCTTGAATATTACCATAGAAAATGGTCCCTGGGGACTATTCAGGATGGTTGACTATGCAGTAAATTTGCAGTTTGTTGAAAACGTCTGGCAGCAATGTCTCATATTTAAGTGTATATTTGTTTGTAGTGGGTTTTTATGGCTGGCTCTTCAGGATATGGTTTTCTTCTGCTAATCCGAAGTACAATCTCTGAAACATAAAAACCCCAAAACAAGAAGATTTATTTTCTATAGAGTATAATTGTTACTTCCTTGGTTTTTGTATATTAAACTGGTCTTGTTTCCATTTTTAAGTTTAAGGTTTGTGGAGATGTGTATCACCTTGTCTAGGGAAATGTCCATAGCTGTATGTATGTGTGCAGTTTCTTACAACAGCAGGGATAAAGCTGTGGTGGTAGTTGCAAGGCAGATTATGATTGTGCTGAAAGTCCCCCCCAAATCATTTATCTTTTGAAGATGCCATATATGAAATTTGAAGGTATTGCAAGCTACCCAGGAGAGCATAGCATAGAGGATATAAAGCCTTTCACTGGAGGCTGCTGGTTTTTAATCTCTTTGTGCATGGGAGATAACTCATTTGAAGACTCCACCCAAGGGGTGAGTGTCAACAGGAAGGGGGGCGGCATTCAGGGGCCCTCTGAAGATAAGCTGCCACCCCCCATCTGAGGTTACCCTTCCGGGTTATGATGGAAGAAACCTTGGTGGGAGAGCACTTAGCTGTTGCTGTGTGGCATCTGAAGAGAGGGCTTTCCTTTGCAAAGTTGCTTGTCTGGGTCCCATCTCATGTTTTTTAAATTCTGTATTTTAAAATCACTTGCATATGACGAAATCTCTCTTGTTGCTTAATAGCTTCAGGCTGGCTTTTGAATGTTGACTTTCCATTTACACACCTGATTTAAATGTGTTGCATCAGATTGAAGAAACAGTTAGCATGTTATTGGTGGGACAGCTTCTTTGCACATCAAATGGTTGTAGAGGGTGGCAGATACTATAGCTGGCAACTGTGTAGTAAGAATGAAGTCCTGCCACACTGGGGGAGCTCTCTGGCACCTGGGGAGGTCTGGATCCAAACTGTGTGGCTTGGATCTGTCTCCAGAAGGGAAGGTTAGCTTGCCCCTGGTCTTTGCTCTGGCTTCCAGTGCTACTGCAGCAAAGCTGGGGGTCCTGCGCAGAACTGGGGGTTGGTGTTTGTACATACTTGTTAACTTTGTTGCACAGCCAGATATCTGAAAGGAAGAGGTAATTAAAGAAAATAAAAAGGGTGGGTAGGGAGTGGGGGAAACCTTTGGTTTCTCTATGGCACTTAATGGCACTGACATTTTTCAGATTGTTTAGGCCTTGTCAGAAAATGTTTTGTTCAGCCTTTGTTTTCTGTTGAATCCCATGTGCTTGGTTAGCTTCTTTTCAAATTAAAAAAAAAACCTCCATACATGGTTTGAAAGCTTTATCTGTTTATCTCCTCATTAAAAAGACTGTCTATGAAATGTGCTGACAGGGCTTTTACTCTCTTGCTTTCTATTCTCATCACATTTTCCACTGAAAGCCTCCCCTCTGCTATTTCTGTTCCATAGTAAATGGGCTTTCTGGTGGCAGAGGGCTCTGGACGCTGTTATTGGCTTCTCACGGGCCGTGTCCGTCGCCTTGGGTGGGAAACCTCAAACGTGCAATTCGAACAGCAAAGAGGCCTTGAAAGGCAGTTTTCACAACTTGAAGGTTCCAGTATCAGACATGGTGGGAAGCACATGACAGGTCATTTTCCAGTTAAATATTTAAGCCACACTTTGAGAACTGCGTGAGGAGCACGCTGCCTGAGCTGGTGAGAGAGACCCTCAGTTTCCTGAGAAACTCAGTTTCCACTCGCTTTCAGGACTTCTGGAGCCACTTTAACCAATTGTTGGGCAATTTGCATGGAAGAAAAAGTAGGTATGTCAAGCATTATACAATCTGAACCACAACTGCTAGTAGCTGAGTCTCGTCACAGCCATATCATTGATATTGGTATTATAATGAAATGATGGAGAGTGAGTTTTGGTCACAGGAGAAATTATGAAGAGTAACTTTTTGGTATAAGCTGTGTTTTTACTAATATAACTGAAATTCTACCAATACAAGTAATAAAAATGGTGACTATTATCCAGGCAGTGATAACGTGAGGTCTGGACTTGAGACTCTGGACCAGTGGTCCCCAGGCTTTGCTGGTCTCCATCATCAACATGGATCATCCATCACTGTTTGCTCTACTTTAGCTTTAATTTCCATTGTACCTGAGCGGTTTGGGAGAGGCTGGTGGTTTGTGAACTGCCACACTACAACATTAAAAAAGATAGAAATTTTTATACATGTCTCTATAATCAAAGAATGAGTGTCTGTTTTTGTTTTCCTATGCAGATAAGGGAGTTACTAGATTAAACCAAATAAAATACTGTGTGTTTCACTTGCATGCAGTGGTGTGCCTCTTTCTCCACTGTGACAAGAAAATTTAAACAAAAAGGAAAAAAGGAAAAAACTTCTCACAGTAATAAACAGAAATGCAAAATCAGTGCAGGAGACGCATCAAAGTGCTCATGTGCCAAGTCCCACAAAAGACACAGTTGCCTGCGGGGTAAAAGCATGGTCACGGATGGGGAGAGTAAACACTTTGTTCTGGTTTTTACTCAGCTTTCGCCTGCTCATCTCTTATACAGAAAAAATCCCATGCAGCAACATGAACTTTGTGACGTTTGATATGTAGAGCAGACAGCTGCAGGCTCAATTCCCCCCTCCAATTTTTTTCATGGTATTCTTTTTTTCCGGAAGGCTGTAGTGACTTCCAGACCCTCACGGGTGAGTGGCATTTATGGCTTGTTGACTTTGATCGAAATGAAGCGCAGAGTCCTGTTCACAATCAGAGTGGGTTTGCGTGTGGAAGTCTTCACTGGATGTCTTTCGGGTGGGTTGACTGAGCTGTTGGGTACTTCCCTAGGGTGCTTCCCCATAGCTTTACTGGCGTTTGTCTTACCCAAAGCAAATGAAATTTTGGGTGCTGGGTGCAGGGGGCTGAGCCTGCCTGGAGTAAAAGTGAACCCTGGAAAGTGAGAGCAAGCAGCAGGCTATGGAAGCAGAGGGGAAAGTAAAGCATGGGAGCCTGATGTGTGGGTGCTCATGCATCCCCTTTGGAGCCTTGTGTACTGTAAACACACACAAGGAAAAGTTGTCCGACGCCTCTCTTCCCTTCCACCCAGCTGTGCAGTCTCCCTGTGCCTTCTCTCTGGCAAGCAGAAGGAGAAGCTCATTAGTGCTCTCTGCCAGTGCACACACCTGTAATTTAAACACATTCATCTAGGACAGCCCAATGTGTCTGAATGTGTCTGACATTTGGATGGCGATACCTATGTGTGGGAGGGAGGTGCGGATGAGTGGAGCCAAGTGCAGAGCTGGGGGGGGGGGGGGCTTGCTGCAGAGTCCTTACGGGGCTGCTAATAAGCGTGGTGGGGGCAAAGCGTGGGACTGTGCGGGCATCTCTGCTGGGAGAAAGAGTGGGAACCCACCAGTTTCTGTCCCCCTGTCTGCTTTAGAAACTGCTCTTCTTGAACATACTTCATCCACATCCACGCCTGTGGACCTGTGTATTGTTTTGTAGTCAAGAGGGTTGTGATGTTTTTTTATTTTATAATAAGTGACTAAAACCAGGTTGTGCTAGGCTGATTGACTAATCACTTCATTTTTTTTTTTAGCTAATAAATTAGATTTTGTCAAGAGCACTGTCTCCCCTTCCCCAGTAGTAAAGCAGCATGATGCTGGATACATGCCTGCTTTATGGTACCCTTCTTTTAAGCTTCTGGCATCTCACATAGGTGACTGTGAGATATTCTAATGAAGCTGGAGTTATTAAAAAAAAAAAATCTATTACATTTCAGGGATGTTTGGGCTTCATGCTTCAATAGCGCTAATTAGATATGTGACCCATTTTCATTCTGCTTTAGCTCCTGGGGATGGTGGAGCCTCATTATAAATACAAGGCTAGAGAATGCCCATGTTCCTTACTCTAAATAGCTTCTTCAAAACATGCCTAAAGGGCTTTAGGGTAGGGTTTTTTTCTGTGGACACTGATTATGTTTTCGTTTTCTTTTTCTTTAAGTGGGGAAGTGGGATGGGGGGAGATTTCTCTCCCCAGAAATAAATAATTGAACATTTTTTTCTTTAATTTAGAAAACCTAGTGGCAAATCATGGTCTTCTTGAATTTTAAGTTTGCCTTGTATTTATTGACAAGGGAATAAACTTGAATGCTTTTTAAGCATAAAAATGCTTTTAATATTACAGCAGCTTCCCATTAACTGATATTTTTAGCCAATAAAGTCTGTGCAGCACATCTCTTTATGAAATGTGCTGAGTGTCTGGCTGGATGCTGACAAAAGGTAGCAGCTGTGAGAGGTACTTGTTGAGAAACAGCATGCCAAAATGCATGTTGTGATGCAAAACTGAGGCTGGAAGGAGCAGACGGCCCATTCCAAAAACTGCTCTCAAAGCTCTCGAGTTTTCTGCTCTTTTCAGCAGAACTTAGTTGTTTCCAGAAGGCTTGTAGAAAGCAAGCAAACACACACCCCTCCAACAACAGAAAATGCCGAACTCGCTTTGGGGAGAACCCTGGGTGAGACTTGGGGATAAGTGTAAGTGTATTAAAAATAATGTAAATGAATATAAGATAACGGAGTGTTGCCAGGCAACTGTTAAAGGCGCTCTGGCTCCGGCATCTCTGGGCTTTGCTGAAATGACCTTTTACATTTTGAGCATCTTGCCTGCCCGTGTATGAAATGGTTGTTCTGAACTTTGCTGATACACCTGGTAGGCAGCAATTTAGCTTGTGAGTGCTGCTGTATTTTATGTTACAGTACTGGTGTCCCTCTGGGCATCCTGTGCTATCTTAAATTTAAAAAAAAAAATAAAAATCAAGGAATTAGGGTAAAGACTAACTGGAGTCAGCTTTCAGCAGTGCAGAGGTCACCTATGACTGAATAAATTTTTGTGATTTAGCTGTGTCGGTGGGGTTACTCTGAAAGCAGGCAGAGGGAGGAACTCTGCTGTCACTTTGCTTTTAATGACTACACTAAATGAAGAGGTAAGCTGGGTTTTACCTCTGAATTTACTGGTCTGAGGACTTCTTCATAAACCTATGCCTCAGAGGCTTGCTTTAAAATTAAGTCTACTAAACAAGCAGGCTGTGGCAGAGGAGATTGAGGCAGGTTAGTATAACTTTAGGACGGTTTTCTGGGCATTTTGCCGGGATGCTCTGACAGGTCCTTTGGTTCAGAGGAACGCAGGGCTGTGCTCTTTGTAGTTCCTTCCTTTGCATGAGAGTTTGACGTGTGCACAGCAGATGATGAAGTTAACCTTTTCTGTTTGCAGAGGGGGAGGGAAATAACCTTTTCAAAAGCTGTGTTTATCAGGATAAACATAACTTTTTACATTGTAAACGTGGGCAACTTGACTAGATTTTGGGTGGCTGCTTTATTGCTAGTATCACATTCCCATTCAGAGTATGTTGGGTACTGTTGTCCATTTCCCCCATGAGAAAGCTGCTGTCTAAAAATGCCCAGTGTACAACAGGATGAGAAGGACACCATGTAGGAGTGATTTAAGCTGGAATCCTACAGTTATTTAAGCCCGTGTTTAGCTAATTCACTGTAAATATGCAGGGCTACACAGCGAGTAAAGGTTAACGCATTTTTAAGCCTTTGAAGATCAGAAACAAACTTGATTTCATTTTGAAATTTGCGTTCAGTTGTGTGATGTCTCACTGCAGAGTATTCCTCAGAAGATGTTGGTGGCATGTCGCATGGCTGTTTGCTTTGGTCACGGGTTATTTTGCATTTTTTTATCAAATACGCATTTGCATGTTTTCCCTCATCTTCACTTATTTTTCTTAATCCCTCTATTTTCATTTTTTTCTTGTGCATATCTTATTCTCAGAAATTTGAGCTATTCTGGCTCACTGCAGAGTTTGAAAGAGAAAAAAAAAAGTTATTGAAAATAACTTTTGAAGATTCTCCTTTCATAGAAACATCAAATAGAAGTTAGCTACTGCTGGGGCAGAGTCTTCAGCCTCAGCTGATGGTGTCCTCAGAGTTAGTTATACATTGCACTGCACAAATGTACTGTGCTCTGCAGCTGTTGATAAACTGGCTTTTCCTTGCAAAAAAAACAGTGGGGAAAACTGCCTTTCAAGTGGTGATTTGGCTGAATTTTTTGAGCGTGTATACCTAAACGCAGCTTACTCCCAGGAAAGCATCTGAGTTAGTGGCGCTGTGGTGGAGGGCGTCTTGCCTGCGTGCTCGGAGAGGAATGCGGCTCTGTGTTGGGCCCTACATGCCGCGCTGCTTTTTTGCATTCCACCAGAGATAGTGCCTGGGACTTTCTCTTGAGAAGAAAACCAGAAAACACCTGTTACTGCCAGCAGCTGGTGCCTCAACAGCAAACGGACAGACGAACGGATGGACAAGGGCTCCTGCATTCCTGCCTACAGAACGCATAGGCTTGTAAAGTCCTGCTCGAGCCTAAATAAAGTTTGTCTTGAAGAAAAATGAGTGATGTTTTGTGGCGTGACTAAATGGATTAGACATGCCATGGATGTGTTATCTAGGAATTTTTAAGGAAGCTGATGGCCACATCCTGGAGGGTTTTTTCCCTTTAAATTAGCTCACCCACTAAATATGTTGAAATGATGCGTGTATAATTGACTGAAGCTTTCTTCTTTGGTGGGGCTGAAGTATAAGGGGATAAGGAGAGGGTTCTTAGGAAATTGTAGGTATGTGTGTGGGATTTTGCTCTAAGTAAGATCACAAAGTCCAGATATGTTCTCAGGCATACAGACGAGTACAAAAAAAGAGTTAATTTATATGTTTAGTCTTTCAAAGTAATATTTCAGGCTGGATGAAATAAACTGTTTTCAAATCTCCTGGACTAGACCAGACAGAGTAAACATCTCTAAATAGCACTGCATTCGGCAACCAGGCACGTAGGGAACGGGTGCAGACTTTAGAGGATCTTAACCAGATTTTGTTGTTCTACGGATTGAAAAAGAGCCATGTAAACACCTGAAAGAAGCTATTGGCATGTATTAACAAATGGTTGTTTTTGAAGACTTGGTGTTGTTACGGAAGAACTGTTTAAATATGTTGATGCATACAAGATGCTTTGTTTCACTAGCTGGCTGGATGTGTTCTCCAGCGTGGGGATCATGATGTGCCAGTAATTGCAGTTAAATGAACATGGCTGGCTCTCAGGCAAATGAAACCTAATTTGTCACAGCTGTCAGAATGATCATGTCATGTTTGTTGCCTTCAGGAGCAGTTTTAGGCTGCAAATCCTGTTAAGGTCCCAGCTTTTTCTTGTTAAATATTGCACAGCATGTTTGCTGACCCTAGTATTTAACTTGGTGGGTTTTTTTAAAGGCAAACACACCAATTCTGTCTCTTACATAAGCTGGGGTTGAACTTTGGTGAACCCTAGTCATGTGGGCTAGAGTTTGTTAATTTGGTGGACTTCAAGGACTTGAGCATAGCAGTAATTTGAGGGCTTGCATAGAACAGTAGAGAGATTTGCTCATGGATTCATATGGTCAGGATTTTGGAAATCTTGCTTCAAATTAGCTTTGAAGGAGCAGTCGTCCCAGGCTGGATTAAACGTGTAGTTATGCTTTACATGAGCAGCAACAGACAAAAGCAGTGCAGCAGCTTTGAATTTTGCATTTGTGCCAGCAGGAAATACAGTAGAATAAATGCAAGTTTCCATTTGTAATGCCTCAAAAAAAACACAGTAAGGTGTAGGCCTCTTGAAATCCCCCTTAGTCATAATTTCAGTATTTATTTGCTTTTGTTTGTTGATTAACAGATTGGGTCTAAATTGGATAGAGCAAGTCCTGTTCTGTAAAACAAACAAATGCTAATTTTTGGATGTCAAGCCTGAGGGAGCAGAGAGCTTTCCTGCTCTATTTTTCTTCTAAAAAAAGGAAACAAGGTTTAAAAAAATATTTGGATCCCTGAAATACCTGTAAGGCTGATTTCTTCTCCCTCTGTGCTGGTGGCTGCCGTAGAGCTGCAGAGAAGGAGGTGAAGGGTCTGTGTCCATAGTGTGTTACAGTGCAAGGCTGGAAAATGTCAGCAGTGTTTATGGAGCTACCTGGAGGGGGACGAGCTCTGAGCTTCCAACAAGAGAGGTCATGCAAGCACATTGCTCATGGTGCAACACGTGCACTGGCTGCTCCCTTTCTTGGTCACAGCTGAGCCTTGGGGAAATGGCAAGATGTCTCCTCGAGCTGCAGCTGCCCCTCTCTAGACCACCTGCCCCAGTCTCTTGGGGATGATGTCGGGCACACAGCTGTCTGCATCCACCATCAGCTTATCCCTACGGTGGCTGCCTCAGTGGGATGTCTCCAGGGCTGCCCCTTCCCTTCTCCACCCTTGCTCCTCTGGAACAGTGCCCCAGCCCTGGCGCTTCCCATCTCGTGTGGGACATGGTTTAGTGGGCATGGTGGTGTTGGGTTGATGGTTGGACTTGATGATCTTACAGGTCTTTTCCAACCTTAGTGATTCTGTGATCTCCCTGGTAATTCGGGGGCTTGGGAAGGAGAGCAGGGCTGGCTGTGGGAGGAGCAGTGCTGCTTGCAGGTGAGGGTGTAAGAAAGTGACTGCTGACCCTGAAACCTTCTTCTGCTCTTGAAATTGGTCTGTCTTCTTCTAGCCTGTCTGCTTGACCCCTGCTACCCCCTCCCCTATTGCCTTCCCCAGCCAGAAGTGCCATGGCCACATAGGACTTTGCCTTCATTGCTGGGGGGGTCTTGAACCAGCTCTGGTGCTGCCTGTGCCTCATTGTGTATGTAATACACTTGGAAATGCAGGGATGGAATGTACTGGAAAAAGAATAAATGAGGGGAGGTGGAGCAAAGCTGGTAAAATTGATCCCGCAGACCTGCCTTGTTAATGAAGTTTTGGGCACATCTAGCTGTCAGAACATTGGCAGAAGGTGAACAGCCTCTTCTTCCATATATTTTATCTCCAGTTCCTCTTGCACAATATGGATTGGCAGGCAAGTATCCCTTCCATGGAAAGAAACTGCAACCCACGATGTTCAGTGCTTTTAAAAAGAAGTTTCAATCTTCTGTAATAGCTACATGACATGTTAATAGTTGATAAAAACAAAAAGTTACACATCTGCTTTTGTAGATTGTGGGGACATGATGTTGCAGATAAACATTATGAGCTTTAGCTTAATGATTTATTGAAGCACATTTCTTCATTTTATTGTAGCTTTCGGTCTCTTACTAGGCAGCTGTCTGTTTTCCCTAGAGAACGGAAGACTAGCTCAGAGATATAAATCTCTGTTAATGATTTTAAATAGCTATCTATCTGTATATAATATAAAACTTTTTTTTTCCCCGCGGGCACTCAATCATGGGATTAGGAGAGGATCATCAATAATCCTGAATACACAGCAGGGCCGCTCTCAGTCATGAGCCCTGGTGCTCTCAGGCCATGCAGGGCTGTTGCGAAGCCTCCTTGCTGCTTTCCAGCCTCTCACTCTCAGACCTGTCTCCCTGTTCAGCATCTGGAGGTTTCCGGCTGAAATGGTCCCCCCAAGACCTGCAGCCTCCCCTGCATACCAGAGGAGATGACTATTTTCCCTGACCGCTCACATGGACTGGTCGCCTTATGCCTCTTCTACAACAAGAGAAATAAATGCAAAGCTGTGTTGTAGCTGGTTGGGAGCACTGTGGCGTTCTGTTCAGTTTTGATTGTCCTTAGCAAATGAAGGTTGAATGAGGCTTGTATGAATAGGAGAACCTGTTGTGAAATAAGCGATACTGTAGGCAAATGTAATAAGGAACATGCAGTGAATGTGAAGAGATCCCTGGGCATTAGCCAGGACGTTCCTCACCTCTCATAGTTCGTGTCTGAACCAGCCCTGGAGGGACCCTTTTCATCATGGAAAAAAACTGTAGACCTTCGTCTGTTTGTTTCTCCAGTGATCCCAGATGAGTTTCCACAATTGGGATGCAGGACCAGCAAATACAAGGTGTGTTTGGATGGGAAGGACAAATACAGCTTCACTATCTTTTGTTTTACACACATTAATAATTTATCAGGAAATTAGTGATTTAAGAGTTGAAGTGTGGCTGCAGGGTCCTTAGCTGTACTTCGTGGTTGAACTGGAAGCACACTGGTATTGTGCAAATAAATTTGGTTGCTAATCTTTTTGCACCGGAGACATGCTCCCAGCAGAGAAGCCAGCACCGAAGTTAGCATTAAATGGAAGTGTCTGCTTGTGAACTGAAGGTATGGATATCCCTTTAGATCAAATGATGTGGTGGTGTTGCTTCCAATAAGAGCAAGACAGAGGCTTGTGAAGCGCAGCAAACAAGCTTGTGTTACTGCCTGTATTTGAAAGCCAGTTTGTACAAAAGGGCGTGGGGCAGTGGTACGGGACTACTAGAACGTCACTGTTGGTAGGACTGAATATGCCTAGCACCAGAGGGCTTGTATGTGCCTAGTGGTGTAAGTTATGAAAATCTGTTGCTAAATGTTCTGTAGTCTCCAGAGCAGAGATGGCAAACCTGCCATGCAGAGGAGTCTGGTCGTGATGGCAGATGCGTAGTCATTTTGTGTGGAAAACAGGAGGAAAAAACAGACCTACCATCAGTGGCTTTGTGCTCTGAAGGTGCTCTTCCTTCCCCTCTCACTTCCTCCTGTTGCTCCTTTTAGTTTCCTTTGGCCATTTACCACTTGTAGTAACAGTCCTGCCCTTCATGGCATCATCTGTGTGGGGTCCTTTGCTGGTTCTTTCAAGTACACCTGCAAACAGGACTCACTGGAACAGCCCATCTTCCCCTCCAACACACCTGGTCCAGCAGTGTTTGCAGGCCGGCTCTAACAGCAACACCAGCATCAATTCCTGTAACGCTTGCCTTGATTTTTGAGGGTTCAGATCACAGGTTCCCAATAAAAAGGAGTTCTCGCAGGTAAGATTACCTGCTGTTAGGGTTCCTCTGATCACTGACTCACTCACATGTCTAATGTGTATCCTGAATTTACTGGACATAGTGAGGCAGTCCCAGCCTGGCAAATTGCTTGTCAACCCCATGTGCTCACCAACTTGGAGATAATGCAGGACTGCGCTGTCTTTCTCCACCAAAGTAGCCAATTTTTAGATTAACACAAGTGTTTGAGGAACGTGTGGACGAGGCATTGTGGGATATGGTTTAATGGGCATGGTGGTGTTGGTTGATGGTTGGAGTTGATGATCTTACAGGTCTTTTCCAACCTTTGTGATTCTGTGAATTGGGAAGGGCTAGAAGTAAAACACTGCAGGAGAAACCCTGCGTGGTGTGTTTCTGTGCCAAGTGAACTTTTATCGTTGACTTAAAGGTGCATGTGGATAGCAAATAGGGCATCGTTATGATTCACAGTGCTGTTACAGCGTGAGAGCTAATAAATCATCTTACGTGTGCCTTGTACTTCGTTCACGTTCTTATTCTGGCCACTGGGATTTATTCTTAGCCCTGCTTTTTTTCAGGAATTGCTGTGCCTCCGTTAAATGGGAACGGTAGGCAGACTGTCTTCTGGGTCAGATTTGCAGTAGCTTGTCTTGACCAAGTGCAGGTGGGGGTGGGAAATGCCCTGGAAAATGGGAGAGAGGGCAGGGGCAGGTTGGAAGTCAGAAGGGGCTGCATCTGCCCTCCTCCTTTTACTTGTGTTGTTATTTATCTTCTTGAACCGCTTTTTACTTCTGGAATTAATGCATATTTGCCATTTTCAGGAAGTCAATAAATACTCATGGCAAGAAGACCTATCCCCCTCTTAGTCGATCTGTCCGTGATTCTGTGTTTAGCTCTTCTGGGGATCTGTATGTGTTGTTCTACATAGTAGGGTCTAAGGAATATGAACTGTCTATTTACATAAGGTAAATGAATCTTTTTGCTAGTTTCTGTGCTCTTGAGTGTGCAATTATTGTGCGTACTCTGGGACTTGCATTCTCAAATTTAATTCCAGGAGTAGTAGTTTGAGGAGTATCTGTTGGTATTGACACTATTGGCACTGCTTTCTGTCTATAGCTGGAATGCCAATAATAGGTTCTTACTGACTTAAAACCAAGAAGATGCTTAGTTCCTAGGGTGGAGAGAAGCACAAATAAACTAGCCCTACAGACGCTGATTAGACAAATTCTCCAGTCTGTTTGCACATGAGAAGGAATGTATGAATTTTGGTGCCGTGGCTCTGTTTTGGGTTTGGAGAACCCAGAAGGCGCTGGGTTCCTCATGGTTCCTGGCCTTCCTTTGACCTGAGTTTTGTTTTTAAGCAAATCTGCCTATGTCTGTATCTCATATTTATATCTTTTTGTCTTTGTCTAACGAGTTCTCTGTTTTGTTTCAATGCTGACGCAGTCCGTCTGAGGTGGGAACAGTGATGCTGAGCTCTGCGTAAATGGTGGCTGGAGTTACCCACGTTGGCTTTTTCTGGAAGTGGCTTTAGAGGGTAGCAGGGTTGAATCCAGCTGGTACAACAGGAGCTCTCCTGTCTCCTCTGCTCAGGGGTGCAATTGCACAGTAAGAAGCCTTATCAAGCTGGTGGCGTGTTAAGTTAAGGCACTTGCTGACTTATTAGCAGAAAGTCAGTAGTGGGGAAATACTCTGCCTGCCAACAGACTGTGCACATTTAAGTCACTGTGGCAACACGGCAGTGCTGCCTGTCAGGGGTGCCCACTACCTGCCTTTTTTAACACAAAATTAAAAAAAGCCCTGAAATGGGAAGGAGGAGGAGTTGCAAAGCTGATTAAGGCTGCTCAAGCTGGTCTGTGGGGAGTAGTTGGGTTTTCAGAGTGCAGATCCCCTCGTTTCATCCTTCCCTGCCTTTTTCCCCATGAGCTGCCCAGAAGTTTGGACAAGCCCCCTGGACCTTGACCTTATGTTGACACAGACTAAATTATTCTTCTCCATTGCTTCTCTATCCTCTCCTGTGCTAATTACTGCTCTGCAAATCTATGCTCTGGTCTGATTTCTAAATTCATCCAGGAGGCTGAGCAGCTCTGAGGATCTGCTGTAAGCATGACTTATCCGGCAGGCAGTAAAGCTGCTCTCAAGCTCTCCAAGGAGAATTAAGCCTTCGTGAAAGAGACCGTCTGTTGGGCAGCTGGTTTTATCAGTCTGTGTTGCAGATTAAAACATGTTTTGATGTCTCTTCTATCAAATCAGGAAGAAAAAAAAAATTTGTTCTCTTTACTAGGTCCCTGGCCACATGTTAATAGAGAACTAATTGACCAAATGTCACTCACTGGAACTCCTTGAAGGAAAGGACCGTTTCCCATGTGCTGAGCATAGAAGACCACACCCTGTGTCTTTTCTCAGGCTGACAGTGTTTTTTATGTCTTACCCACCAGAGGCAGGAGCTGCTCGGGTTACAGCGTACGGAGCCCAGACTGCTGTGCCAGGGATGTATCTGCTCCCACGTTCCTGGGACGTGGGATGCAGTGTGGAGGTTGCATTGCTTTTAAAAAGGAAAGGTTTATAACCTTTCCTAGCCCAACTGTTAAACATATGCTTTATTCTGACTTTTTCCCCCATGAACCTCCGCTTGTGATGCCTGTGGCATACCTCATTTAGGCAGAAAGCTCCAGAAGTCACCAGTTCAAGTTTTGAAGGCATTAATGCCATCTCAAAATTGGCTGATGTCCGTTGGGGAGACAAAATCTTGTAGGTAGAAGAGCTTCTCACCTCTGCACAGGTCACAGGTATTTGGGCGTTCCGCTTGCTTGTGGTGACTCACCAGGTTTTTCTGGTAGGAGTGCTGAGAGGTTGAAGCATTGAAAGTGATTTTAGAAGAATTGGAAACGGAAAGAGGTCGTGATGCCTACATGCTGTGCCTTTACTGTTATTGTGCGAACCAAAGTACAAGATTATAATGGCAGATAAGAGTCTCAGTTTAAGGCCTTCTTAGAAAGAAATACAAGGTTTTGGACTTAAGTGGAAGCCAAATAGATTGCATCTTTCTTGCTTTCTAGTCACGAGATTGATACATGACTTTACCCTTTACCTGCTTTTATTTTTTGCCAGCTTATCTTCTTACTGGGTAAGATGAATTTCTTTTGTCTTGATTCACCTTCTATTACAAGGCCACAGTTTTAGTTTTTTACTCCTGTAAAACTAAACATCTCCCGTTCATATAGGTACGGATGTCTTAGACATAAATCTTCCTGCTGTAACGGGTCCTGGAGCCCTTTTGCAATACACTGTTGCAAAGCTCTCATGAGGGCTTCCCCGCGTCATGGTAATACTAGACCCATTAAGCAGTAACCCTGCTTTAACGCTTCTGTGAATAGCACTGTAACGCCTAATGAAAGTGCAGTTTTTACTGGGATGAATGTGTTTATGTTAATGAAGCTATGTGCATACATGCTAGAGCTTATGGTACAAATATTTTCCTTGCAAACCCCTGACTGATGTATTGGTAAGTCTCTTGGTGAGTCTAATCCTGGATTAAAAAAAACATATCATGCTAAACATGGCCTTATAAATACAACCAGAGTAGGTATGAGATAAAAAAAAAATCTTTTTCCATAGTGCAGAACCCTTGGTTTAAGAAGTGGAAGAATATTTAATAAAAGGCTTTGATCAAACTACCTGCTGTAGAACAAAAATGTTTCATTGCTCTCTGAGAAAGCTTGTAATTTGTTTTTTCTTGATTGTTATGACTATACAACCCTAATGGACAGACCACGGCAGTGGAGTTTGAACCTAGGATCTCTCGATTAAAACCCATGAGCAGATGTTGTCTGCACTAAAGCACTTATCTATTAGCTTGCAGCCAGTAACAGATTCCTAAGCTTTATGAAATGGTCAGTAAAGGGTGACCAAAGGTAATTTTTAAGCTAAAACCTACAAAAGTAAATTTTTAAACTTAACCTGGGTGCCTCATGGTGCAGGCTTAGAACAGGAGGTATGGCGTGTAGTTTGATTCTCAGTAAGCCTACTGGGCCATGGGTTGATGGAAAGAACATTTACCCTTCCCACTAATTTATCTTTGCGTTTTAGTAACCCTCTGAGTTGGGAACAGAAATCAGGGGCTAGTCCTGCGAGCACGAGTGCAACTCGAGTACATCGTGCCTGCGCCTGGGGTTGGAGAACTCAAGTGCTGAAGGAAAGTGAGACAGTTTTAGAGGTGCAGAGGTCAGCAGGGTACATGCATGCTCTGGGAGTTTGCTGTTGCCATTGCTGACTCAGCTATGGGGAGGAGGGAAATATGTTTTTCCTTTTCAGAATTGCTATCAAGCTGTTGGGGAAAAATAAATTACTCTGGAGGAGTGGAAAGAGCCTTGCCTGTCAAGAACACAGCTCATGCTTGCAGATACTTTCCTGTATAACTTCTAAAATCCAGGTGTGGTTGAATGATGAAGTTGTGCATTACATATTTCACAGGAAACTTTATTCAGCTGCTCCAGCAATTTCCTGATACCATAACACCAGCTGAGGAGTGGATCAGGCAGAAGATGAAGGTGGGTAGGTGTTCACACACCACCACATTGAAGCCATTTCTGGAGATGTGAGGCAGCCCCTTAAGAGTATATTTGCAGCAGCTACAACAGAAAATGAAGAATAGTGTGTCCAATTTAGCTGGAGGATAGCCTGAGGAAGTGAAATAACATGTATCTTGAGATCAGCAAGTAGGAGAGGTCAGGGTCTCAGTTGTAGCTCACTGAAAGTTTGAAGCTTGTAGCCAGGCACAAGCTCCAGACCTTCTCCCAGAGCTCTTGTTCACAGTGCCTCCTCTGGAATCATCAATCCCATTTCTTGGAGCATCTGGAATTTTCTGCGAGACCTCTCCTTCAATCCAGCGCTGGCCTGGACTGACTCTGCTTAGCTTGTGAGGCAAAACAAAATTGTAGCGATGGGACTATGGCTCTAGTAAGCAGATCCTGAACAAAACTGAAGGCTGTTAAAGTGTCTAATTGAATTATTGCACTACAGGGGCATAGTGACTCATAGTGAAGCTAATCACCTGCTGCTTTATCTTGACTGCAAAGAATAGATTGCTAGTTAAACATTTAAAGGTCATAGTCACAGAAATTGTAATAATGTTGCCTTTTTTTCCCCCACTCTGGGTGTTATGTCTGAAGTTACTAGGGCAAATAGAGAAGATGCTCTTTGGAGATCCATATTCTAAAGGTGAGGCTCAGCACGCTTATCTTTTCAGGCTCACACTGTGGACCTCGATGCATTCATTTATGAGTGAGGCCATGCTGAAAAATGTTGCCTTAGCTTTGTTCATCACAGAGAATTCCAGGAGTAAAACTGGAACTCGGGTCCCTGTTCCCACAACCAGATGTGTTCAGTATTTTGGATTTAATAGTGCTTTGTTGTTCACTGGGTCAAGAGCATCTTACATGAAACAAGAGTTTTCCTAGTTCTGCTGAAAGAGACTACAGACCTCTGGTTTTACTGTGTCGGCTGAGAAAAGAACAGGCTGTTTCTTTCTGGAGTTAACTTGTCCTCACGGGTGAGCAGTGGAACCATGTCACTTGGACAGGACTATCATTCCTGCCCCTGCAGTTGTCCCTGCGGTCACCGAAACAATCGTCGGGAAGGGTTTGTAGAGAGAGGACTTGGCTCTTTGCCTGGTGGATCCTCCCATGCTCTCTGCTGTAGAAGAGTCTTCCAGGTTGACAAAGGTGATGTGCTGTTCTTATCAAAATGCTGGACTTGGTTTAAATAGCTCTTCTCAATGATTCACGCTGCTTAGATTGCATCCAATTCACTGTTGTGAGTCACCAGGACAGGTGGTGGCTGCTGTGGCAACTCTCCTGGAGGAGTGTTCGGATGGTGATAGAGGAAAACTTGCAGATAAAGTAACAGAAACCTGTGCTAAAGCATCTAAACCTCTAGCTAGCTTAAAAAGTCAGTGATGAGCAGTGAATATCAGCAGTGATATCAGCAGTGTGTTATCACTCCAATTTAAATATAGATTTTGAAGGAAGTTTGTAATATTTTTTTGCATATGGACGTTTTATGGCAGGAAGCGTATCCTGCTATAAATGAATTAGCCTGTTTGAGAGCCTGGGTTAAAGACTGTGTGACTTAAGCCTGGAAGTTTTTCCTTTCGGAAGTGTTGGCTGTACTAAATTGATAGACCACTGGCATGTTTTGAGCTTGACCATTTTCTTACTTTTGGAGTGGGTCAAAGGGAGCACAGTGCCAGAACAATGTGTTTCCTATGAGCTGCCAAGTTCTCGTACCTTGGTAGCCAACACGCACATGAAGCTGAGCAGCTGAGGAGAGGTCTGGGCTACAGACAGCTATTTTGCGATCTGAGGGAGGATTGACCTTGGTCTGATATCCGATGAGGTGTTGGGAGATGCTCTGTGTTGATTTCTGTCTTTATGCCCATCTTTCTGCTGTGTGTTCTCATCTCTAGTGGTTCTTCTTATTTTTAGGAGGGATCCTTGGATGTGCTAGTGACCTTTTCCAGGGCTACAGAACTGCTGTTGGGAGATGTTGATGCCAGTCACATAGAGACAGAAGGGGCCAAAACTTTTACGGGAATAGGGTGGATAACAGCATCCTGCTGCAGATCCAGAGACCCACATTTGTGCCTGGGTTTGCACTGTGCCTGAGGCTGTCCCTGGTCAGCCTTGCTCCAAATGTACTGTGTCACTTTGGCCAGAGAGCCAAAGGAAGGTGGCTGAGATCCTGAGCCCATCAAACACTTGTGCGCTGCTGGCTGCAGAAGGTAGGACACCTCACCCATGAGGGCTGGTGGCTTGCCTAGGTTTTGGATTGGCCTTTGACCTCAGTAACAGATGGCAGAATAAATTGACAGGGGATATATTTTTACATGAGCAAATTGCACAAGACACTCACTTTTGGTCTCTGCCTGCTTGTCAGAATGTTTTTGCTCGGAGCGCGCCTTGGCAGAGGGATGACTAAGGTAAGTGGTCATCCTGCCCCAAGCGCTCGTAGTCCCCCGCAGTTTGACTTCTCCAGGTTAGAGAGAGGTTGGTGTTTCACACTGTTGCCTGGCAAAGCCCGGTAGCATCAAAGTTGTTTTGAAATGTGCCCAGCACAACTCTGTTAACAAAGCTGTAAAGGAAAGGTGCTTTTTTAGTAGCCAGCAGCTGCGTTTGGATGAGGAGTGCCCTGTCCGTGTTATTCCCTGGGGGCTGCCCCACACAGGGGTCAGGCTGAAGGAAGATGGTGCCCTCTTGGAAAATAGCTTCTGCTGAAAAGATCTCTTCATCTTTTTTTGCAAGCTCATTTCTTTTGACATTATTTTTTCTTCCTTTTGCAAAAGGCAGTTAAAGTTCAAAGGAAGCTGTATCATACTGCCTTCTATATGCACTTTAGGTTTAAAGCGGAGTCTTCTCACATTTGGTTTTTAGTAGAAAAAATGTCCCTGAGGATCCTTTCCCTCCTCCTGCCCATCGTGACTGCTGACTTGACTTGCAAGAGCTGCCCCTAGTAAGAGGGGGGAGACACTGGATGGGTAATTGCTGATCCTGGTTTGTAACTATTTTGTCTTCAATCACCTTCTTAAGTGCTTTGAAATAGTGTTAGGTTTAATTTTATTTTCATAGCAAATAATCCTCTCTTCGGAGCTCAATGTATTTTTTTAATTATTTCATGCCTACATTTGTTCCTAGCTCGCCTACATTTTAGCAAACCTGGTGTAAAGCTTTGTTAGTAGATAAACCAGAGCTCCTTGAGTGATTCTGTTTTTATTAATGTTTACAATTCATCAATCTCCACAGGATTTTTTAGTGCTTCCCACCTCTGCTGCTGTAGGGTTTTGCCACATCTCCCGGATAGGAAAACAATGCACAGCATAGAATATGTCCCACGTGTATTGCTGGTTTATCCTGGGTTGTCAACTGAGGTACCTTGTTCTTGTTCTAGTATAGTCTGTCGTGCAAGCCGTGCCTTTCACGGCCTTTTGATCCTTTTGGGAATGGCAGATTAACGAGACTAACTACTTTCTTTGGACAGATTTTTTTTTCTTAACCAGAGAAATACTGCTTACATCAAGACCCAATTATACCAACCTTACTCCCGTACCAAAAACCAGTTCTTTGGGGGCTATCTTTTTAATTGAATCATTTATTTTACCTACTTTGAACAAACTGTTACAAAAATCTAGGCTAAAGCCTTTTGCAAACGGTTGTATCTGAAATGGATTGCAGCTGGACAGATTAAATGTGGCAATTATTTCTGTTGAAGGCATGCCCTTGAGTTCGCTCACGATGAGCGACAGTGCTGCTGCCTCGGAAGACAAATTCAGAGATAATCGGTGCCCGTGCGAATGCTGCATTGCAGTTACTGTCAGCTTACGTCACGGACAGATACTCCAGCAGCCGAAGGGCTCCTCGGGAGCCTGAGGAGAGCATGGCTTTAGTACCACGTAACAGCAGAGCTCATGGTCTGTGTTTTCTGTGCTTCCTACTGTGTATCTTGTGCTTTCTGCACAGGGTAGCCTTTATCAGCGGCTCTCTGTTCTCCTTAATGCAGTGTAAAAAGCTGAGTGTGCTTATCCCTTTACAGGGTTTTGGTTGGAGAGTTTTTTAGCCTCATTTTTTAATACATATATTTAGAGACTTACACATGTCATATTGTGATTACAGCTTTTACACCATTTGAACCTGCCTGCTTTAATTAGCAGTTGGCATTGCCGTATTTATAGATAGACGGCAAAAGCACGAGCTAGCCATAGTTTTCAGTGCAGGGTGTATTTTCTTCTGTTGGCAAGTAGCTTGTATCCATTTTTCCATAGATAAACCAGCTTGGCAACCTGCAGATGTTGCAAGCATTGGGTACTGATGCTTGAAATAGAAATGGACTCTGAAGAGGATGTGGGATGGGGGGAAATAAATCAGAAACTGCTGTTGCATTGGAAGTCTATTAGACTGATGATAGGTCACGCTTACTGGAGTGTAACTGCAGAAGTTGACCACGTTAAAAATGAGCACATTAAAAAAAAATTATATATATTAATAATGTGATACAAACAAGATTTTAAGGTTCATTTTCACTCTGGCATGTTGTGGTAACAAAACTAGTTACCAGTACAAGTGTTCGGCCATTTAGCCTGGTTAAGTTGCTTGGTGGGTATTTGTAGAAGCAGGAGAAACGGATTGATTCTTTCTGGAACAAGTTGTGTCTGGTCTATAAATGATGTGAAAAGTGTGTGTGTGCATCTGTGTTTTTCTTTTTAACTGCAACTTTAAATTTGCAAAAGTTTGGCCTGTGTTGACCCTACAATGCCCAGGAGAATGTCAAGGAACGAGAACGGTATCGTGTTATTAAACTCCCGTGTGTTAGCTGCTCCTCAAGAACTATCTGCATACGCACTTTACTCTGGGGAAAACAATTTGAAGCACCTTTGCCCTCTTTCGAGAAGCTCCCCTTAAATAAAACCATAAATTACTTCTTAGTGCAGACATTATAGGCACGCGAGGTGTTGTTGAGCAGCTCACGTGGGGATTCCTCCTTGATGGATACACAGTGACAAGATGCTTTGCTCTGTAGAGCATTTGGTTGCCATGATCTCAACACAGTTCTATGGCAGCCTGGGCTTTGCACTGCCTGTGGACTTGCAGTAGGGTACACACCATCATCTTGAAAAACACAGCTCATGAATCAGTGCCTTAAAGTGTTACTACCCGTCAGGGGAAGGTGGGCAATTCAGTAATTGCCTGTTTCCTGCACACTTCTTCAGAGAGGCTGCATCCTTTTTCTGCAGACTGTATTTTTCACTGTCTTGCAAGATTTCTGCCTTTCAGTCTAGGACAGAGCTGAACACGCTGCTGAGCAGCAGACAGATTTGAGTCAAGCTTACGCTTGGGAATTTGGGACTAGAGCCCAAGTCGTAAAGCTTCCAAAACCCGGGGGTTCTCCCTTCAGTTAGCAAAATAAAATCTCATCATCTCTGTTGGACCTGTGTGTTACAAACTGGTTTTGAGACCACGTGGCAAGATGACTTTCTGTTGAGTGATCCAAGGCTTTTCTTCCCTAGCATGTCCAGCCCAGTGTTACAAATGTGGGTTTCCTCAAACTCTCTGTAACTGTGTGTATGTTTATGTGTGAGTGTAATTTCTGAGTGACCTGTCCCTCAAGCTGACCATCTTTGGGAGAAGAGCTGGGTGAATTGATTGTTCCTGCTTCACATGGCTGAGCAGGGTGGAAGGAAGATAAACCTTTTGTGTAACAATATCATTGTGAAATGTGGGAATATGGGTTACATGGTACTAAATCAAGGTGATCTCTGGGGGGAGTAGTTGATAAATTCTAAATAGGAGGTGACCCTTTCTGAGCACTTTCCTCTGAACTTGTAATTTATATGCTAGTCCTATGTATTACAGTGCTTAAAGCCTAGGTCAGAAATCCTCCATCCAACTTTGACACTTCCTTTTGTCTTTAACAGGCAAATGAATAGCAATAGGTCACAGCCAACTGTGTATTGTGGGTGCAGGTTGATGAGGTCTGTTAGAAGAACAAGGGAGCATCAGAGCGTGTGAGGAGCTGTGAAGGTTAGATGGATTTCCTGCATTACCAGATATGTCAAATGACCAGATGAATGTTTCTGTACTAAAATCACCTTAACCATAAAGTACTGTGCATTCATTTTTTGCGAAACCCTAAGAAATGCAGCAGAAGTAAATGTACATGGCTGCATTTGAACAACTTAGTGCTTGGACTGGCTGCTTTTTGTAGGTGGACTTTAACTGGTTTTGTGTCATTTTGAAAATACCACAGATGTCATTTTTTCCCAGATTGGGTTGTGATAATGCTGTTTTGTGTGCATAAGGTGGATATTTGAAATCCTTTGGCATCAAAGCTTTTATTTGGATAAAACTAATAAACACTTTCCACATGTATTTACTGTGTTATGTTGATGAAGCAGTGTCAGGGGAGACCAGCCTCACAAGAGGCACTTGGAAAACCATGGATTTGAACTGCTGGGACAGTGGACTCTGGATTTTAGGTAAGGAAAACAATTTTCACAGTGGTACTAGTCAGCAACTGGAAGAGGAGCCCGGGAATCTCCACCCCTGGAGGCACTCAAAGCTGGACTGGACAGACCCCCAGGAACCTCATCAAAGTTGGCCCTGCTTTTAGTGGGGGAACAGACCACATGTCCTCCTGAGGTCCCTTCCAGTTTTGTCTCGCTGTTTTTTGCATGAGATGCTGGAAGGAGGGACCAGTAACCAAAGATGTTACACCAGTATTTGGAGGGGAGCATACAGACATGTACACTTTCCTACAGCGGAAGGAGGGGCATCCCCTAAGAAGGGTATTAATGTAGTTTTGCATGCTATCGCTAAGAAAACCTTAGCAGCACTCTGTATGTGGATGGCAGCCTTATTTAAAACTGCCCAACCCCAGTTGGTTTGATGCTTAAGGACTATAAGATAAGCAGGACATGGCTAGAATGGTAATAGTACTCTGAAGGTTTGTCCTGCATGCAGTGTAAGGTGCAAATCCCGTCCCGCTCCTCCCCTAGGGGCTGTTCAACAGGAGGAGTCACAAAACGTGTTCTGTACTGCAGTGAGGGAATGGCTAAAAAGATGGAGAAGCAGTGCTGTGAAGCAACTTCTGTGGGCGCAGGATGGGTTCTTCTGACATTTGCAAAGCCCTGTTCTTAATTCATCTTTGTTTTCCCTCTGTCTTTTGGTTTCTAGTCTTTTTCATTGATTCAAATCCTGGTTTCCTGAAGCTTCTTGCAGTTGTTCTTACTAAGGGTGGTCAAGTGATATTTTAAAACTTAGCTTTCTTGCACAGATCTTACAGATCTGGTGTGCATTGCAGCAGACAAGTACAGCAGAATTACGTGCATCTGCTGTTCCAGTGGTCAGGGACGTGTTTGCTACAGTCCAACGGAGCTTGTTTGGAAGAAGAAATCCAGTTGCTCTGCCCTTGCAGAAAGAGCACGTCCTTGCACGTCCTTGGTGTTTGCATGCCAATCAGTGCTGCTAAGTGTCTTGCTGTATGCCATGTTTGTAATGCCGTACACCTCTGCAGTTTCATTTGATCTTTTCTACAAGATGTGCTTTTTTCTTTTTGTGAATCAAAGAACTCTTGAAGCTTTTCTCCTGCTGCACTCTTCATGGTTTAAGCAGGCACGCTTTAAATGCAGCCTGACAGCACAGATTGTTTGGAAGGATTTGGGGGATAAACAGGAATTTGCCTGCAGAGCATGTGAATCTATGCGTTCAAAGCAGACAAAGATCTGGGGAGCACGGTCCTGTGCTTGTAAGCTGTCTCACCTGATCTGCATGCAGCCTTGTTCGTGTGTGAAGCTTGCTTCACTTGCTGCTTGCAAGTAAAGGAGAAAATGCCCATAACTTTTGTACGTTCAAAAGTTTGAATTCAGAGTTCACTGTGTCTTTCTGAGCACTTGTTTATTGAGTTTGTGGCCAAAAGCACAAAGACCTCTGCTTTCTCTGCTTGGAGATAACTGTCCTCACTTCACTTTCTGTAACAGGTGGAATGTTACGGGTTTGTTTTAAGCCGAGTTCAGTGTTGTGTAGCAAATTCCTTCGTGCTGCGGGCTTAAGCAGCCAGCTGGTGTCAAACCCATGCAGTGACATTCTCCTTTGCTTTTGTGAAAATTCATTACATTGTAGTAAGGTTGAGGAAGCTGAAGTTGAAAATAAGTGGGATGCTGCCAAAAAAAAAAAAGCCTATCAGTGAGGACAAAACTGGTTAACTGTTGGAGAGCTGACCTGATGAACAGCACAGCTGTCTTTATATATAGCACTGGGCAAAATGAGCTTTGGGGCAAGCTGGATAACTGTAAACACTACTGCCCTGGATTCTTGTTACCCTTTCATTATCTGCCACTCGATTCAAGCAGTGTGCGGCTTCTCCGTGTGTCTGCTGACGAGTCTCCTGAGTTTTAGAGGAGAAGTCTGCAAAGGCGGTGTGTTTTTTATCTCCAGGCTTCTATCAGGCCAAGTTGAAATGAGTCTGGAGGTGCACTAAATAAATCAGGGGGGATGAGGATGAGCCATGGATATTTCAATACATATGTGACATGATTTTCAATGGCCTTTGGAGCACACAGAGTAGCTGCCTTGAGAAAGTGTTAGAAAGAGGATTTATTGCCTGTTGTAGCATCACCACCAGCATCCCCCCATATATGCCAGTTGCAGTTAGAGATGGTTAATGCTGAGCAAAGGCACAACAGCAAGAGGGAACCACATGCCTGAATACCGGCGGCAGGGACAGAGCTTCCTCTTGCACCCAGAGACTAAGATGCTGTTCTCAATGCTTAGGTGTGCACTAAGTCTTCTGATGGGTTGATGATGTTGTATGTCTTATAACTAACAGAAACATAATGAACTTTCTCGAAAATTTCTTGAACTGGTAATTTCTTAAGGTAGTTTAAATGATTTTTACCTCCCTTTGTCCCTCTGTGGTCTTCCCCTCCATTCACTAAGGAAGCATGCTCTGTTGGAAGAAGTGACAGCATGTAAAAATAGCACTGCCTTATTCTGCAGATCTGCTTGCTGTGGAGTTTCAGTTAGATCTGCTGACTTGGATTTTAAAACAAATTAATCTTTTTCTTCTGCTTTTTGCACCTGCTTGTCCTGGTTGTGCTTGATTTTGTGCTTTGGAGGCAGCAGCCATTTGATTGTAGCTGAAATCCTTGCTGGGTTGGAATCAGCAGTGCAGGTGGTTGGGAGACCTGAGTTAAGGAGCTTTTGACTTTTGGGGTCAGAGGTGTTTGCAAGGCCGATAGCTGAACACAAAGAGCAGAGATACCTGTAGGCTTTTCACAGTCTCTGTGGAAGTTGCCCGTTCAAAATAAGCAGTGCGTGTGCTGCCGAGCATGCAGTGGAATTGCACTTGGTGTTCCAGGCCATTTGCTGTAAGTGTATTATCCCTTCCCCTCATTGAATATTGCTGGCATCTAATCAGATTACATCGCAGTTCATAGCTGTGCCCAGATAAAATAAAGAGCTGTACTTCAGAAGAACATAAGGATCTTGAGTTACTGCCTTCTTCACACATCGGGCTGACATTAAGCATTCATTTAGAGCTAGATTCATGAAGGTATGGAGATCAAAGGTTCTGGCTATCTAAATAGGTCTGAACCAGGTCTCCATCTTTTTGCCATCTGGAGCATGCAGTGGAGCGTGGTCCTCGGTGCAGTGAGCGTCCCTGGCTGATGAAGCGAGCCTTTAGACACCCGTCGGCTGGTGGCTCGGCTCTGCGATGCTGCACAGGTGAGGGGTTACCCCAAAATAGCACCCAGGTTTGGCCTCACATTCTTCAGGAATGCCCTTTTCATTATAAAGAGTCCTTTTTATAAGTGTGCTCCTTCTTTTTTTGGAGAGCGAGCTTGATGACTCTTGTTGCCTGCCTTTCTTAAGCTGGTAGTAGGTGTAGCATTTGGAGCAAAGCAGTTGGAGCTGCTCAGATTAAGACCGTTACGTTTACGTAGCTATTCATAGAATGATTTAGGAAATACATTCGACTATCAATTTGAAAAGAAATGGGGAAAAGGTAGGGACAATATTAGTGCGCACAGCTTCATTATGAGTACAGATGTTTAGCAGACCCTATATGTTTTCAGTAATGAAATTATTTGTATTCCAAAGCATAAAATGTAAATAACGGCCCTTGAAAAACACAAATGTGGTGTTTGCTCTTCTAAGCAAATCTGTTTCTAATGATGCTTTATTTTTGTGGCATTAAACCTTGATGCAGAACCCTGGGTTCATAAAATCAAGCAACAAGCACTTGTGAGGAGGGATGGATATTAATTCTTGAAAGAAATCTCCAGAAGCAAAATGCTTCTGTATGTGCTGGCAACACCATTTATGAAAGGGGGAGGAGGAAGGACCAGGCCAGCTTGCACTCCTGACACAGACATGCTCGAACCTGAGGCTTTTGTTACTGTGAAACACTTCTGCCTGGACTTTTGCTGCTCTCTAATAGGATGTCATGGTTCAGTGATGCATTTTGTGTCTCTTACAAATTCATGAATCAATGACAGACGACTAAGTTTCTCCAAAATCGAATTGATGCACCCTACGATAACTTAACTTAAACCTTCCCAAAGCATTTCCAGACACCTGGCTGTGTGAGATCCTCTTTAAAAGCAGAGCGCAACAGGTGAGATTTTCAGAGTGCCCTGAAGGCTGACTAAACCCAAACTGTTCAAAGATCATAGCAGAGCTGGTTCATGACCGTATGTAATGTGTCTGATAGACTGTATAGTGACCTCTGTGTGCGTGGGTGAAATTCTGACCCTACTTGTTTAACGGCAATGCTCGTGTTGAGTCCCATGGGGCGAGGATCTTGTCCAGTACTCTGCTAGGAGAACAGCTAGGGTAAGCAAAAATGCTGCTGAGCAGAGGAATAAGCTACATCAGAAGTCATAAGAGCTTTCTTGCATGTTCTTTAACATACTGACTGGAACATGGTCATAGTCTGTTTTGAGGACTTCCTAAAGCTGGCAGTTGCAAGGGCAGGCTGTGGGCTAGGGATGGCTCAGGTTTCGTATTCCTTTTGCTGCTTTACTGCTTTAACTAGCTGCCACTGCCAGTCTTCTTTTTAACTCTTCTTCCTCCTTTAAAATCAATGCAAATGCAATTTGAGATCCTGTTCGTCCCATCCATGAACAAATGCTAGTTTCTTCTGCAAAAGAGAAAATAAACCACCTACTGCGTTTTCTTCTCAGGATCGTCTGGACTGCATGGGGCTCAGCAAATGTGACAACTTTGTATCAGGCCTCTATAAATACATTTTCCAAGCAATTTGCCCCAAAGGGCACTCGACTGAACATTGCAAGAAAGCTGTTCCTTTGCAATGACAACCACAGAGATGCGGTACATGACAATGGTCTGCCACAGTTGTTCTATTAAATTTGGTTGATCTAAAATCCTTAGGCGCGTTTGACCTTGAATCTGCATTTGTTGATCCAGTCTTCTCTGAAAGATGTCTAAATTAAAACTTTTTTTAAATACTTCAGGAAATGTTTTTTAGCTGGTTTTGAGCAGCAACTTTCAGAGACTGCCAAGCGCTGCTCAGAAGGGCTCTTAGTAGCTGTAGGAATAAGGGTGTCCTGTTTTCTTTTCCTGGCTGGTAGATGCTGAACAACATCCCTCTGTTGTCCGCAGTTCTTGATGTGTTTTTCCAACTTACAAGCCTTACCTGGAGGCTGTTGACACCCTGAAACATAAAGTGCTACCATAGCTCCATTTTCAGGTTTCTGTCCCAGTGGTAATGCTTACAACCTCTGTGCTGGTCACTTTTAGGCAAAAGTCCTCCTTTTTTTCCCTGTCTGCTGTAACACCCTGGCACTCCAGTTTCATGGAGGCATCCACATAAACAGTTTTGCAAGATCAAGGTCCATGCCCTGTGTAATCACTGATGGAAACTGCTTGCTCTTCTAACAGCATGAGTTTGGATAAGGGTTGAGTAATGACCATTAACTTAAAATGTCCTACTGTTAGTCATCCTGTCATGGCCTCCATGTTCAGAGTTCTATTTAATAATCTAGCCTCTGTTCTGCTCCTGCTTTAATCTTTGCTCGAAAATGGAAGCCTCTTCTGATAACTTTGAAATTACAGAAGTATTACACCCATTTTTCATCATTCTCTCCCTTTTGGGAAAGAGGGAAGTAGCTGGCACATTTGGACTCTGCCCTTGAAGATAAAGATGAGCTCGTTAATATGTTGGAGCCTTAAAGGCACTTCCTGAAAGGCAGTCATCTTCTGAGCCTTCTGGAGTTGCTCAACAGTGAAGCGAGAGGAGGAAGATAAGAGGTTGATTGTAGTGGGTTGTTTGGAGTATACAGAGGCCATGCAGTTGTACAGCTGCACATTTCACCAAATAATCATTTCCTTGATATATGATCATTATTAAATACAAACATAATGACTCCAGTAAAACAATTGAGTCTCTTTCCTACAATCTCTCCCTGTTGTCTCTCTGCAATGTTGAATGACAAGCAAGCATTGAAAGAAAAGCATTTATGGGGTTTATGACGACTCGTTGTAGTGTCATGGTCCACAGGCTTTCGTTTAATTATCTTACATGAAAAAGGTTTTTTGTTTTTTTACAGGCTTAGGCAGGAATAGGGAGAAGCAGGGAAGGTGAGAGCTAAAGCGTATTTTACCTTGCAGAGTTGCCTTTTACTTACAAGAAATAAGGCTGATGTTATCACCCACTTTCTAATCAAATTTGACGGGAGCATTTTGTTAAGCCACTTTCTCTGAGTGGGAATTCTGATGAATACAGCTCTTGTCTCTGGTTTCACAGAATCACAGAATCACAGAATCAGTACGGTTGGAAAAGACCTGTAAGATCATCGAGTCCAACCTGGGGGGGGGGGGAAAAAAAAAAAAAAAAAAAAAAAAAAAAAAACCACACAACACAACCACAAAACCCACGCCACACAACAACAATAACAAGCCACAACCCACCCAACACCACACAGCACCATGTCCATCAAGCTACATCCCACAATGCCACATCCACACGCTCCTTGAATACCTCCAGGGAGGGTGACTCTACCACCTCCCTGGGCAGCCTATTCCAGTGTTTCACCACTCTCTCAGTGAAGAACTTTTTCCTAATGTCTAGCCTGAACCTCCCCTGGCGCAACTTGAGGCCATTAAAAGTATTAAAAGTTTCAAAGTATTACTTTACACTGCTCCCAAGCATTGTTTGCCTTAATGGATGAATTATTGTAGTGTGTCAGAGAAGCAGATAATTCACAGCTTCATTTTATAAACTGAGAGCCCAAGGCACAGTAATTTAACTTGCATAGCTGCAGAGCAGTGAATGGAGCCCAGGTCACCCACCAAACATACTCTCGGTTTGATGAAAAGTTTGCTAATGTGGCCTCAGTATTTCTCTTCAGGAAATTATAGCTACTGGAGAATGTAATGACTTTTTGCCAGGGACGTGCTTGTAAGTGAAGTGGAGACGGGCAATGCTTTTGGTGTATTCCTGATGCGCTTCTGCTCAAGATGCTCTTTCTGCCACCATGTCTGTGGGTTGATAGCACTGAAAAAGGAGTTATCTCCACTTGGTCTTCTGCCCGCCTGGCTCATGGCTCTGTCCTTGAGTAAGTAGGCAATTGGTCACTTGTGGAGCTGGTCTTTTTGAAAGGATAAACTGTAAATTAATTTGGAAGCTGAAGCAGGTCTTGTATGGCTGTGGCATCACCCAGTGCAATAAACTTCTTACCAGATTTTGAATACTCAGCTGCGTAGCTAATACCAGGACTTGCACACACACATTAATGTTGCTTGTAAGGTCCGTTTCTGTTTGCGGAGTATGCTCGTTAGCCACGCGCTAGCATCGAATGATAACTTACATAAAGCATATGTTACTCTTGTTCACTAAGGCTGCCTGGCTGAGATTGGGTAGAAGAAGCAAATCCAAGCTACCGTCCCTTGTTACGTTTGAGCATTTTTAAACCACTGCAGTAGTACAAAATGGTTCCTTTCTGTCAGTTTGTGTAGCCAGCTGATCCCAGCCCTTTGGAAACGGGAACATCAGTGCAGTTCTGCTGGTGGGAACCAACCCTTGCAGAAACCTGTTGGCAGTTGAGATAAACCTTTGCACCGCACATGTTCCTGGAAGGACTGCTGAATGCATCGGTAATGGCCATGGTGCTCCAACTCAATAAATTAAGGGGTGGTGAGAGGCCTGTGTTCAATTTTTTTTGCCTTCTCAGGAAGCATTTTGATTCTTCACAGATAATGTAGTTGGGAACAGGGAGGTGAGGTAAAGCTTTGTTGAATTCAGGTGCTGTTGGAGTACTTAATACATTGAGGAGGAGCAGTGGGATTCAGGTGTGGGAGGAGATGGGCTGGTACTGTCCTTCCTTCAGTCTGGTGGCTGATATTTAACAAGGGATTTCTGAGGCACCCCCAAAACTCAGATTGTTTAGGCATAGCCGAGCAGGTGATCCTCTGAAATGCCTCTGCTACTGTTTTCGGCATCCAGAAACTCTGCAGGAGGTGTATCCATACCTCCATGGGCTGTCTCATCTGGGTAGGTATGTAGGGACGCTTGGACATGGTTCTTGCCTCTGCTAATTGAGTGAGTGCCAAAATTAAAAAGCCTCTTGTCTCTTGCAAACGTTCTCTCTCCTACACTTAATTAGACACCAGTAACATTAGCTTTTAAACGGGAATTGGAAATGCATAGGGACTTTATTATAGCAGCATGCATTGGACAGAGACGGGTTCCCCTTTCCTGGGGCAGGAGCTGCTGGCACACAGCAGCGTTTCGGCATGCCCCTGCCACCTGCCCCCCTTGGCGCTTGACGCACCGCGTGCCCGTTAGCTGCCAGGCTGTGGTGAGATGGCAGCGGGCTGCGAATGAGAAGGCTTTGAGGAATAAAACCAAAGCTTGCTCCTGTCTGCATCCAACAGCATTGTATACCTTGTGGCAAGAGGCTGTAGGGAACTCTTTAAATGGTCCTATAGCAAGAGAAGCAGAGAGGGCGGCTGGAAAGACTGTACAGGGGACATGTGTTTGCTGCAAGTGTTATGTCGATACTTCGCAGTACTGCAGAAATCTCATTTCCAAGGTAGTTAAACTTGGTTTATTCTGAATTCAGCTTATTGTAAACTTAGTTTATTTATCAATGAACTCAGTTTCTTGATTGTAGTTATGATTTCTTGAGTTATGATTTTGCAGAGGAACAGGAATTCTTTCTTGTCACAGCTGTTTGGAGTGATCGTGTTCCGCAGCGCTTCATTTTTAGGCAGGTTGAGGTTATAATTTAACTGCTGTTTGGGAGGGATTTACATTCTTTAGGGAGGGCTGAGCAGCACCTTTCTCAACAAATGGTTGGCAAGAGCTGCTGCTTCAGGAGTTCAAATCACCTCGCTGACCCTTGCCAGCACTGTCTGACCCCCTGCACACCTCGGCACGGGATGTTAAAATGGAGCCTCACCCCGACCCACTCCCCACAGCCTTCCTCGGGTCTGCACTGACCGAGCTGAGGTGCTGGCTCAGTCCTCCCAAACTTTCCAGCAGTACCCCTTATTCCCTTTCCCGAGCAGGATCCTAAACCCGTCTTCTGCAACACCTTGTTTCCAGAAGGGGCATTAAAAGCTTCTCAAAACTGTTTTTTTCCTTTTTCTTTAGCTTTGTTAGAGTAGTTTTTATTCACAGAATAAAATTAACACCTTATACTTCCATGCTCTTGTAAACACTTATGGATAACATGAAGTTTCAAAAGGTGGGAAGAACCAGTAGGTCCCCTCATCCCCAACCAGTTGGGTTTGATTTTTTTCTGTGAAATAACCTTTTTATTCCAGGCTTTATTTTGTTGTGTTTTTTTAAACAAGCACAACTACCAATGTATAGACCTAACTTTGTATAGCTGTTTTGCTGACCTTGCCCATCCATCTGTACTATATGTTGAGGGGATATATTTATACCTGGGTTATTGGGGTTTCAGTTAAAATTTTGTTGCCCTGCAATTTAATATTAATAGTAACTGACCCTTGTTTCCTAGTCTTCAAAACACATGGTGCCGTATTTCCTATTTATTGTTGTGAAACTACTCTTTTTTTCATATAATGGGCTTAGGAAAGCACTGTCACTTAACCATTGACAGTCCTTAATATTCCAGTATTTCAGTGAGTTTTCAAAGTGAAAAACCTGCCTTTTGCTTAAACTTAATTGGGAATTGCTCTGCCAATGTCGTGGAAGTTTTTGGTTTGTTTCTCCATCTCTGCCGTGGAGTTGTGTCATTAGGCTCTGAGTGAGTTTTATTTGGTAGTGGCTCCAAAGAAAAATGCCCATGTTTTGGGACAGAGGTCCACTTTTTGTTGTGCGCATTGTCTTCCAGTTGCTTTCTCTCCATTACGCCTTTCCCCATCTTCTGTATTGCTTTTCGAGTTACCAGAGTCTTACCACAGCTTGTGCAAGCGCAGCATTGCCGGAAGCGATGGGTCTGGATCCAGGCTGGAGTCTGTATGCTTTTCCCAGCCACCCATATGCAGCGAGGCTACAGCTCTTCAGTGTTACCAAATAATATTATTTCAAAAGCTCCTTATAAAAACATGAGTAATGGGGAAAGCGACAAAGGACTTTCTGTTTATCTTTTTGAACAATGGAAAATACCAAATAGCCACAATTTGTTCCAGTTATTTAGTGTCTTTGTTCCAGAGCCATTTCGTGGGCACAGGATTTAATTCTGCAAGAATGCAGGAAGATAGTGACTTATTTTCGTGCTTAAAAAATAAATAAAATTATTAAAATTTTCAAGTTTCTTTACTAGGAAAGTATTTTTTACTTGTGCAATACCATTGTTAAAGCCTAAGGAAGATATTTTACTGTATATTACAAGCCTAAGGTTATTTTAATAACGAAATGAGACTTTCAAATAGATGCTGGTATCCGCGCCGTTGCAGAGAATACTACAGTTTGGAAAAGCTTCGTACAAAGGTTTATGTTTGTCCCCTGAGAATAGTAGCTTTGGCTTGGAAATAGGAACTAAACAATTATCAAAACTAACACTGACCAAAACAAAATTATATTGAAATTCAATAGGCTGATCAAAGTTGGTAATGCTGATTAAAGTGACAAATGGAGGAATATGTGCTTTTAAAAGGGAAAACTTTGGAGGAGGAACACTTGCAAAAAATTACTCTTGCTGTCATGCAGGTGTCAGAAACCGCGATGAGGGTCTAGAGCAAATAGTGCCACCTCCTGGCAATGTAACGGGAATATATGCGCGACCCGGGATGGCAGGTACGTGCGATACACTGACGGTATGTGTCAGTGATGCATGAGGCTGCCAACACCAGCACAGTCACATATTCTGGAGGAGGAAGATCCTTTTGAGGCATTGGGTCTAAAAAATCTGGATACGGGAAAATTGGATCGAATCCCCTAGGTTGATTTCCCGAATGTGGAAATAAACTGTCCGTAGATGCCTGCCTGCTTGCCAGCTTTGCGTCTTGTCTTTTGACATCTTAAACCCTTTCTTTTAACTGTTCTGCCAAGGAGTTTGGCCTCATGGTACATAAAGCTGCTGGGAAGAACTGTGTTTTAATGGTGTTTAATTGGTCAGTTCTGGTCCCTGGATGAATAAGAATTAATCTCTTCCCATGGTGGTAGATATCCCTGAGGTCTGCCTGGTTAATAGCCTGGTCAATTCTACAGCTGTTACGAATCTCTTTTACAGTTGCTCTGGAAGACTTGGCACCTGCCTTCTGGTTGACATGCCTACGCTGCAGGCAGGAATCTCATCAGGGGTCTCACCTGCCTTGTGTTTTGTTTTTCAGGTGGTACCAGAGAGATTGGGTCTGCTCTCACCAGGATGTGTATGAGGCACAGAAGTATAGAGTCCAAACTCCGGCAGTTCTCAAGGTGAGTGGCTCTGTACCTGGCCCTGAGCTCGAGGTTCATCTTTTGTTTGCTACTGAGGAATGCCTAAAGCTGTTCACCAGCATTGGCTTTCCAGCTGATCTCTGGCCGTGTCACTGAGAACAGCAGTTGTCTTCTCCCCTGCAGCACGCTAGGTGTTGTGAACATGCAGGATTTCACTGCACGTTCTGGGGACTGGGCTTGTCACGTCAAATCACTCTAAATGCTGCAAATTCCCACTGTCAGTTCCTGTTGCTCAGTGCTGAGCAGGCAGCTGCTGATGTGACCGACCTGTCTTTGTTTCAGGAATTTAAGCTTTGTCGCTAAGTTTTAAAGCAGCAGCAAGTGTTGTGCTGCTTCCTCAGCTTACTGGAGAGCCCAAATAGCTTGTGGCCAGGAGAGAAACTTACAGCAAACAAGTATGGAAAAGGCAAATTCTCTCATCCCCTTTTTGCAGTTAAAGTTAGACTGTAGAGGTGATGGGAGAGGATTAACTCATGTGTAAGCTAGGCTATACATAAACACCTTACTTATGTAGTAAGTAGTAGTTTGCACATGTGCCTTTCTAAACCAGACTTAAAAGTTATACTTGACCTGAGGTGAACCAAAATGATGCTTCACCATTTGCCTGATGACCTGGTATGTTTTTTCCCTTTTAAAATAAAGACTTTTGTGAAATTGCCTGTGAGGAGACAACTTTAGTCTCTAGTTACCCCAGAGTTAGCTGTTTAAGTGATCTAATCCCAATCTCATCAATTACTGGAGCATTACTAGTGCTGTATCATGGACTCCACTGGTGAGAGGTGAGGCACATCAGCGGGCAGGATGTTGTTTGCTTGTACAACTGCTCTGGCTTCTTGTGCATGTACATGTATTATTTAAGTTTATCATCTTCATGGCTGCATGAACCTTTCCAGTCTCCGGAGTATCCATTTAAACTGCTCTTTGTGTGTCAGATAGGTAGGATCTGACTGTTTACATTGGCCCTCTTTCAGGTCACTCCTCTGGTTTACGCTCTGTTCCTCACTGTCCTGAACTTCTGCGCAGTAGTTCTGGTTATCTTGTGATGTGGATTTTTTTTGATCCAGTCCTTTCTTTTGCTTTCTCCAGTGTAAACATTTTTATGTTCTGATATTTACATTGTGACACTGGTAGCTGTCGCAGCGAAAAGTAAAAATACTCCAATATTGACCTTGGCTCTCTATATAAGAATAGGGGCATCTGCAGGATTTGATTGCTCTTTGTGTTTTTTCAACAAAATTAGTGCTTTAATTGACTGTCTGATAAACCCACTTCAAGAACAGATGGAAGAGTGGAAGAAAGTGGCCAATCAACTGGATAAAGACCATGCAAAAGGTAGTTACAGAGGAAGAATTCTTTAATAGGAGTAAGATTGTAATATCAGCTTTTCTTCCTCTTTTCATGTTTGTACTGGGGAACTGAATGACGTGCTTAAATATGTATAGCAACTTTTCTCTTCTAAAACACTCCTCTCCCAAAATGCCTAACAATTTTTTAACCCTTGCATATACATTTTGAAGGTTTAGTTTGCAGGACCCCAAGGGGTGGGTTGTTTTTCTAAACTGGTAAGCAGTGACTAGTTTTAACTCTGTTAGCCCGCTCTCACTGTATGATCTCCAATAGTGCTGAGGATTGGGGATGCCGCGTCTATCCCTGCAAAGCCCCGGGGTGTAGTTAAAAGCTAACTGTAAGATCATGTTATGTCTCAGACATAGTCCTCCAGAGAATGCACAGCCCTGTAAAACATTCAGCATTGTTATTTTATATCTGATGTGATGCAGAAATGTGCACCTGGGGAACGCGAAAGCTGTATTGTCGGACATGGGATGCTGAGAGCTGCAGTGCTGATGACAGCTCCAGAGCCTTTCCTGGGGGAATGAGCAGGAGGCAGCAAAGTCCTGCACAGAAAGAGCATGTTGGTAGATGCCTTTGGCGTTGCCAAACTTGCGTTAGGGATGATGGCTCTCTAGCACGGGTGCTGAAAGCAGGTTGCAGTTCACCACTGACCCTTGAAAACTGAAGACTTTTGCTATGTCTGAAAGAAGCAGCATCACCATAATTTATTTTGGGGAGGGTGAGAACTGACAGGAAAAAGTGTGCTTGGCCTCCAAAAAAGGATTTGCTTCTTGCCCCACTATTACTGTGGTCAAATAGAAGCAGCTAAATCAGCCGCGCTTGAAAAAATTTCTACCTTGTGCTCCAGAGAGTGTTAAGCAGGTAGTGAGCAGGAGGGAGGAATCACCAGGGTAGACTTGGGTGTTGGGGGTGCAGTTGGCCCCAGTACAGTTCCTGTGCCTGCCACCAGCCTGCTTCTGTTTTTCCATCTATAGAAGAGTAATAACATTGACCTCCTTTGTTAAAGTGTATACGTATCACAAAATCACAGAATGATAGGGGTTGGAAGGGACCTCTGGAGATCATCTAGTCCAACCCCCCCATCAGAGCAGGTTCACCTAGAGCAGGCTGCACAGGAATGTGTCCAGGCGAGTTTGGAATATCTCCAAAGAAGGAGACTCCACAACCTCTCTGTGCAGCTTGTTCCAGTGCTCTGCCACTCTCAAAGAAGAGAAGTTCCTCCTCGTGTTTAGATGGAACTTCCCTATGACCAAGTTTGTGTCTGTTACCTCTTGTCCTCTCCCTGGGCACCACTGAAAAAAGACTGGCCCCATCCTCCTGGCACCCACCCCTGAAGATATACGTATATACATGCATACATGCTTTTTATCGTTTTTTTTTTTAAAGTATCAGTTTTCCTGTCTGTTACCTTTAGTGTGCCTGGATTAGAGGGGAAATACTTTGTTCTGGGATTTTAATTCTCCCGGGATTTGCAGCTCATGTGGAAATGAGGACAACTGCAGTGTGCTCCACTTCATCAGAAAGAGCTGGCAATGTGACCCTTTCTTGGGCAAAGTTTTAGCATCCTCTCCCTCTGCCTGACTCTCATGCTGGAGAGGGATCACGGGATATTCTCTGCCTTGTCATTTCTGGACACTTGTTTTTGAACACAGATGTTTCAAGAAACCTGTCATCTCTGTTTTCCATTCCTGAGAGTGGATGAGTCTCTGAAATGAAAAGCACTCTAATTTTGTACTGTGTTCTCAGTTGTTATTTCTGTAAAGGCTTTGTTTATTTGGGAAAGATTTTGGTATGTGAATGTGCTCACACCCTAAAATGTTATATTAAGCCAAACATATAGGCACTACAAAATGCGAGTTTTAAGTCACTTTGATTAAAAGTAGCTGTCCTCTTAAAATTTGTAGTCTAATGTCTTTAAACATAGCCTTTTCTGTGAAAAACGTCCATTTTAACATCGAGTGTGTTGATAATAGAGACTATGTGTTTAAATTTTTAGAGTACAAAAAAGCCCGCCAAGAGATAAAAAAGAAATCGTCTGACACACTGAAGCTACAGAAGAAAGCAAAGAAAGGTAACTTGCTCCATGCTTGTACGGTTAAAAACCTTTTGTGCTCTGCTCATTGACAAAGACTGAACAGCGATAGGACTTTCTATTGTAATAATTCGATCCCCTGTAATATATTCCTGGTACGTACCTGAACACCAGAGTACAATTACTATGTGTCATTTAAATCATATTCTGAAGCTGCTGTCGAATGCTCTTATACAAAAGCCTTAAAACTGTTTGTACAAATTCAATCATGTTTTAAAATAGAGCGCTTGCTGCTAACTTACTCCTGTTAGGAACGTTGACACTGTAACATGACTTGTGCAGATACCTGTAAAATTTTCTAGAATCTTTTGGAATAATATAAAAAAGCCATTATGTAAATGTTCTGTAACTATTAACATTTCTCACTGTTCTCCCTTTCTACCACCTTTCTTCTTTTTTTTTTTTTTAACAGCCTGTAATCTCCTAAACCTTACATTATTTCTCAAGTGTGAGAGGTAGCATGGGGGGGGGGGGGGGTGGGGGGGGGGGGGGGGGGGGGGGGGGGGGGGGTTGTTGTCAGGGGGAGGGCACTTGGCAACCATAAGAAACTAAAGATGAGTAAGAAAAGAAAGGGAGTTCTCCACAAGGGCAATCTGTCTTTTCTAGCAGCTGAATCTCATGTTCCTGTCGCTCTCCCACCACCATCTTGTCACGGGAGTTTCATCATCATGTTAATAGAAACGTGCATCACTGATAGCTGCAGCATTGCCATCACGAAGGGTTTTACCTGGCCAAGTGCAAACCCTGCCAAGCTTTGGAAGAATGATACAGAGCTTGTACAGAAGCAGACTTTCTGGTTCCCTTTCCCAGCGCTGGGCTCTTCCCAGCTGGGTAGGAAGTGTGCTTTGAGCAGCTCTCAGCCTGCAGGTTGCAACTTGTGCTTCCTCTGCCGTCTGAAAACTGTGAGCCCAGGGACAAGCAAAATAAATGCTGGGGCAGGGAGTTTCTTGAACTTTTTAAATTGTGTAAGTGTTATCCAGAACAGATGAGCTGTCTCTAACTGTCCTTCCTAATAGGTGAGTCAATAATTACACTGGTAGAAAGCCACATGACTGGAAAACTGCTCTTGAATTTTAGCGGACTTTAGATGAGGGAGGGAGAGATGGAAGCCAGCAAGAGGGAACTTGACTCAGTAGGCTCTGTGTGTCTGTCTGTCCATGGGAAAAGTTTAGTGTTTTAAATCAGAACGGTCATCTTAAGGGGACACGATTTTTTTGTGATAAGATTTTATTTTTGGGTGATGTATAAACGTGTTTCTCATTTTGTGTGACGAATTGTCTGACTTCAGACCAACAGCTTTAGAGAGTCTGTGATATTCCCTCTGTTTCTTTTCCTTTCTTCCCCCCTTTTCTGGTCTCATCACTTCTTGTCCCTGTGTGATAAAAACAACCCCTCAATGCATGGTAGGTGAGAGCTGAGAAAAGCATGTCCGTGATCTGGGAAGAAGGAATCGTTTTTTGAACCTGTTTCTATGAATTGACAGCTATGTGGCTCCAGCTCCCTTTTATGCTGGTTCTGAGTATTGAATAAATCAATCTGCAATGCTGGAGGAAGAGACGGTGAGGTGGGAAGAGGAGAGAGAAGCACTTAAAGCCTTCTGGAAAAAAACCCACTGTTGTTGTACTGCAGATGCCACCGTAGGTGTTTGTCAGCAGTGGTTAAAGCAAGTGGACATTCTCCTTGGATTTTCTGGGTTCCTGTCTCCCTCTCCATATGTGTGCCACGTCTAGTGGTGAGGGTCAGCACACTGGTGCCTTGTCCTCCTTCAGGATTAAACATCTTTGAGCAGGGAGTGGAACAGGCTTCATTTTGCTATCATTTTTATAGCAGCCATGCTACGATTGAACACTTTTTTCTTTTTGTTTTAATGTCATTCCCTTGATTAATTTTGCTGTTATGACATGCTTTTGGAGTTGTCAATGAACCTCCTGTAGTTCTGTGCTGTATCCCTGAGAACTGCTGCCACACATGTGGCGTTTGGGTCCAGAGCACAAACCCGATTGGACTGAGGTGGGCTTAAAGCTGGTCGCAGAGGGACGTGTATGGGGAAGGTGGAAGCGATGAAGGCTTGCAGGTAGCCGGTACAGGGGAAAGGAGGAGCTGCAGTATTTTTGAGGAACTGAGAGTTGTTCTGGCAGCCCCTGGGGAGGAGAGATGCAGTGATGTGCTGAGGCTCATACGGGTGTGAGAATGAATGCCCAAAGCTGCTGGCCCTGTGGGTTCCCAGCATGAGTGGGTGGGAGGTGGGAGGAAGTTCACCCTATCTTCTTGCAAGTTAAATACAGCACTTAAACATAGAAGAAAAAAAAGTAGCAGATGCTTTTTCCCCTCTTTGCCTTTTTGATCCCTCCCTTGAAGGAGTAAAGCATTGGTCTGAGTGCAATGTCAAACGTTATGAAAACTTTTTCATATGTACCCACCTTGACAGATCTGTTTAATGTGCTACATGGTGAAGTATGTTGGTCTTACTGTCACTGAGAGTTAAAAAAAATCAAGAAGGGGTTTGTTTATAAAATGATAAAGCTGCAGAAGTGATTCTGCATTAGGTCATAAATGAGGTTTCAACTACGGGCTGGAAAACTATTGGGTGAAACTGTCCTGGCAGGCATGTGGCTGAGTGCATGAATGTCTTACTGTGTCTTAAACTCTCCTGTTTCCCTGTTGCTCAGACTTACTTTTTTTGTTCTGTTCTTCCTCAAGCAGGACCTGTCCCTTTGATTTTTCTGTAAAGTTACTGACTCACCTATGGGAACTCTAAAACAACCAATTCATTCCCTTCCTAGCGCTTGTAAGAATATTTTTGAATTAACCTTATGATCATCTGTGGGCAAGTGAGATGTTTGCTGAATTCTGGATTTGCTTAAATACTGTGCATGCTACTAAAAATGTCCTTCAAGCTTTTTCTGCTGTGACTGGATGGGAAAGTGGTTTCCTTCTGCTTTGGGCAGCTTCAGATCTAGGAACTCAAATACAACCCTCTCTTCTCATTCGTGTCATGGCAGTGGTATCCTCTCTCCCTGCTGCATCAGGCTGCAGAGGCTTCCTCTCGTTGCCGACAGCTGTAGCATGCGTAGCAGCTCCTTGCTCCTTGCCTGCATCCCAAGGACGTTTGGGAGAGAGGGCCATGGGCTGCGTGGCTTGTCCTGGTAGGAGTGCTACAGGTTGGGCACCCCACCTTAGCGCTAAGGGACTGAACACATTGGGGTTTGTCTGTTTTTGGACTTGTGCATGGTCTGTTTGTTCTGGTTCCATGCGGCCAAGTTGAAAGTTCAGGCCGGGCATTTAAGATCATTTATTAGAAATTTTTTGCAGAGTAGGTGTGTTAATTGCAATAAAGGTGTTTCCAAAGCTTGAAGTGACGGGGAAAACACCAAGCTTCCAAACAAAACAAAAAGGTGTTAAGGGTCCTTCTTGGAAGTTTGCTAGAGTATAGCTGGTAAAATGACAAGCCTGTGTGTAAATGAAAGTCTTGCATTTCGAAAGACCTTACAGGGATAATTTTCATTCTCTTTGTTGTCTTTGACTATTAAAAAAAAAAAATCCATATGAAGTCTAAGTATATGTAGTCTAAATAGGATCCTGGTGCACCTCCCAGATCCATGCAGCCCCTGGGGGTGTCATGATGATCTTCGAGTTGCTCCTTATGCCCTTATTCCCAAGGGGAACAGGCCCGTGGGGCATGTTGCCCACCCCAGCATTGAAACTTTACTCTTGTCTGGACAGATGAAGCTGTGTAGTGCATGGAACTGCACACATCTTCTGAATTGCTCTTTGTTTTCAGACAAACATTGGACATCAGAAGTCAGCCCAGCTAACCTGAGTCAGCAGAATAATTATGCATATATTTAAAATAAATTCCATGTTTAGATTTCTGCTGAGTCAAGGGCTCATAAGTGGATACATAGCTGCTAGAAGCTGTTGATGCTATATTGAATTCAGAGGAGAGATAGCAGCTGTGGCTCTGCATGTAACCGTTTTGGAAGGTTAACAAAATGCATGATTCTTAGTTTAAAAAAAAAAAGCATCAAGTGACTAACTTAAAATATAACTGAATGTATATGTAAAATCTGGAGTGCATGTTGGCTTTATTTTTTGTATTTCAGCTTGGCTATTAATGACTAACTAGACAGGTTTTCCTTCTGCCTATAACTTGACTGGTAGGTTTCATTTTCAGGTTCTTCATGTGACACTGTGTGTGAGCTTTGAGGAAAATATTTAAATCCAAACAGATTTGTGAAAAAGAGTTATATGTAACTCTACCAATAATATAACAGATGTTAATGTAAAAAACGAGTTTTATCTGTAAGCCATTCATAGAAGTTTCTGGAGAGTGCCCTTAACATTCACTACATTTCATCTTGTGTCCCATCAACGTTGAGTATCCAAACTCACAACCTCTACTTTTGAGCATGCAGCAGTTTTGGAAAGTATTCTTACTTTTAATGAAGTTGAGAGAGTAGAACATGATTATTAATTTACTGTAATACTGCCCAAAGTGCTTTTTCTTTCCCTCCTCCCGGTTAGCAAAGATGACCTGTTTGTGTTTTAGAGCCTTTGCAGCTGTTTTTGTGTTACACTCTGGTCTTTGAAACTGTAATATTGTTATACTCCTCTCAAGGATGATTGCGCAAACCCCGTGACTCTTAACTGAAAAACATAAAGCTCTTCAACATAATTGTAACCAAAGAACATCTCAGTTAAAGCAAATGCTGACCTTCTCATTCAAGTACTTGGCACTCTTTCTGTACTTGGCACTTGCCCTGTCTGGAGGGGCAGGCTGGGGAGGGAGGACCCCTGGTCAGACCCTTTTTCTGCCAGGAGACAGTCTTATTCCTCTAAATTGATCAAGTGTGGCATGATGACTGAAGGGAGAGCCAGGACTCACTGTGGAGTCAGTATGATACAGCTCAGAAGGAGGGAAGCTAATGAGCAAATTATCCTTATCTGTTGCAGGGAAAAAATCCTGTGTGGATGAGGCCATGATGCCTGTGGGGTTTTTTTGGTGTTTTTTTTCTCTTTTTTGCCCCCCGCAAGCTAATAATGTAAGCTCCACTTAATAAAAATTCAGTGAAGACATGTTTCAAAATCAGTGACCGGAGATATTTCTTTGACTTCTTTTTATTCCTTGAGTTTTGAATGCCTCTTGATAGTTCCTCTCTTTTTGACAGCAAGCCAGGTTTATTGCAAAACTTTATATCTAAAGTTTTTTAATTAAAATACACATATCATGGTTAATCTTTTTGATGTTCTTCCACATTGCATCAGCAATTAGCTTCTCATTTAATTAACAATATATTAATGTAATTGCAGTAGAGAACATCAAAAAGCGCTGTGGTTACTAACAGAGCACCAGCCTAGAGTTCTGCAAGTTTGAGTTCCCTCTTCCCTGCGAGGGGATGAGCTTTATGCCACTTCATCGGCTTGACCAGAGTTTGACAGTTGTCTGTGTTGTGCACTTTCTCTGAAGCACGGGTTAACATGTTCTCACCTAGGAATCTGCAAGCTAAACAAAGTTCCTAAACTGGTTTAAGTCTCTTAAAGTAAAACTGTATGGTAAATAACCAGGAGTTTAATTTGCAACAGCTCATCAGGAAGCAAAGCTAATGCATTTGTCTTTATCAGCAGCGGAAGAAGTCAAAATAGTCTAGTCCAAACTGCTCGCTCTCTTGTCTTGGCGCTGATGATAATGTCTAAACTCTAGGAATGCTGGAATACCAGTTTGACTTTTTTTATTTTCCTTTCTGTGTCAATTTTGTGTCCTGCAATTTCTCACCATGCGCACCTGCCTGACAGCTGAGGCTCTGGGTAAGTCTGTGCCATGCTGTAACCCTGGTGGCTGGTTTATTGTAGCCCTTGCTGTGGCCTCTTTATGGTGTCTGGTCTCCACTAACTGCCTAGACTTTAATTTCTAATGAAACTGAAATATCACCTAATCTTAATGAACAAACCATCCTTTGATTTATTTTCTTTTGGCATCTAATTGGAACACTGTAAAAGAAGAAAATCAGTATTGTAGATAAACCTCTGGTTTATTTTAGAAAGGGATTAACATGGACTGATAAATCATGTCACAGTTGGGAGAGAAGTTAAATGGAATAGACACGTCATCAAGGTGATGTTCAAATAATTGAATATCTTATTGTTAATTCGACTTTTAAAGTCTAGAGCTTAAAGTCCATAGTGGTGTTCTTTGTAAACCTGTGATCCAAGTCCCCCTTTTTTCTGAAAATCGCATGCACCTTTCTAAACTGATAGATAGGAAATCAGTATATTTAACTTCATGCTGGGGAAGGGGTGGAAATCAGCATCACAATTGTCTCCTCTTCTGCTGCCTGATCACATCTCAAATCTGTTTAAATTGGAGTGCTGTTGCAGTTGTATTGCAAATTTAAAGTAGCCGCCTTGAGATCTTCTTGTGAATGAAACACGGTGTTTCTGATTTTGAGAGAAATAATCATACCTCCACTTGTAGATGTAATGATGCAGGTATTGCCCTTTGGAGAAGCCTGGATTGATCAGATCGGGAGACTCTCAACCGAGGTGCCTCAGCTGGGCTCCTGGAGCTGGGCACTGTGGAGCATGCTGCTTGTCCCCTTTTTTGAAACCACACTTCGTGTTTTTCCTGGTTTTGTAATTCAGTCTGGAAGTTTCCTTTTGTAACTTGGAGCTTTTCTTTTAAGCGACAATTTTGAACGTTAGCAGCTGATTCAGATCTCCAGTAGCCACCAGAAAGACTAAGATTTGGTTGCTGAAGGGGTCTGAATGTAACCCCAACAATGAGGTTTTCCACCTTTCCATAAATGGAGGCAGCCTGTTCTCAGCCTAGATCCATATTAGTGTATTTGTTGGCTTAACTCTGCAGGACTTAAAGGGATTGTTCATTCTGGCAGATGAAGCAGGTATGCTCTTGTGAAGAAAGTGATTTGGGAATGAGTGACTGGGAGCCTGCTTTGGTTTGTACGGGTAGACGTGTACTCAGCATTGTCTCATACAGTGTAAATTCTGTCACTCTGTAAATTGTCTATCTGGAATATTCAATTTCTGTGCAGACTCCTGAAAAAAAGTGTGAGGGAGCACTCTTTAAGTCAGAATGTGGAAAATAATATTTTCTACAGTATTTGCTGCCTTACTTTGTCAATGACAGCATTAACTTCAGCAGTCAAACTTGCTCCGAGAGCATCGTTCTCCTTTGCCGTTGCTGACAGCTTTGCTAGTTTAAGTTGTCTTATAAAATATAGGCATGAAATTGGGTTGAAAATTGGATTTACCTTTTTTCTTCTCCCTAATACGTTTCCTTTACTAAAGTTCTTTTCGAACAATGGTTATTTAAGAAGCTGCATGAGGCTTTCAGCCGGGATTCACACAGAACACTGTGAAACTGAGGTTTTAATGCATGTTGGTCCTTTAAAGCTCTTGCACATCATGATAATGATGTGAATGAAGCACCTGCTCTGAAGGTAACATATTAAGACTGTCCTTGGAGTAGCGGTGGATTCATGTTAATATTGATGAGAAACAGTTTGGCTCTCTGTAGTTCATTAGCTGTTACTTGCCTGTGTCAAGCTGCAAGTCCCCGGGCTGTTGGAGCATGGTGTTGTTGGAGAAGTCAGTCCACAACTTCTGGTCCTGCATTCTGGCTCCTCTCTGCAACACCACAGCTCCCCTTTGAGAAAGGGTGGATTTAAATTTCTCTTTGGTTTTCAGATTGTTGACTTGTTCTTCTGAGTGCAACCAGACATGGTCTGCAGAGCCATCCCTACATGATGTTCATGTCTGGCTGGTTGCAGACCAGAGACCTGTGACTACATTTGATGCTTTTGACCATTTCTAATGCTGATTGCTTTGGTGGAGCACTCAAACCTGTCTGCAGCTGGGGTAGGAGTGTCCTTCCAGGTGCACTTTTATAGCTGCTCCATGATGAGACTGTTCTGGACTTTTTTCTGTCATTATGATAGTTGTGTTGGTTTGGAAATGTTTCCAAATGGGTAACCTAAAGGCCAGAGCATGTGGGCTGGAGAGAATAATCAGATGCTGATGTTCCTTAAGAAAGTGTGCCTCATGTCCACAGCAAAAATAGTACAATCAGTTGTCAGGGATGCTATAGACAAGTGACCTTCGCTTCATAATCCAAAGAGGCAAAGAACTGCATTGCTCTCCAGTGGTTAGTGTTGCCTTCTGAGATAAGTAGTGGATTCAAACTAGCGGAGACCGAAGGTGAGTGAAGAGCAGAGGTGATCGGCAGTTGGCCGTCACATCCTTGGTGTTCTCTGGGTGTAGGAGTGCTGTTGAGGGGCTGTGCTCTGCTCTGGAAACTGGTTAAATTGGCCAGAGATCTTGTCCCTCAAATTCCTGAGCTGTCTGAGTGCCATGGGAGGCAGCTGGTGGTTCAGGGAGTGGGAAGAGTTATGCCTGATTTCAAAAGACTTGCTAGATTGATGTCTGCATTATGGAGCTTTCAAAGGATGTTAATAAAGCTTTCCTGCTCCTAAAAGATGAGTTGCAAGGAGGCATCAGGAGAGAGCTGTATTCATGTCATGTAAACATCTGACTTCAGAGCCTCATCTAAATGATTCACCTAAGCTTGTTTCCTGCTCTGAATTATACCCCGGACAGCTGGTGTGTTTTCACTGACTACATAGGTGCCCAAGAGCCATAGCAGAAAAACAGGTCCATGAAAGTAGCGGTGAGGAGATGGTGTGTCTTTTAATGTCCTGTCTCACTTAAAGGAATAAAATGGAAACTTCGAGAGGTACAGAGGATGTTGGAGAGTGGTGCAGTTTTACACGCGCTTTTGCCCAAGGGTTAAAATACGTAGATTGAACATTATCCTGATAACTTTGTTGAACTGAGTGAGTTACACAGGTGTAAACAAGGTTTATTTTTGCCCCATGTTTTGGGTGCTCTTGTTGCTCTTGTCCAAGATGTGGTGCTCTGTGAGGTCCACGTAAAGTACCAAAATTCACTGTAATTGAACCTACCTTATCAATGGAGTCCAGTTGCTTTCTAAGTGTGTGTCTTCTCACTGCGTAGGCGAATGCATTTAACAAGGATTTTCTGTGTTAAGTGCATGTTCATATGGTGGAGCAGCTGAACGTTTACAGCAGTACTCCAGAGCTGAACTAATGAATGTGTGATTTGGTTCCCAGCTAATGCATTTTGCATTTGATACATCCACAGTAGTGAGCCAGTATCTGGGTTTAAACAATGGAAGATTATTTCACCTGTTGTAATTTCCAGGCAGCTCTCAAAATAAGGGGTCTGAGCAATAATGCAAGTCTCACTTTCATAAGGAGTTTGAAAGAACAACTCCAGAGAAGTGTGAAATGTCTGATTGCTGCATCTGATTGTAAAGAAGAGTATGGGGAAGGGCCTGAAATGTACAGAATGGTCTTCAAGCAGAAGGGCCCAGTTTGTCTCCTAAGGATGACAGGCGAGAAGGCATAGGACCTTCAGGAAGTTATCCAAAACTTTTATAACTTGTTTCTGGCAGATGCTAATTTTGAAAGAGGAAGCAGATGACTGCAACTTCAGTCTTTTTTTAAAGGTATTTACTTCCAAAACCGTTTTACGACCACATTGCACCGTTCAGCCTGATCTAGAGGATCAGACAGTGGGTGACCTGATGGCAGTTTGCTACCCAGGTGGCCTTGGTGGTGGCCGTGCCAGTGTTGCACTGCATGTGATTCTTTGAGGATGCATCTCGGAGCTCTGCTTATGGGTATCTGTGCGGTTTTATCTGGACTACATCTAACTCTGTACAGAGGAGATTTGGATATATCCAGTCCGTAATGCCGCTCGGCCAACGTGATTCTCTCTGCTTCCATCCCTGCTGTCTTTCCTGCAGCTCTGGCTGTATGTTAGTGCAGGGAAGCTGATGACTTTACCTCACTCTGGAGTACTGAAGAAACATATACAATAATAAGGCAAAGGCTTTCCTTTGTAACTCTGACCTTGAGACATCCGCACCATGTGCCACACACATCAAGAGACTTTTTTTCTTCCTCTTGCTCATAGTTTCAAATCCTCCATGCGGAAAGGTTATTGTCCATAAAATTTGATTTTGGGTACCTGCTTGTAACTCACCCAGCATTTTTCAATATTGTTTTCCTGGTATTTAGCAACAGTGGCATGGGTATGTACCTGGCATACTTAATTTGCATGTGATTATGTTTCTGGGAGATGGGAGACAAATTTACACAACTGAGGTTCTTTGAAATATTTAGGGGTGTAAGCTGCATGAAAACAGCTTGCAACTGCAACAGTGTTGACTCTAATACTATGGCTAAGCAGCAGGTCTTCATTCCTAGAGGAATGCATGTTTGGCACGATGCAGAGTAAACATCTGGTGCAGGATTAGATACTTAACTGTTACAGAAGCTTTTGGTATTATGAGTTGACTATAATTAACACAGTGAAGCTTTTTGATTGCAAAACATTGGTTTTCTTTTTTCTTCCATAGTCAAGTCCTGGACATTAATATGTATTTCAGATATTGATAGGTTTTTGGAGTTTGGACTTTGGAACAAAGAAAGCTGTTTTATCAGTTGCTTGTGTAAAGTACTGGAATCCAGTGGTCCAATGATGTCCCTAATATCTCAGTAGGAGATTATTTCACTCAGTGACTCTACAGAGTTGTCATTAGGACCTTGCTAAGCACAAAAATAGGAAGGAAGAGGAATATACCTGGAATTAGGGATTAATACCCTCCCAGTTAGTAAGATGTTGATTTTCAGCAAGGATGATGTGAAGGGTTTTTACAGCTAATGCTTTGAGAAAGTCCGTATGTGAAATGCTGTCTTTGGCATGTTGAAACCTTTTGAATTGAGCTGGATTTCTATTCTATGCAAAAGAAAAAAAATAAACGCTATTAAATGCTTGATTTAATTGGGAAAAAAAAATCATACTAATTTCAATTAAGGGAAAATGCTGGTTGAGACTTGAATTACAAAAGCACAATCCAGCAGCAGTGCTGGCTGAAAATAAGGTCTTCCTCAATGGAGATCCACCGTTTTAACAAAATGTACTCTTGATTGTTTCCTGCATACAGGGCGGGGTGACATTCAGCCCCAGTTGGATAGTGCTTTACAAGATGTCAATGATAAGTACCTGCTGCTTGAAGAAACCGAGAAGCAAGCTGTCAGAAAAGCTCTGATTGAGGAGCGAGGTCGATTCTGTACTTTCATCTCGATGCTGCGGCCTGTAATAGTAAGAGCTCTCTGTTTTAAGTCTACCGACAATTCACAAACTTGATAAGTGGCCAAAAGCCTCTAAAAAGAATACCTTGTTCTGTCTTAGGAGTGAATCTCAAGAGCCATAGAAACTAGCCAAAATTCAACCTGCATCTCTGCCTAGGAAGCGGTGAGAGTTGGGTTCTTTCTTGTAGGCGTTTGGAGTAATTCAGTGACTGAAGACACTGATAGCTTTCAAGATGACTAATGGGAAAACAATGGGCACAAACGCTTAAGTGGGCTTGAGTTCCCTATGTATGCTGACCTGAGACATTGCTAATGCAGTTTTTTCCACTGCTTTTTTTCTTAACATCACATTTTAATATAAATCTTCCTTACTCCTACTCCAGTGCTAGGACTGATAAATGTTTCAAGACCTCCCCTGTGTATATAATGACATTATCTGACAGATTGCAGGCTGCTTCCATGCAGTTTTCTGGCAGCTCTTTTCCTCCTACATGACAGCTTTTTCAGTTCATTGAAAAGGTTTAAGTATATTTTCATAATCTCAGGTTGTCTGAAGCCCGGCGATGAATCGATTGTGGCTTTGTGCAAGCGTGATGCATTTCTGAAGAGTCTCTAGTGTACTGGGAAAATGTTCCCAATGCTTGTTTACAGAGAGCATCAGCCTCAACAGAAAACCATAGTTAGAGAAGTAGGGAAGTGATGGCTGAGCAGGAGGAAGTGAATTGCAGACTGACCTGGATGAAATTATCATGGTAGCTAAGGGATTACTATGGTAACTTATGTGAGTTAGCTGTTCATGTAGCTTGAGCCAGAATGAATCATTGATATATATATAATGCTCTGTACTTGTATAGTGCCTTTATCTCAAAGTTTCCAAAAACTAGGAAAAAGTTTGAGTTTAAGACCTGTTTAGATTCAATGTTAAAATCCTTAGGGCACAGTAGTGAGTATACATAAGAGTTAAATCTTTTCCAAATGCAGCGAAAATGACACTTTCTGAAGATGTCACAAAAAGAAGGCTGAGACTTATTTATCTCATTGATGAGAGAAAGGAATTCTGGGCCTCAGAACTTAGAGCAAAAGTAGTTATAAAACTCTAAATTAATGTTTCCAACCCTCTTTCATAAGTAGTGATTACTTAATGGGCAAAGAAAAAGCAGTGCTGCTGGGCATTCCTACAGTCATCAGCAAAAAGAAAAAGGTTGTGTATTGTGTTATGGGTCTGATTTTTTAAAACCAAGGCTGTGATTACCCTTGCTCTTTTGTCTTTTCAGGAAGAAGAAATATCAATGCTAGGAGAAATAACCCATTTACAAACCATATCAGATGACCTGAAAAGTCTCACCATGGATCCACACAAATTGCCATCTTCAAGTGAACAGGTTAGCTTTTGTTACCTGGAAAACGTTTTTATTGGTAGCTTGTACCCATTCTCCTTTTGTGTTAGAAGAAATATTGACTACTGGCATTTAATGGCTTAATGTTATATTTGTAGATGCTTCACTGCAGCAAGATAATTTTTAACATAAGCGATTTAAAAAAGAATTATTTTGAAGTACCAACTGAGTGCTCCTGAAGCATTTGGTGAGACCAGTGTGAAGTGGTAGCAGTAACACTGTAGAGTATATGAAGATGCCCAATTTCTGCTGAGGGTACATGAGGAATGAGTGTCATCTCGTGCTACATTTGAGCATCTCTGTCTTTATGTGGTCACAAGATTGCTGGGATTAGATAGCTTCATGGAGTCTATTGAAAATTTTTCCATGCTGTCCTTAAAATGCATAGGAAAATATGTATCATTAAATGACTCCAAATAGGACCTTTTTCTCCAACCCTGCTGTGTGAACTCAGTTTTCTTGTCATACCTTAATCACCTTATCGTTGACCTGGAAGTGTTAAAGGAGGGAAGCTCTGCTGTGGTTGAATAGTGGATCTTTGATTTATTTTTTAAAATGTGACAGTTTTTAAACTCTAAGGCTGTAACAATTTTTTTTAAGGAAAAAAAAACCCCAAACCAGAACAGCTTACAGCATGGATAAAATGAATCTCCAGTTTACTTTTTAAAGATTTTTCCATTCAAATTAGAACTTTCCTTCTGTGATAGCAGCCCTAGTGGTGAAGTAGGGTAGGTCCTGGAAAGCCAAGTATGAAGCTGACTCTCCTGTGTAATATACACAGTGTAATTCTGGAAGAGAACTGAGACTGGGTCAGTTGGCACTGAAAGTTTGTAGTGGTGATGAAAGTTGTATAACGAGAACATGCTTTCTGTTAATAGGGGAAAAAAATTGTCCACATCCCTTATGCTATTGATTATCTTTCATCAGGTAATTTTAGATTTGAAAGGTTCTGATTACAGCTGGTCTTACCAGACTCCTCCATCCTCTCCCAGTACTACCATGTCCAGAAAATCTAGTGTTTGCAGGTAAGTAGACTGGTAATATTTAATTTTAACCTGTTTGGGGGCAAAGGGAGGCAAGTTCAGACTGTGGTATGGATTTGTATGCATACTTAAATCTTAAATAACAACTCTCAGTGAAATCAATCCCTCATGGTCTTTCTCTGTTTAAGTGTGTGACTGGCAATATTAAAAAGGATGGGCATGACTGAACAACTTTTAAACTCAAGACAACTTGAAGATGCTTTTGATTC